>NC_136616.1:33861606-34296606 GCF_933228915.1 Telmatherina bonti
TCCTCTTAATGTCATGGTGAAATGTCGACAGGAAGGCGGCCATTTTAGGTCAAAGTCAATATTTTGGCGTTTTAGCACCTCGCATTTTAACGAACTCGTCCTAGGGCTTTTATCCCACTGAGCCACAAATTGCTCAGGATGTTCAGGAGGCATGTGTGATTAAATGTTGTGTTATTTCTTCTAATAGGAGACTTAGTTTACGAGGGGCGGGGCCTCAAAGTTTGATGTCTCGCCAGGAAAAATTAAACAGATATAACTCCCACATAAAGCAACATTTCTGCACCAAATTTGCTAGATATGATGGCAGTCCCCTCCTACAGAGTTCTATATGTCAATATTTTGATTATGAAATAGCCACGCCCCCTGGAGGTCAAAAGTGTTGTTTTTTGCTCACACACCCATAACTCTGGCTTGGTGGACACCACATGGCCCAAATTCACTCAGGCATCACAAAACATGTTGGTGAAGAGATCTGGTAAAGGACGTTGCTCTACGCTGCACGGCGTGCCCGTGACGCCATGGCGAAGTTCCATGCGGCGGCGTGACATCATAAATCACTATAAAATTGTCAATTTTGATCTGATCACCCTAAAACTTATAGGGATTAATAAGGGATCAGTCCTGAACAGATTAATGTGACCATTGCTGGTGTAGACCTAAGCCCCGCCCACTTACAACAGGAAGTGGTTTTTTCCACGTTTGAGGGTCATGCTTCTAAGCAAATGGTCCCAAACACTTGAGACTCCTCCAAAACATGTCAAACCCTTTCATGATGCCACAATAAAAACCTCAAGTCGCTACGCTAAACGGGACATGGCGAATGGCGGTCCAACGCCATGAAACAGGAAGTACCTGTGACCAAGCCATGGAACCTTGGACCGCCACCATACTTGCCATGACTGATGACAGTAAGGCCCTGAACTAAGCCCCATTGAAACATTATGGAATAAATGGAGCATGTCTCCATAGCGCCCCCTACAAAATTTCAATCAATCAGCCCCGCCCACTACATGGACCGACATGGATAAAATTCAGCACAGTTGGAGAACCTGCCAGTACCTTCAAAAAAGTCTCTTGGACATATGGGCCAAAACCAACAGGAAGTCGGCCATTTTGAAAAAGGTGCCATTTTTGGGGTCATTTCTTTGCCATGCATTTTAAACAACTCCTCCTAGGGATATTGTCCAACTGACACCCAACTTGCACAGGATGCTCAGGAGGCATGTGTGATTTAAAGTTGTGTTATTTCTTCTAATAGAAGATTTAGTTTAGGAGGGGCGGGCCCTCAAAGTTTGATGTCTCATTAACAAAGACTTATTGCTAAAACTCCCACATAAAACAACATATCAACACAGGAATCGCCACATTTGATGCCAGTCCCATGACGAACAAAATGTACAATGCAATAATATGACTATGAACTAGCCCCACCCCTTGGCAACAACAAGTGTCTGATATCATGAACCAGGAAGTACCTGTATCAAAGCCATGAAATTGTTGATCTTCACCATACTTGCCATGACTCATGACAGTTATGTCCTTAATAGAGTAAAATTAAAATATAGTGGAAAAGATGGTAAATGGATCCATAGCGCCCCCTACAATATTTTAATCATTTAGCCCCTCCCACTACATTGACTGACATGGATAAAATTCAGCACACTTGTAGATGCTTCCAGTACCTTCAAATAAGTCTCTTGGACATATGGGCTAAATCAAACAGGAAGTCGGCCATTTTGAAAAAGGTGCCATTTTTGGGGTCATTTCTGTCATTTTCTTTGCCATGCATTTTGAGGAAGTCCTGCTAAGATTTTTATCTAACTTTAACCCAAATGAGTCAGGATGCTCAAGAGGCATGTGTGATTAAAAATTGTGCTATTTCTTTTAATAGGGGATATCGTTTAGGAGAGGCGGGGCAGCAAAGCAGATGTGATGCAATGAAAAGGAAAACTGACATAACTCCCACAATAAACAACCAACCTGCACCAAATTTGCTACAGATGATGCCAGTCATATCCTTCATATTTCTGCATGTCAATAATTAGATTATAAATTAGCCCCGCCCCTTGGTGAGAGGAACTGACCGTTCATAAGGCCTAAACGGCCTGAAGTGCAGTTTGGCTGCACTTTAGATTGAGAGAGGCATGGGAAGGATGTTGCCAGGGGAGGCGGTGGCATTATGCCGAGCGGCGCCATGGTGCGAGGGCCTATATCACCGCTTGCGGTTTTAATTATTATTATTATTATTAGGCCCGAGCACCTTGGCGGTGCGAAGGCCTATTGTAATTGCAGTGTTTATTATTATTATTATTAGGCCCGAGCACCTTGGCAGTGCGAAGGCCTATTGTAATTGCAGCGTTTATTATTATTATTATTATTTTTATTCGGACACTTCGCGTGCTTTTTTGGAGGCCTGAACGTGCTCGAAAACTCACCAAATTTCCCGAACCCCCCCAAGGGAATACGAAAAATTTGATATTTTGAGGTGCTCCAGAATGTTTGGGCGAAACTGAATGAGAGCGCCACCTATTTTAGGTGCCCCGCCACTGCATGTCGTAAATCTTTATGAAAATTCATACACATGATGTACATGCTAGGGCGAACAAAAAATCCTCTTAATGTCATGGTGAAATGTCGACAGGAAGGCGGCCATTTAAGGTCAAAGTCAATATTTTGGCGTTTTAGCACCTCGCATTTTAACGAACTCGTCCTAGAGCTTTTATCCCACTGAGCCACAAATTGCTCAGGATGTTCAGGAGGCATGTGTGAATAAATGTTGTGTTATTTCTTCTAATAGGAGACTTAGTTTACGAGGGGCGGGGCCTCAAAGTTTGATGTCTCGCCAGGAAAAATTAAACGGATATAACTCCCACATAAAGCAACATTTCTGCACCAAATTTGCTAGATATGATGGCAGTCCCCTCCTACAGAGTTCTATATGTCAATATTTTGATTATGAAATAGCCACGCCCCCTGGAGGTCAAAAGTGTTGTTTTTAGCTCACACACCCATAACTCTGGCTTGGTGGACACCACATGGCCCAAATTCACTCAGACATCACAAAACATGTTGGTGAAGAGATCTTATAAAGGACGTTGCTCTACGCTGCACGGCGTGCCCGTGACGCCATGGCGAAGTTCCATGCGGCGGCGTGACATCATAAATCACTATAAAATTGTCAATTTTGATCTGATCACCCTAAAACTTATAGGGATTAATAAGGGATCAGTCCTGAACAGATTACTGTGACCATTGCTGGTGTAGACCTAAACTCCGCCCACTTACAACAGGAAGTGTTTTTTTGCACGTTTGAGGGTCATGCTTCTAAGCAAATGGTCCAAAACACTTGAGCCTCCTCCAAAACATGTCAAACCCTTTCATGATGCCACAATAAAAACCTCAAGTTGCTACGCTAAACGGGACATAGCGAATGGCGGTCCAACGCCATGAAACAGGAAGTACCTGTGACCAAGCCATGGAACATTGGACCGCAACCATACTTGCCATGACTGATGACAGTAAGGCCCTGAACTAAGCCCCATTGAAACATAATGGAATACATGGAGCATGTCTCTATAGCGCCCCCTACAAAATTTCAATCAATCAGCCCCGCCCACTACATTGACCGACATGGATAAAATTCAGCACAGTTGGAGAACCTTCCAGTACCTTCAAAAAAGTCTCTTGGACATATGGGCTAAATTCAACAGGAAGTCGGCCATTTTGAAAAAGGCGCCATTTTTGGGGTCATTTCTTTGCCATGCATTTTAAACAACTCCTCCTAGGGATATTGTCCAACTGACACCCAACTTGCACAGGATGCTCAGGAGGCATGTGTGATTTAAAGTTGTGTTATTTCTTCTAATAGAAGATTTAGTTTAGGAGGGGCGGGCCCTCAAAGTTTGATGTCTTATTAACATAGACTTATTGCTAAACCTCCCACATAAAACAACATATCAGCACAGGAATCGCCACATTTGATGCCAGTCCCATGATGAACAAAATCTACAATGCAATAATGGGACTATGAATTAGCCCCACCCCTTGGCAACAACAAGTGTCTGATATCGTGAACCAGGAAGTACCTGTAACAAAGCCATGAAACCTTTGATCTTCACCATACTTGCCATGACTTATGACAGTAAAGTCCTTAATAGAGTAAAATTACAATATAGTGGAAAAGATAGTAAGTGGCTCCATAGCGCCCCCTACAATATTTCAATCAATCAGCCCCGCCCACTGCATTGACTGACATGGATATGATTCGGGAAACTTGTAGACGCTCCCAGTACCTTCAAAAAAGTCTCTTGGACATATGGGCTAAATCCAACAGGAAGTCGGCCATTTTGAAAAAGGTAACATATTTGGGGTCATTTTGTCATTTTCTTTGCCATGCATTTTGAGCAACTCCTCCTAAGAATTTTATTCAACTTTAACCCAAATGAGTCAGGATGCTCAACAGACATATGTGATTAAAAGTTGTGTTATTTCTTTTAATAGGGGATATCGTTTAGGAGAGGCGGGGCAGCAAAGCAGATGTGATGCAACAAAAAGAAAAACTGACATAAATCCCCCAAGAAACAACCAACCTGCACCAAATTTGCTACAGATGATGCCAGTCATATCCTTCACATTTCTGTATGTCAATAATTAGATTATGAATTAGCCCCGCCCCTTGGTGACAGGAACTGACCGTTCATAAGGCCTAAACGGCCTGAAGTGTAGTTTGGCTGCACTTTAGATTGAGAGAGGCATGGGAAGGATGTTGCCAGGGGAGGCGGTGGCATTATGCCGAGCGGCGCCATGGTGCGAGGGCCTATATCACCGCTTGCGGTTTTAATTATTATTATTTTTATTCGGACACTTCGCGTGCTTTTTTGGAGGCCTGAACGTGCTCGAAAACTCACCAAATTTTGCGTACCCCCCCAAGGGAATACGAAAAATTCTATATTTTGAGGTGCTCCAGAATGTTTGGGCGAAACTGAATGAGAGCGCCACCTATTTTAGGTGCCCCGCCACTGCATGTCGTTAATCTTTATGAAAATTCATACACATGATCTACATGCTAGGGTGAACAAAAAATCCTCCTAATGTCATGGTGAAATGTTGACAGGAAGGCGGCCATTTTAGGTCAAAGTCAATATTTTGGCGTTTTAGCACCTCGCATTTTAACGAACTCGTCCTAGGGCTTTTATCCCACTGAGCCACAAATTGCTCAGGATGTTCAGGAGGCATGTGTGATTAAATGTTGTGTTATTTCTTCTAATAGGAGACTTAGTTTACGAGGGGCGGGGCCTCAAAATTTGATGTCTCGCCATGAAAAATTAAACGGATATAACTCCCACATAAAGCAACATTTCTGCACCAAATTTGCTAGATATGATGGCAGTCCCCTCCTACAGAGTTCTATATGTCAATATTTTGATTATGAAATAGCCACGCCCCCTGGAGGTCAAAAGTGTTGTTTTTTGCTCACACACCCATAACTCTGGCTTGGTGGACACCATATGGCCCAAATTCACTCAGGCATCACAAAACATGTTGGTGAAGAGATCTGGTATAGGACGTTGCTCTACGCTGCACGGCGTGCCCGTGACGCCATGGCGAAGTTCCATGCGGCGGCGTGACATCATAAAACACTATAAAATTCTCAATTTTGATCTGATCACCCTAAAACTTATAGGGATTAATAAGGGATCAGTCCTGAACAGATTAATGTGACCATTGCTGGTGTAGACCTAAGCTCCGCCCACTTACAACAGGAAGTGTTTTTTTCCACGTTTGAGGGTCATGCTTCTAAGCAAATGGTCCCAAACACTTGAGACTCCTCCAAAACATGTCAAACCCTTTCATGATGCCACAATAAAAACCTCAAGTCGCTACGCTAAACGGGACATGGCGAATGGCGGTCCAACGCCATGAAACAGGAAGTACCTGTGACCAAGCCATGGAACCTTGGACCGCCACCAAACTTGCCATGACTGATGCCAGTAAGGCCCTGAACTAAGCCCTATTGAAACATTATGGAATAAATGGAGCATGTCTCCATAGCGCCACCTACAATATTTCAATCAATCAGCCCCGCCCACTACATGGACCGACATGAATAAAATTCAGCACAGTTGTAGAAGCTTCCAGTACCTTCAAAAAAGTCTCTTGGACATATGGGCTAAATTCAACAGGAAGTCGGGCATTTTGAAAAAGGTGCCATTTTTGGGGTCATTTCTTTGCCATGCATTTTAAACAACTCCTCCTAGGGATATTGTCCAACTGACACCCACAGAGCACAGGATGCTCAGGAGGCATGTGTGATTTAAAGTTGTGTTATTTCTTCTAATAGAAGATTTAGTTTAGGAGGGGCGGGCCCTCAAAGTTTGATGTCTTATTAACAAAGACTTATTGCTAAAACTCCCACATAAAACAACATATCAGCACAGGAATCGACCCATTTGATGCCAGTCCCATGATGAACAAAATCTACAATGCAATAATATGACTCTGAACTAGCCCCACCCCTTGGCAACAACAAGTGTCTGATATCATGAACCAGGAAGTACCTGTGACAAAGCCGTGAAATTGTTGATCTTCACCATACTTGCCATGAGTCATGACAGTTATGTCCTTAATAGAGTAAAATTACAATATAGTGGAGAAGATTGTAAATGGCTCCATAGCGCCCCCTACAATATTTCAATCAATCAGCCCCCCCCACTGCATTGACTGACATGGATATGATTCGGGAAACTTGTAGACCCTCCCAGTACCTTGAAAAACGTCTCTTGGACATATGGCCTAAATCCAACAGGAAGTCAGCCATTTTGAAAAAGTTGTCATTTTCGGGCTGATTTCTGTCATTTGCTTTGCCATGCATTTTGAGGAAGTCCTGCTAAGAATTTTATCTAACTTTAACCCAAATGAGTCAGGATGCTCAAGAGGCGTGTGTGATTAAAAGTTGTGTTGTTTCTTTTAATAGGGGATATCGTTTAGGAGAGGCGGGGCAGCAAAGCAGATGTGATGCAATGAAAAGGAAAACTGACATAACTCCCACAAAAAACAACCAACATGCACCAAAGTTGCTACAGATGATGTCAGTCATATCCTTCACATTTCTGCATGTCAATAATTAGATTATTAGTTAGCCCCGCCCCTTGGTGACAGGAAGTGACCATTCATAAGGCCTTAACAGCCTGAAGTGCAGTCTGGCTGCACTTTAGGTTGAGAGAGGCATGGGAAGGATGTTTGCAGGGGAGGCGGTGGCATTATGCCGAGCGGCGCCATGGTGCGAGGGCCTATATCACCGCCTGCGGTTTTAATTAGGCCCGAGCACCTTGGCGGTGCGAAGGCCTATTGTAATTGCAGCGTTTATTATTATTATTATTATTATTATTATTAGGCCCGAGCACCTTGGCGGTGCGAAGGCCTATTGTAATTGCAGCGTTTATTATTATTATTATTATTATTATTATTATTATTATTATTATTCTCCTAATAAATGAATTGCTTTTTTGGAGGCCTGAACATGCTCAAAAACTCACCAAATTTTGCGTACCCCCCCAAGGGAATGCGAAAAATTTGATATTTTGAGGTGCTCCAGAATGTTTGGGCGAAACTGAATGAGAGCGCCACCTATTTTAGGTGCCCCGCCACTGCATGTCGTTAATCTTTATGAAAATTCATACACATGATCTACATGCTAGGGCGAACAAAAAATCCTCTTAATGTCATGGTGAAATGTCGACAGGAAGGCAGACATTTTAGGTCAAAGTCAATATTTTGGCGTTTTAGCACCTCGCATTTTAACGAACTCGTCCTAGAGCTTTTATCCCACTGAGCCACAAATTGCTCAGGATGTTCAGGAGGCATGTGTGATTAAATGTTGTGTTATTTCTTCTAATAGGAGACTTAGTTTACGAGGGGCGGGGCCTCAAAGTTTGATGTCTCGCCAGGAAAAATTAAACGGATATAACTCCCACATAAAGCAACATTTCTGCACCAAATTTGCTAGATATGATGGCAGTCCCCTCCTACAGAGTTCTATATGTCAATATTTTGATTATGAAATAGCCACGCCCCCTGGAGGTCAAAAGTGTTGTTTTTTGCTCACACACCCATAACTCTGGCTTGGTGGACACCACATGGCCCAAATTCACTCAGGCATCACAAAACATGTTGGTGAAGAGATCTTATAAAGGACGTTGCTCTACGCTGCACGGCGTGCCCGTGACGCCATGGCGAAGTTCCATGCGGCGGCGTGACATCATAAATCACTATAAAATTGTCAATTTTGATCTGATCACCCTAAAACTTATAGGGATTAATAAGGGATCAGTCCTGAACAGATTACTGTGACCATTGCTGGTGTAGACCTAAACTCCGCCCACTTACAACAGGAAGTGTTTTTTTGCACGTTTGAGGGTCATGCTTCTAAGCAAATGGTCCAAAACACTTGAGCCTCCTCCAAAACATGTCAAACCCTTTCATGATGCCACAATAAAAACCTCAAGTTCCTACGCTAAACGGGACATGGCGAATGGCGGTCCAACGCCATGAAACAGGAAGTACCTGTGACCAAGCCATGGAACCTTGGACCGCAACCATACTTGCCATGACTGATGACAGTAAGGCCCTGAACTAAGCCCCATTGAAACATAATGGAATACATGGAGCATGTCTCTATAGCGCCCCCTACAAAATTTCAATCAATCAGCCCCGCCCACTACATGGACCGACATGGATAAAATTCAGCACAGTTGGAGAACCTTCCAGTACCTTCAAAAAAGTCTCTTGGACATATGGGCTAAATTCAACAGGAAGTCGGCCATTTTGAAAAAGGCGCCATTTTTGGGGTCATTTCTTTGCCATGCATTTTAAACAACTCCTCCTAGGGATATTGTCCAACTGACACCCAACTTGCACAGGATGCTCAGGAGGCATGTGTGATGTAAAGTTGTGTTATTTCTTCTAATAGAAGATTTAGTTTAGGAGGGGCAGGCCCTCAAAGTTTGATGTCTTATTAACAAAGACTTATTGCTAAACCTCCCACATAAAACAACATATCAGCACAGGAATCGCCACATTTGATGCCAGTCCCATGATGAACAAAATCTACAATGCAATAATGGGACTATGAATTAGCCCCACCCCTTGGCAACAACAAGTGTCTGATATCGTGAACCAGGAAGTACCTGTAACAAAGCCATGAAACCTTTGATCTTCACCATACTTGCCATGAGTCATGACAGTAAAGTCCTTAATAGAGTAAAATTACAATATAGTGGAGAAGATAGTAAATGGCTCCATAGCGCCCCCTACAATATTTTAATTAATTAGCCCCGCCCACTACATTGACTGACATGGTTATGATTCGGGAAACTTGTAGACGCTCCCAGTACCTTCAAAAAAGTCTCTTGGACATATGGGCTAAATCAAACAGGGAGTTGGCCATTTTGAAAAAGGTGCCATTTTTGGGGTCATTTCTGTCATTTTCTTTGCCATGCATGTTGAGGAACTTCTCCTAAGAATTTTGTCCAACTTTAACCCAAATGAGTCAGGATGCTCAAGAGGCATGTGTGATTAGAAGTTGTACTATTTCTTTTAATAGGGGATATCGTTTAGGAGAGGCGGGGCAGCAAAGCAGATGTGATGCAACAAAAAGAAAAACTGACATAAATCCCCCAAAAAACAACCAACCTGCACCAAATTTGCTACAGATGATGCCAATCATATCCTTCACATTTGTGCATGTCAATAATTAGATGATAAGTTAGCCCCGCCCCTTGGTGACAGGAAGTGACCCTTCATAAAACCTAAATGGTCTGAAGTGCAGTCTGGCTGCACTTTAGGTTGAGAGAGGCATGGGAAGGATGTTGCCAGGGGAGGCGGTGGCATGATGCCGAGCGGCGCCATGGTGCGAGGGCCTATATCACCGCTTGCGGTTTTAATTATTATTATTATTATTCTCCTAATAAATGAATTGCTTTTTTGGAGGCCTGAACATGCTCAAAAACTCACCAAATTTTGCGTACCCCCCCAAGGGAATGCGAAAAATTTGATATTTTGAGGTGCTCCAGAATGTTTGGGCAAAACTGAATGAGAGCGCCACCTATTTTAGGTGCCCCGCCACTGCATGTCGTTAATCTTTATGAAAATTCATACACATGATCTACATGCAAGGGCGAACAAAAAATCCTCTTAATGTCATGGTGAAATGTCGACAGGAAGGCGGCCATTTTAGGTCAAAGTCAATATTTTGGCGTTTTAGCGCCTCGCATTTTAACGAACTCGTCCTAGGGCTTTTATCCCACTGAGCCACAAATTGCTCAGGATGTTCAGGAGGCATGTGTGATTAAATGTTGTGTTATTTCTTCTAATAGGAGACTTAGTTTACGAGGGGCGGGGCCTCAAAGTTTGATGTCTCGCCAGGAAAAATTAAACGGATATAACTCCCACATAAAGCAACATTTCTGCACCAAATTTGCTAGATATGATGGCAGTCCCCTCCTACAGAGTTCTATATGTCAATATTTTGATTATGAAATAGCCACGCCCCCTGGAGGTCAAAAGTGTTGTTTTTTGCTCACACACCCAGAACTCTGGCTTGGTGGACACCACATGGCCCAAATTCACTCAGGCATCACAAAACATGTTGGTGAAGAGATCTTATAAAGGACGTTGCTCTACGCTGCACGGCGTGCCCGTGACGCCATGGCGAAGTTCCATGCGGCGGCGTGACATCATAAATCACTATAAAATTGTCAATTTTGATCTGATCACCCTAAAACTTATAGGGATTAATAAGGGATCAGTCCTGAACAGATTAATGTGACCATTGCTGGTGTAGACCTAAGCCCCGCCCACTTACAACAGGAAGTGGTTTTTTCCACGTTTGAGGGTCATGCTTCTAAGCAAATGGTCCAAAACACTTGAGCCTCCTCCAAAACATGTCAAACCCTTTCATGATGCCACAATAAAAACCTCAAGTTGCTACGCTAAACAGGACATGGCGAATGGCGGTCCAACGCCATGAAACAGGAAGTACCTGTGACCAAGCCATGGAACCTTGGACCGCCACCAAACTTGCCATGACTGATGACAGTAAGGCCCTGAACTAAGCCCCATTGAAACATTATGGAATAAATGGAGCATGTCTCCATAGCGCCCCCTACAAAATTTCAATCAATCAGCCCCGCCCACTACATGGACCGACATGAATAAAATTCAGCACAGTTGGAGAACGTTCCAGTACCTTCAAAAAAGTCTCTTGGACATATGGGCCAAAACCAACAGGAAGTCGGCCATTTTGAAAAAGGTGCCATTTTTGGGGTCATTTCTTTGCCATGCATTTTAAACAACTCCTCCTAGGGATATTGTCCAAGTGACACCCAACTTGCACAGGATGCTCAGGAGGCATGTGTGATTTAAAGTTGTGTTATTTCTTCTAATAGAAGATTTAGTTTAGGAGGGGCGGCCCTTCAAAGTTTTATCTCATTAACAAAGACTTATTGATAAAACTCCCACATAAAACAACATATCAGCACAGGAATCACCACATTTGATGCCAGTCCCATGATGAACAAAATATACAATGCAATAATATGACTATGAACTAGCACCACCCCTTGGCAACAACAAGTGTCTGATATCGTGAACCAGGAAGTACCTGTAACAAAGCCATGAAACCTTTGATCTTCACCATACTTGCCATGAGTCATGACAGTTATGTCCTTAATAGAGTAAAATTACAATATAGTGGAGAAGATCGTAAATGGCTCCATAGCGCCCCCTACAATATTTCAATCAATCAGCCCCGCCCACTACATTGACTGACATGGATAAAATTGAGCACACTCATAGACCATTCCAGCACCTTGAAAAAAGTCTCTTGGACATATGGGCTAAATCCAACAGGAAGTCGGCCATTTTGAAAAAGGTGTCATTTTTGGGGTCATTTCTGTCATTTTCTTTGTCATGCATTTTGAGAAGTTCCTTCTAAGAATTTTGTCCAACTTTAACCCAAATGAGTTAGGATGCTCAAGAGGCATGTGTGATTAAAAGTTGTGCTATTTCTTTTGATAGGGGATATCATTTAGGAGAGGCGGGGCAGCAAAGCAGATGTGATGCAACGAAAAGGAAAACTGACATAACTCCCACAAAAAACAACCAACCTGCACCAAATTCACTACAGATGATGCCAGTCATATTCTTCACATTTGTGCATGTCAATAATTAGATTATAAATTAGCCCCGCCCCTTGGTGACAGGAAGTGACCGTTCATAAGGCCTAAATGGCCTGAAGTGCAGTCTGGCTGCACTTTAGATTGAGAGAGGCATGGGAAGGATGTTGCCAGGGGAGGCGGTGGCATTATGCCGAGCGGCGCCATGGTGCGAGGGCCTATATCACCGCTTGCGGTTTTAATTATTATTATTATTCTCCTAATAAATGAATTGCTTTTTTGGAGGCCTGAACATGCTCAAAAACTCACCAAATTTTGCGTACCCCCCCAAGGGAATGCGAAAAATTTGATATTTTGAGGTGCTCCAGAATGTTTGGGCGAAACTGAATGAGAGCGCCACCTATTTTAGGTGCCCCGCCACTGCATGTCATTAATCTTTATGAACATTCATACACATGATCTACATGCTAGGGCGAACAAAAAATCCTCTTAATGTCATGGTGAAATGTCGACAGGAAGGCGGCCATTTTAGGTCAAAGTCAATATTTTGGCGTTTTAGCACCTCGCATTTTAACGAACTCGTCCTAGAGCTTTTATCCCACTGAGCCACAAATTGCTCAGGATGTTCAGGAGGCATGTGTGATTAAATGTTGTGTTATTTCTTCTAATAGGAGACTTAGTTTACGAGGGGCGGGGCCTCAAAGTTTGATGTCTCGCCAGGAAAAATTAAACGGATATAACTCCCACATAAAGCAACATTTCTGCACCAAATTTGCTAGATATGATGGCAGTCCCCTCCTACAGAGTTCTATATGTCAATATTTTGATTATGAAATAGCCACGCCCCCTGGAGGTCAAAAGTGTGGTTTTTTGCTCACACACCCATAACTCTGGCTTGGTTGACACCACATGGCCCAAATTCACTCAGGCATCACAAAACATGTTGGTGAAGAGATCTTATAAAGGACGTTGCTCTACGCTGCACGGCGTGCCCGTGACGCCATGGCGAAGTTCCATGCGGCGGCGTGACATCATAAATCACTATAAAATTGTCAATTTTGATCTGATCACCCTAAAACTTATAGGGATTAATAAGGGATCAGTCCTGAACAGATTACTGTGACCATTGCTGGTGTAGACCTAAACTCCGCCCACTTACAACAGGAAGTGGTTTTTTCCACGTTTGAGGGTCATGCTTCTAAGCAAATGGTCCAAAACACTTGAGCCTCCTCCAAAACATGTCAAACCCTTTCATGATGCCACAATAAAAACCTCAAGTCGCTACGCTAAACGGGACATGGCGAATGGCGGTCCAACGCCATGAAACAGGAAGTACCTGTGACCAAGCCATGGAACCTTGGACCGCCACCAAACTTGCCATGACTGATGACAGTAAGGCCCTGAACTAAGCCCCATTGAAACATTATGGAATACATGGAGCATGTCTCCATAGCGCCCCCTACAAAATTTCAATCAATCAGCCCCGCCCACTACATGGACCGACATGGATAAAATTGAGCACAGTTGGAGAACCTTCCAGTACCTTCAAAAAAGTCTCTTGGACATATGGGCTGAATCCAACAGGAAGTCGGACATTTTGAAAAAGGTGCCATTTTTGGGGTCATTTCTTTGCCATGCATTTTAAACAACTCCTCCTAGGGCTATTGTCCAACTGACACCCAACTTGCACAGGATGCTCAGGAGGCATGTGTGATTTAAAGTTGTGCTATTTCTTCTAATAGAAGATTTAGTTTAGGAGGGGCGGGCCTTCAAAGTTTTATGTCTTATTAACAAAGACTTATTGCTAAAACTCCCACATAAAACAACATATCAGCACAGGAATCGCCACATTTGATGCCAGTCCCATGATGAAAAAAATATTCAATGCAATAATGGGACTATGAATTAGCCCCACCCCTTGGCAACAACAAGTGTCTGATATCGTGAACCAGGAAGTACCTGTAACAAAGCCATGAAATTGTTCATCTTCACCATACTTGCCATGAGTCATGACAGTTATGTCCTCAATAGAGTAAAATTACAATATAGTGGAAAAGATAGTAAATGGCTCCATAGCGCCCCCTACAATATTTCAATCAATCAGCCCCGCCCACTACATTGACTGACATGGATATGATTCGGAAAACTTGTAGACCCTCCCAGTACCTTCAAAAAAGTCTCTTGGACATATGGGCTAAATCCAACAGGGAGTCGGCCATTTTGAAAAGAGTGCCATTTTTGGGGTCATTTCTGTCATTTTCTTTGCCATGCATTTTGAGGAACTTCTCCTAAGAATTTTGTCCAACTTTAACCCAAATGAGTCAGGATGCTCAAGAAGCATGTGTGATTAAAAGTTGTGCTATTTCTTTTAATAGGGGATATCATTCAGGAGAGGCAGGGCAGCAAAGCAGATGTGATGCAATGAAAAGGAAAACTGACATAACTCCCACAAAAAACAACCAACCTGCACCAAATTTGCTACAGATGATGCCAGTCATATCCTTCACATTTCTGCATGTCAATAATTAGATTATTAGTTAGCCCCGCCCCTTGGTGACAGGAATTGACCCTTCATAAGGCCTTAATGGCCTGAAGTGCAGTCTGGCTGCATTTTAGGTTGAGAGAGGCATGGGAAGGATGTTTGCAGGGGAGGCGGTGGCATTCTGCCGAGCGGCGCCATGGTGCGAGGGCCTATATCACCGCTTGCGGTTTTAATTATTATTATTATTATTATTCTCCTAATAAATGAATTGCTTTTTTGGAGGCCTGAACATGCTCAAAAACTCACCAAATTTTGCGTACCCCCCCAAGGGAATGCGAAAAATTTGATATTTTGAGGTGCTCCAGAATGTTTGGGCAAAACTGAATGAGAGCGCCACCTATTTTAGGTGCCCCGCCACTGCATGTCGTTAATCTTTATGAAAATTCATACACATGATCTACATGCTAGGGCGAACAAAAAATCCTCTTAATGTCATGGTGAAATGTCGACAGGAAGGCGGCCATTTTAGGTCAAAGTCAATATTTTGGCGTTTTAGCACCTCGCATTTTAACGAACTCGTCCTAGGGCTTTTATCCCACTGAGCCACAAATTGCTCAGGATGTTCAGGAGGCATGTGTGATTAAATGTTGTGTTATTTCTTCTAATAGGAGACTTTGTTTACGAGGGACGGGGCCTCAAAGTTTGATGTCTCGCCATGAAAAATTAAACGGATATAACTCCCACATAAAGCAACATTTCTGCACCAAATTTGCTAGATATGATGGCAGTCCCCTCCTACAGAGTTCTATATGTCAATATTTTGATTATGAAATAGCCACGCCCCCTGGAGGTCAAAAGTGTTGTTTTTTGCTCACACACCCATAACTCTGGCTTGGTGGACACCACATGGCCCAAATTCACTCAGGCATCACAAAACATGTTGGTGAAGAGATCTGGTAAAGGACGTTGCTCTACGCTGCACGGCGTGCCCGTGACGCCATGGCGAAGTTCCATGCGGCGGCGTGACATCATAAATCACTATAAAATTGTCAATTTTGATCTGATCACCCTAAAACTTATAGGGATTAATAAGGGATCAGTCCTGAACAGATTACTGTGACCATTGCTGGTGTAGACCTAAGCCCCGCCCACTTACAACAGGAAGTGGTTTTTTCCACGTTTGAGGGTCATGCTTCTAAGCAAATGGTCCCAAACACTTAAGACTCCTCCAAAACATGTCAAACCCTTTCATGATGCCACAATAAAAACCTCAAGTTGCTACGCTAAACGGGACATGGCGAATGGCGGTCCAACGCCATGAAACAGGAAGTACCTGTGACCAAGCCAGGGAACCTTGGACCGCCACCAAACTTGCCATGACTGATGAAAGTAAGGCCTTGAACTAAGCCCCATTGAAACATTATGGAATAAATGGAGCATGTCTCCATAGCGCCCCCTACAAAATTTCAATCAATCAGCCCCGCCCACTACATGAACCAACATGGATAAAATTCAGCACAGTTGGAGAACCTGCCACTACCTTCAAAAAAGTCTCTTGGACATATGGGCTAAATTCAACAGGAAGTCGGGCATTTTGAAAAAGGTGCCATTTTTGGGGTCATTTCTTTGCCATGCATTTTAAACAACTCCTCCTAGGGATATTGTCCAACTGACACCCAACTTGCACAGGATGCTCAGGAGGCATGTGTGATGTAAAGTTGTGTTATTTCTTCTAATAGAAGATTTAGTTTAGGAGGGGCGGGCCCTCAAAGTTTTATGTCTCATTAACAAAGACTTATTGCTAAAACTCCCACATAAAACAACATATCAGCACAGGAATCGCCACATTTGATGCCAGTCCCATGATGAACAAAATATACAATGCAATAATATGACTATGAATTAGCCCCACCCCTTGGCAACAACAATTGTCTGATATCATGAACCAGGAAGTACCTGTAACAAAGCCATGAAACCTTTGATCTTCACCATACTTGCCATGACTCGAGACAGTTATGTCCTTAATAGAGTAAAATGAAAATATAGTGGAGAAGATAGTAAATGGCTCCATAGCGCCCCCTACAATATTTCAATCAATCAGCCCCGCCCACTGCATTGACTGATATGGATATGTTTCGGGAAACTTGTAGACCCTCCCAGTACCTTCAAAAAAGTCTCTTGGACATATGGGCTAAATCAAACAGGAAGTCGGCCATTTTGAAAAAGGTGCCATTTTTGGGGTCATTTCTGTCATTTTCTTTGCCATGCATTTTGAGGAACTTCTCCTAAGAATGTTCTCCAACTTTAACCCAAATGAGTCAGGATGCTCAAGAGGCATGTGTGATTAAAAGTTGTGTTATTTCTTTTAATAGGGGATATCATTTAGGAGAGGCGGGGCAGCAAAGCAGATGTGATGCAACGAAAAGGAAAACTGACATAACTCCCACAAAAAACGACCAACCTGCACCAAATTTGCTACAGATGATGCCAGTCATATCCTTCACATTTCTGCATGTCAATATTTAGATGATAAGTTAGCCCCGCCCCTTGGTGACAGGAATTGACCCTTCATAAGGCCTAAATGGCCTGAAGTGCAGTCTGGCTGCACTTTAGGTTGAGAGAGGCATGGGAAGGATGTTGCCAGGGGAGGCGGTGGCATTATGCCGAGCAGCGCCATGGTGCGAGGGCCTATATCACCGCTTGCGGTTTTAATTATTATTATTATTTTTATTCGGACACTTCGCGTGCTTTTTTGGAGGCCTGAACGTGCTCGAAAACTCACCAAATTTTGCGTACCCCCCCAAGGGAATATGAAAAATTTGATATTTTGAGGTGCTCCAGAATGTTTGGGCGAAACTGAACGAGAGCGCCACCTATTTTAGGTGCCCCGCCACTGCATGTCGTTAATCTTTATGAAAATTCATACACATGATCTACATGACAGGACAAACAAAAAATCCTCTTAATGTCATGGTGAAATGTCGACAGGAAGGCAGCCATTTTAGGTCAAAGTCAATATTTTGGCGTTTTAGCACCTCGCATTTTAATGAACTCGTCCTAGAGCTTTTATCCCACTGAGCCACAAATTGCTCAGGATGTTCAGGAGGCATGTGTGATTAAATGTTGTGTTATTTCTTCTAATAGGAGACTTAGTTTAGGAGGGGCGGGGCCTCAAAGTTTGATGTCTCGCCATGAAAAATTAAACGGATATAACTCCCACATAAAGCAACATTTGTGCACCAAATTTGCTAGATATGATGGCAGTCCGCTCCTACAGAGTTCTATATGTCAATATTTTGATTATGAAATAGCCACGCCCCCTGGAGGTCAAAAGTGTTGTTTTTTGCTCACACCCCCATAACTCTGGATTGGTGGACACCACATGGCCCAAATTCACTCAGGCATCACAAAACATGTTGGTGAAGAGATCGGATAAAGGACGTTGCTCTACGCTGCACGGTGTGCCCGTGACGCCATGGCGAAGTTCCATGCGGTGGCGTGATATCATAAATCACTATAAAATTGTCAATTTTGATCTGATCACCCTAAAACTTATAGGGATTAATAAGGGATCAGTCCTGAATAGATTAATGTGACCATTGCTGGTGTAGACCTAAGCCCCGCCCACTTACAACAGGAAGTGGTTTTTTCCACGTTTGAGGGTCATGCTTCTAAGCACATGGTCCCAAACACTTGAGACTCCTCCAAAACATGTCAAACCCTTTCATGATGCCACAATAAAAACCTCAAGTCGCTACGCTAAACGGGACATGGCGAATGGCGGTCCAACGCCATGAAACAGGAAGTACCTGTGACCAAGCCATGGAACCTTGGACCACCACCAAACTTGCCATGACTGATGCCAGCAAGGCCCTGAACTAAGCCCCATTGAAACATTATGGAATAAATGGAGCATGTCTCCATAGCGCCCCCTACAAAATTTCAATCAATCAGCCCCGCCCACTACATGGACCGACATGGATAAAATTGAGCACAGTTGGAGAACCTTCCAGTACCTTCAAAAAAGTCTCTTGGACATATGGGCTAAATTCAACAGGAAGTCGGCCATTTTGAAAAAGGTGCCATTTTGGGGGTCATTTCTTTGCCATGCATTTTAAACAACTCCTCCTAGGGATATTGTCCAACTGACACCCAACTTGCACAGGATGCTCAGGAGGCATGTGTGATGTAAAGTTGTGTTATTTCTTCTAATAGAAGATTTAGTTTAGGAGGGGCGGGCCCTCAAAGTTTGATGTCTCATTAAGAAAGACTTATTGTTAAATCTCCCACATAAAACAACATATCAGCACAGGAATCGACACATTTGATGCCAGTCCCATGATGAACAAAATCTACAATGCAATAATGGGACTATGAATTAGCCCCACCCCTTGGCAACAACAAGTGTCTGATATCATGAACCAGGAAGTACCTGTAACAAAGCCATGAAATTGTTGATCTTCACCATACTTGCCATGAGTCATGACAGTTATGTCCTTAATAGAGTAAAATTACAATATAGTGGAGAGGATAGTAAATGGCTCCATAGCGCCCCCTACAATATTTCAATCAATCAGCCCCGCCCACTACATTGACTGACATGGATATGATTCGGCACAGTTGTAAACCATTCCAGTACCTTCAAAAAAGTCTCTTGGACATATGGGCTGAATCCAACAGGAAGTCGGCCATTTTTAATAAGGTGCCATTTTCGGGGTCATTTCTGTCATTTGCTTTGCCATGCATTTTGAGGAACTTCTCCATATAATTTTGTCCAACTTTAACCCAAAAGAGTCAGGATGCTCAAGAGGCATGTGTGATTAAAAGTTGTGTTATTTACTTTAATAGGGGATATCGTTTAGGAGAGGCGGGGCAGCAAAGCAGATGTGATGCAATGAAAAGGAAAACTGACATAACTCCCACAAAAAACAACCAACATGCACCAAATTTGCTACAGATGATGTCAGTCATGTCCTTCACATTTCTGTATGTCAATAAATAGATTATTAGTTAGCCCCGCCCCTTGGTGACAGGAAGTGACCGTTCATAAGGCCTTAACAGCCTGAAGTGCAGTCTGGCTGCACTTTAGGTTGAGAGAGGCATGGGAAGGATGTTGCCAGGGGAGGCGGTGGCATTATGCCGAGCGGCGCCATGGTGCGAGGGCCTATATTACCGCTTGCGGTTTTAATTAGGCCCGAGCACCTTGGCGGTGCGAAGGCCTATTGTAATTGCAGCGTTTATTATTATTAGGCCCGAGCACCTTGGCGGTGCGAAGGCCTATTGTAATTGCAGTGTTTATTATTATTATTATTATTATTATTAGGCCCGAGCACCTTGGCGGTGCGAAGGCCTATTGTAATTGCAGCGTTTCTTATTATTATTATTTTTATTCGGACACTTCGCGTGCTTTTTTGGAGGCCTGAACGTGCTCGAAAACTCACCAAATTTTGCGTACCCCCCCAAGGGAATACGAAAAATTTGATATTTTGAGGTGCTCCAGAATGTTTGGGCGAAACTGAACGAGAGCGCCACCTATTTTAGGTGCCCCGCCACTGCATGTCAGTAATCTTTATGAAAATTCATACACATGATCTACATGCTAGGGTGAACAAAAAATCCTGTTAATGTCATGGTGAAATGTCGACAGGAAGGCGGCCATTTAAGGTCAAAGTCAATATTTTGGTGTTTTAGCACCTCGCATTTTATCGAACTCGTCCTAGAGCTTTTATCCCACTGAGCCACAAATTGCTCAGGATGTTCAGGAGGCATGTGTGATTAAATGTTGTGTTATTTCTTCTAATAGGAGACTTAGTTTACGAGGGGCGGGGCCTCAAAGTTTGATGTCTCGCCATGAAAAATTAAACGGATATAACTCCCACATAAAGCAACATTTCTGTACCAAATTTGCTAGATATGATGGCAGTCCCCTCCTACAGAGTTCTATATGCCAATATTTTGATTATGAAATAGCCACGCCCCCTGGAGGTCAAAAGTGTTGTTTTTTGCTCACACACCCATAACTCTGGCTTGGTGGACACCACATGGCCCAAATTCACTCAGGCATCACAAAACATGTTGGTGAAGACATCTGATAAAGGACGTTGCTCTACGCTGCACGGCGTGCCCGTGACGCCATGGCAAAGTTCCATGCGGCGGCGTGACATCATAAATCACTATAAAATTGTCAATTTTGATCTGATCACCCTAAAACTTATAGGGATTAATAAGGGATCAGTCCTGAACAGATTAATGTGACCATTGCTGGGCTAGACCTTAGCCCCGCCCACTTACAACAGGAAGTGGTTTTTTCCACGTTTGAGGGTCATGCTTCTAAGCAAATGGTCCCAAACACTTGAGACTCCTCCAAAACATGTCAAACCCTTTCATGATGCCACAATAAAAACCTCAAGTCGCTACGCTAAACGGGACATGGCGAATGGCGGTCCAACGCCATGAAACAGGAAGTACCTGTGACCAAGCCAAGGAACCGTGGACCGCCACCAAACTTGCCATGACTGATGACAGTAAGGCCCTGAACTAAGCCCCATTGAAACATTATGGAATAAATGGAGCATGTCTCCATAGCGCCCCCTACAAAATTTCAATCAATCAGCCCCGCCCACTACATGGACCGACATGGATAAAATTCAGCACAGTTGGAGAACCTTCCAGTACCTTCAAAAAAGTCTCTTGGACATATGGGTCAAAACCAACAGGAAGTCGGCCATTTTGAAAAAGGTGCCATATTTGGGGTCATTTCTTTGCCATGCATTTTAAACAACTCCTCCTAGGGATATTGTCCAACTGACACCCAACTTGCACAGGATGCTCAGGAGGCATGTGTGATGTAAAGTTGTGTTATTTCTTCTAATAGAAGATTTAGTTTAGGAGGGGCGGGCCCTCAAAGTTTTATGTCTCATTAACAAAGACTTATTGCTAAAACTTCCACATAAAACAACATATCAGCACAGGAATCGACATATTTGATGCCAGTCCCATGATGAACAAAATATACAATGCAATGATATGACTATGAATTAGCCCCACCCCTTGGCAACAACAAGTGTCTGATATCGTGAACCAGGAAGTACCTGTAACAAAGCCATGAAACCTTTGATCTTCACCATACTTGCCATGAGTCATGACAGTTATGTCCTTAATAGAGTAAAATTACAATATAGTGGAAAAGATAGTAAATGGCTCCATAGCGCCCCCTACAATATTTCAATCAATCAGCCCCGCCCACTACATTGACTGACATGGATATGATTCGAGAAACTTGTAGACCCTCCCAGTACCTTCACAAAAGTCTCTTGGACATATGGCCTAAATCCAACAGGAAGTCGGCCAATTTGAAAAGGGTGCCATTTTTGGGGTCATTTCTGTCATTTTCTTTGCCATGCATTTTGAGGAACTTCTGCTAAGAATTTTGTCCAACTTTAACCCAAATGAGTCAGGATGCTCAAGAGGCATGTGTGATTAAAAGTTGTGCTATTTCTTTTAATAGGGGATATCGTTTAGGAGAGGCGGGGCAGCAAACAGGTGTGAGGCTATGAAAAGGAAAACTGACATAACTCCCACAAAAAACGACCAACCTGCACCAAATTTGCTACAGATGATGCCAGTCATATCCTTCACATTTTTGTATGCCAATAATTAGATGATAAGTTAGCCCCGCCCCTTGGTAACAGGAAGTGACCCTTCATAAGGCCTAAATGGCCTGAAGTGCAGTCTGGCTGCACTTTAGGTTGAGAGAGGCATGGGAAGGATGTTGCCAGGGGAGGCGGTGGCATTATGCCGAGCGGCGCCATGGTGCGAGGGCCTATATCACCGCTTGCGGTTTTAATTATTATTATTATTATTATTATTATTATTTTTATTCGGACACTTCGCGTGCTTTTTTGGAGGCCTGAACGTCCTCGAAAACTCACCAAATTTTGCGTACCCCCCCAAGGGAATACGAAAAATTTGATATTTTGAGGAGCTCCAGAATGTTTGGGCGAAACTGAACGAGAGCGCCACCTATTTTAGGTGCCCCACCACTGCATGTCGTTAATCTTTATGAAAATTCATACACATGATCTACATGCAAGGGCGAACAAAAAATCCTGTTAATGTCATGGTGAAATGTCGACAGGAAGGCGGCCATTTAAGGTCAAAGTCAATATTTTGGCGTTTTAGCACCTCGCATTTTAACGAACTCGTCCTAGGGCTTTTCTCCCACTGAGCCACAAATTGCTCAGGATGTTCAGGAGGCATGTGTGATTAAATGTTGTGTTATTTCTTCTAATAGGAGACTTAGTTTACGAGGGGCGGGGCCTCAAAGTTTGATGTCTCGCCAGGAAAAATTAAACGGATATAACTCCCACATAAAGCAACATTTCTGCACCAAATTTGCTAGATATGATGGCAGTCCCCTTCTACAGAGTTCTATATGTCAATATTTTGATTATGAAATAGCCACGCCCCCTGGAGGTCAAAAGTGTTGTTTTTTGCTCGCACACCCATAACTCGGGCTTGGTGGACACCACATGGCCCAAATTCACTCAGGCATCACAAAACATCTTGGTGAAGAGATCTGATAAAGGACGTTGCTCTACGCTGCACGGTGTACCCGTGACGCCATGGCAAATTTCCATGCGGTGGCGTGACATCATAAATCACTATAAAATTGTCAATTTTGATCTGATCACCCTAAAACTTATAGGGATTAATAAGGGATCAGTCCTGAACAGATTAATGTGACCATTGCTTGTGTAGACCTAAGCCCCGCCCACTTACAACAGGAAGTGGTTTTTTCCACGTTTGAGGGTCATGCTTCTAAGCAAATGGTCCCAAACACTTGAGACTCCTCCAAAACATGTCAAACCCTTTCATGATGCCACAATAAAAACCTCAAGTCGCTACGCTAAACGGGACATGGCGAATGGCGGTCCAACGCCATGAAACAGGAAGTACCTGTGACCAAGCCATGGAACCTTGGACCGCCACCAAACTTGCCATGACTGATGACAGTAAGGCCCTGAACTAAGCCCCATTGAAACATTATGGAATAAATGGAGCATGTCTCCATAGCGCCCCCTACAAAATTTCAATCAATCAGCCCCGCCCACTACATGGACCGACATGGATAAAATTCAGCACAGTTGGAGAACCTTCCAGTACCTTCAAAAAAGTCTCTTGGACATATGGGCTAAATTCAACAGGAAGTCGGCCATTTTGAAAAAGGTGCCATTTTTGGGGTCATTTCTTTGCCATGCATTTTAAACAACTCCTCCTAGGGATATTGTCCAACTGACACCCAACTTGCACAGGATGCTCAGGAGGCATGTGTGATGTAAAGTTGTGTTATTTCTTCTAATAGAAGATTTAGTTTAGGAGGGGCGGGCCCTCAAAGTTTGATGTCTCATTAAGAAAGACTTATTGCTAAATCTCCCACATAAAACAACATATCAGCACAGGAATCGCCGCATTTGATGCCAGTCCCATGATGAACAAAATATACAATGCAATAATGGGACTATGAATTAGCCCCACCCCTTGGCAACAACAAGTGTCTGATATCATGAACCAGGAAGTACTTGTAACAAAGCAATGAAATTGTTGATCTTCACCATACTTGCCATGAGTCATGAGAGTTATGCCCTTAATAGAGTAAAATTAAAATATAGTGGAGAAGATAGTAAATGGCTCCATAGCGCCCCCTACAATATTTTAATTAATCAGCCCTGCCCACTACATTGACTGACATGGATATGATTCGGGAAACTTGTAGACCCTCCCAGTACCTTCAAAAAAGTCTCTTGGACATATGGGCTAAATCAAACAGGAAGTCGGCCATTTTGAAAAAGGTGCCATTTTTGGGGTCATTTCTGTCATTTTCTTTGCCATGCATTTTGAGGAACTTCTCCTAAGAATTTTGTCCAACTTTAACCCAAATGAGTCAGGATGCTCCAGAGGCATGTGTGATTAAAAGTTGTGCTATTTCTTTTAATAGGGGATATCATTTAGGAGAGGCGGGGCAGCAAAGCAGATGTGATGCAATTAAAAGAAAACTGACATAACTCCCACAAAAAACAACCAACCTGCACCAAATTTGCTACAGATGATGCCAGTCATATCCTTCACATTTCTGTATGCCAATAATTAGATGATAAGTTAGCCCCGCCCTTTGGTGACAGGAAGTGACCGTTCATAAGGCCTAAATGGCCTGAAGTGCAGTCTGGCTGCACTTTAGGTTGAGAGAGGCATGGGAAGGATGTTTGCAGGGGAGGCGGTGGCATTATGCCGAGCGGCGCCATGGTGCGAGGGCCTATATCACCGCTTGCGGTTTTAATTATTATTATTATTTTTATTCGGACACTTCGCGTGCTTTTTTGGAGGCCTGAACGTGCTCGAAAACTCACCAAATTTTGCGAACCCCCCCAAGGGAATACGAAAAATTTGATATTTTGAGGTGCTCCAGAATGTTTGGGCGAAACTGAATGAGAGCGCCACCTATTTTAGGTGCCCCGCCACTGCATGTCGTTAATCTTTATGAAAATTCATACACATGATCTACATGCTAGGGCGAACAAAAAATCCTCTTAATGTCATGGTGAAATGTCGACAGGAAGGCAGCCATTTTAGGTCAAAGTCAATATTTTGGCGTTTTAGCACCTCGCATTTTAACGAACTCGTCCTAGAGCTTTTATCCCACTGAGCCACAAATTGCTCAGGATGTTCAGGAGGCATGTGTGATTAAATGTTGTGTTATTTCTTCTAATAGGAGACTTAGTTTACGAGGGGCGGGGCCTCAATGTTTGATGTCTCGCCATGAAAAATTAAACGGATACAACTCCCACATAAAGCAACATTTCTGCACCAAATTTGCTAGATATGATGGCAGTCCTCTCCTACAGAGTTCTATATGTCAATATTTTGATTATGAAATAGCCACGCCCCCTGGAGGTCAAAAGTGTTGTTTTTTGCTCACACACCCATAACTCTGGCTTGGTGGACACCACATGGCCCAATTTCACTCAGGCATCACAAAACATGTTGGTGAAGAGATCTGGTAAAGGACGTTGCTCTACGCTGCACGGCGTGCCCGTGACGCCATGGCGAAGTTCCATGCAGCGGCGTGACATCATAAATCACTGTAAAATTGTCAATTTTGATCTGATCAGCCTAAAACTTATAGGGATTAATAAGGGATCAGTCCTGAACAGATTAATGTGACCATTGCTGGTGTAGACCTAAGCCCCGCCCACTTACAACAGGAAGTGGTTTTTTCCACGTTTGAGGGTCATGCTTCTAAGCAAATGGTCCCAAACACTTGAGACTCCTCCAAAACATGTCAAACCCTTTCATGATGCCACAATAAAAACCTCAAGTCGCTACGCTAAACGGGACATGGCGAATGGCGGTCCAACGCCATGAAACAGGAAGTACCTGTGACCAAGCCATGGAACCTTGGACCGCCACCAAACTTGCCATGACTGATGAAAGTAAGGCCCTGAACTTAGCCCCATTGAAACATTATGGAATAAATGGAGCATGTCTCCATAGCGCCCCCTACAAAATTTCAATCAATCAGCCCCGCCCACTACATGGACCGACATGGATAAAATTCAGCACATTTGGAGAACCTTCCAGTACCTTCAAAAAAGTCTCTTGGACATATGGGCTACATTCAACCGGAAGTCGGCCATTTTGTAAAAGGTGCCATTTTTGGGGTCATTTCTTTGCCATGCATTTTAAACAACTCCTCCTAGGGATATTGTCCAACTGACACCCAACTTGCACAGGATGCTCAGGAGGCATGTGTGATTTAAAGTTGTGTTATTTCTTCTAATAGAAGATTTAGTTTAGGAGGGGCGGGCCCTCAATTTTTTATGTCTTATTAACAAAGACTTATTGCTAAAACTCCCACATAAAACAACATATCAGCACAGGAATCGACACATTTGATGCCAGTCCCATGATGAACAAAATATACAATGCAATAATATGACTATGAACTAGCCCCACCCCTTGGCAACAACAAGTGTCTGATATCATGAACCAGGAAGTACCTGTAACAAAGCCGTGAAATTGTTGATCTTCACCATACTTGCCATGAGTCATGACAGTTATGTCCTTAATAGAGTAAAATTACAATATAGTGGAGAAGCTCGTAAATGGTTCCATAGCGCCCCCTACAATATTTCAATCAATCAGCCCCACCCACTACATTGACTGACATGGATATGATTCGGGAAACTTGTAGACGCTCCCAGTACCTTCAAAAAAGTCTCTTGGACATATGGGCCAAAACCAACAGGAAGTCGGCCATTTTGAAAAAGGTGCCATTTTTGGGGTCATTTCTTTGCCATGCATTTTAAACAACTCCTCCTAGGGATATTGTCCAACTGACACCCAACTTGCACAGGATGCTCAGGAGGCATGTGTGATTTAAAGTTGTGTTATTTCTTCTAATAGAAGATTTAGTTTAGGAGGGGCGGGCCCTCAAATTTTGATGTCTCATTAACAAAGACTTATTGCTAAAACTCCCACATAAAACAACATATCTGCACAGGAATCGACACATTTGATGCCAGTCCCATGATAAACAAAATCTACAATGCAATGATATGACTCTGAACTAGCTCCACCCCTTGGCAACAACAAGTGTCTGATACCGTGAACCAGGAAGTACCTGTAACAAAGCCATGAAACCTTTGATCTTCACCATACTTGCCATGAGTCATGACAGTTATGTCCTTAATAGAGTAAAATTACAATATAGTGGAAAAGATAGTAAATGGCTCCATAGCGCCCCCTCCAATATTTCAATTAATCAGCCCCGCCCACTACATTGATCGACATGGATCAAATTCAGCACACTTGTAGCCCCTTCCCGTACCTTCAAAAAAGTCTGTTGGAAATATGGGCTAAATCAAACAGGAAGTCGGCCATGTTGAAAAAGGTGCCATTTTTGGGGTCATTTCTGTCATTTTCTTTGCCATGCATTTTGAGAAGGTCCTCCAAAGAATTTTCTCCAACTGTAACCCAAATGAGTCAGGATGCTCAAGCTGCATATCTGATTAAAAGTTGTGTTATTTCTTTTAATAGGGGATATCGTTTAGGAGAGGCGGGGCAGCAAAGCAGATGTGATGCAATGAAAAGGAAAACTGACATAACTCCCACAAAAAACAACCAACCATATTTATAGACATGTATGTACAGATGAACATGCAGGTCCATCTGAAGGAATTATTAATTATGTGAATCAGTTTCATATGTGTTTTATTGTTTAGAAGCAGACTGATTGCTCTTTGATTTATAGACATTTGTTCAGATTCTTGGATAGAGTGGTATTGGATCAGCTCTGTTGATGGATTGATTAAAACATCCAGTGCGGCTAATACTTACAACAATAAGTTACTGAAAACTATATTTATGTAAATGATGTTAACAGTTTTTAACAAATGTCACAGGCATGTTAATAAGCATAATGAATTAAAACTAAACTTGAAGCATTTATGTATTATTCCTCCCTGTTGCTCTTTGTCTGTACTGTGGGGGATTACATGAAAAAGAAAAAATCTGAGGCTTTGGTTCTGAGAATGAGCAGCTAATTCTTGTTTTGAATAAAGTAAAAATAATGTAACATCCATTTATGGAAAACTGGTGGGATTTTTTTTTTTCAATTTCATTAAACACTGTGGCATATTTGATCCACTTTTAGATTATCTTTTTCAATGTATTGAAGCCAGAGTATGTAAGATTTCAAAGCGATTCTTTCCAACACTAGGTGGCAAACGCCATGTAGTGAGCAAAACCACACAACTGCTACCTCTACAAACCACCACAGGGCGGAAGTAGTGAGCTAAACTTGCTCCTCACCCCTCCCATCCTCTAAATACAGCGGAACCGTCACCGTCCACAAGACTCAAAGTTTATTTCCATCCAGTATTTCAGCTACACATGAACCGGTAAGTAACTGTTAACACAACAGGCTCTTCGTCATGCTGAAAATGATACTCTCTTATGGTGTTTTTTTTGCAAAGTAGTACGTAAAAATGACAATATCGCGTATGGAATAAACGGTGGTACTAAGAAGAGGCTAAGCTACGTGCTAAGCTAGCTATAGTTGTTAGGCTAATTCTAACTTTATTAATATTTCTGCATATATTCAGCTGATGTTAGACTGAATCAGCCTAACACAGGCAGTCAGACACTGACATAATGCAGAATTTACATGTTTGAATGTTGTTACAGCGATGATCCGTGTACACACTTGTTTTCAGTGATGAATATGACATGTTAAGGTTGCCAGGAAGGCCGAGGCAGGGCTGGTGGACGGTCCGAGGACAAGCGGGTCAGTCTGAGGAAGACGAGCTGCAGCTTCCAGAGATGTGACTGGCTAGCTGTAGTACAGGTAAAATGCAGTTTCATGTTCACTGTTTTGTCTCAAGATATTACTGATAAAAAACATTTATTACAGGAATTCCACAGTATTCCAATAACCAACAATGGTAAACGAGGCTGAAGTTAGCTTCCGATTCGCAATATGTGTAAAGGGCAATTCCACTGAATTTTTCGGAAACACCACATTAGACCAGGTCCTGACAAAAAACTACAACACTTGGACTCTTAAAACCTGGGTTAAAATATTCCACATACTATGCAGATTCAATAAAACATAGTGTCTGATTTGTGAAATCTTTATTCTATTTGTGAAAATGCAAATAAGGGTCATTTCATGACTTTTTTGGCATCTGGACCACATTACATCAGGTCCTGACAAAAAACTAAAACACTTAGACTCCTCAAATGTGGGCTAAAATATTCCACATACTATACCAGTTTTTTGTCAGTACCTGGTCTAATGTGGTGGTGTTTCCAAAAAATTCAGTGTAATTGCCCTTTACACATATTGCAGCCATAAGCTGCGGATCGGAAGCTAACTTCAGCCTCGTCAATGGTAACTGTTTTATGTATTATTTGTTGTTGTAACATAAATGTAATTTTATATTTGAGCTTGTTACCTACTGCTCTGTCTTCCATATGTTACTTGTTGCTTTGGCATCCAGACATTAGTTTTAGATATTACAGTAATATATTAACTTAGTCTCTGAACAAAGTTGGTAGACACAGACCTTCACTAAAAAATCTGATCTTTCACTTTTCACTTTGTTTTCCATCAGTTAGTAAAATGTGGCTCTATTTATCTAACCAATCTTTTGTATAATTTTGCAGAGACGTCTTGATGACATAAATGTGAAGGACCTAAGAAGACTCACATCCCAGCTCCTCAGAAGGAAACAAGGCTTGATTCCCAGTTGCTGTGTGGCTACTGAAGAGCAGTTTCCTGATCTGCACAGACACAACATTGGTTTTGTTTTTGGTGTTTGATTCTTTTTTTTTTTTCTAGTAAACCACAATTTAATAGCATTTCTGTGGAATCTATTGTTTACATGTTCGTTGATTGTATTGTTTCTTACTTATAACTTTGTGTTACTAATTAAGTAATTTGAGCTACTTTGTACACTTTGAAGCGTTTTTAAAATAAAGAAATTTAAATGCTTTTCCCCATTTATTCAATACATTCAAGTCATCTAAATAACTGCAGTAGGATGTGATCATACAGGAACAAGATAAAAGTTTATTACAATTTATGACTGTAATAAATACAGATCTAACAGTGTATAAACACAGCACAAATCCCACAGAGAAAAGTCTATGATCCACAAACAGAAGACACAACTATATACAAAAGATGTGAAGTTTAGATTCCACAATAGAAGGTCAATAATTCCTGTTCATGTTTTATGTGTTGCACCCTCGCTGCTGACTTCATACACATTTGTAAACTTTTTTGTTCATTACACTTATGGAAATAATTATAAGATGCAGTGGCCCAAATTCACTCAGGCATCACAAAACATGTTGGTGAAGAGATCTGGTAAAGGACGTTGCTCTACGCTGCACGGTGTGCCCGTGACGCCATGGCGAAGTTCCATGCGGCGGCGTGACATCATAAATCACTATAAAATTGTCAATTTTGATCTGATCACCCTAAAACTTATAGGGATTAATAAGGGATCAGTCCTGAACAGATTAATGTCAGCATTGCTGGTCTAGACCTAAGCCCCGCCCACTTACAACAGGAAGTGGTTTTTTCCACGTTTGAGGGTCATGCTTCTAAGGAAATGGTCCCAAACACTTGAGACTCCTCCAAAACATGTCAAACCCTTTCATGATGCCACAATAAAAACCTCAAGTCGCTACGCTAAACGGGACATGGCGAATAGCGGTCCAACGCCATGAAACAGGAAGTACCTGTGACCAAGCCATGGAACCTTGGACCGCCATCAAACTTGCCATGACTGATGACAGTAAGGCCCTGAACTAAGCCCCATTGAAACATTATGGAATACATGGAGCATGTCTCCACAGCGCCCCCTACAAAATTTCAATCAATCAGCCCCGCCCACTACATGGACCGACATGGATAAAATTGAGCACAGTTGGAGAACCTTCCACTACCTTCAAAAAAGTCTCTTGGACATATGGGCTGAATCCAACAGGAATTCGGCCATTTTGAAAAAGGTGCCATTTTTGGGGTCATTTCTTTGCCATGCATTTTAAACAACTCCTCCTAGGGATATTGTCCAACTGACACCCAACTTGCACAGGATGCTCAGGAGGCATGTGTGATTTAAAGTTGTGTTATTTCTTCTAATAGAAGATTTAGTTTAGGAGGGGCGGGCCCTCAAAGTTTTATGTCTCATTAACAAAGACTTATTGCTAAAACTCCCACATAAAACAACATATCAGCACAGGAATCAACACATTTGATGCCGGTTCCATGATGAACAAAATATACAATGCAATAATATGACTATGAACTAGCCCCACCCCTTGGCAACAATGAGTGTCTGATATCATGAACCAGGAAGTACCTGTAACAAAGCCATGAAACCTTTGATCTTCACCATACTTGCCATGAGTCATGACAGTTATGTCCTTAATAGAATACAATTACAATATAGTGGAAAAGATAGTAAATGGCTCCATAGCGCCCCCTCCAATATTTCAATCAATCAGCCCCGCCCACTACATTGATCGACATGGATCAAATTCAGCACACTTGTAGCCCCTTCCCGTACCTTCAAAAAAGTCTCTTGGACATATGGGCTAAATCAAACAGGAAGTTGGCCATTTTGAAAAAGGTGCCATTTTTGGGGTCATTTCTGTCATTTTCTCTGCCATGCATTTTGAGGAACTTCTCCTAAGAATTTTGTCCAACTTTAACCCAAATGAGTCAGGATGCTCAAGAGGCATGTGTGATTAAAAGTTGTGCTATTTCTTTTAATAGGGGATATCATTTAGGAGAGGCGGGGCAGCAAAGCAGATGTGATGCAATGAAAAGGAAAACTGACATAACTCCCACAAAAAACAACCAACCTGCACCAAATTTGCTACAGATGATGCCAGTCATATCCTTCATATTTGTGCATGGCAATAATTAGATTATGAATTAGCCCCGCCCCTTGGTGACAGAAAGTGACCCTTCATAAGGCCTAAATGGCCTGAAGTGCAGTCTGGCTGCAGTTTAGAGAGAGAGGCATGGGAAGGATGTTGCCAGGGGAGGCGGTGGCATTATGCCGAGTGGCGCCATGGTGCGAGGGCCTATATCACCGCTTGCGGTTTTAATTAGGCCCGAGCACCTTGGCGGTGCGAAGGCCTATTGTAATTGCAGTGTTTATTAGGCCCGAGCACCTTGGCGGTGCGAAGGCCTATTGTAATTGCAGTGTTTATTATTAGGCCCGAGCACCTTGGCGGTGCGAAGGCCTGTTGTAATTGCAGTGTTTATTATTATTATTATTATTATTATTTTTATTCGGACACTTCGCGTGCTTTTTTGGAGGCCTGAACGTGCTCGAAAACTCACCAAATTTTGCGTACGCCCACAAGGGAATGCGAAAAATTTGATATTTTGAGGTGCTCCAGAATGTTTGGGCAAAACTGAATGAGAGCGCCACCTATTTTAGGTGCCCCGCCACTGCATGTCGTTAATCTTTATGAAAATTCATACACATGATCTACATGCTAGGGCGAACAAAAAATCCTCTTAATGTCATGGTGAAATGTCGACAGGAAGGCGGCCATTTTAGGTGAAAGTCAATATTTTGGCGTTTGAGCACCTCGCATTTTAACGAACTCGTCCTAGAGCTTTTATCCCACTGAGCCACAAATTGCTCAGGATGTTCAGGAGGCATGTGTGATTCAATGTTGTGTTATTTCTTCTAATAGGAGACTTAGTTTACGAGGGGCGGGTCCTCAAAGTTTGATGTCTCGCCATGAAAAATTAAACAGCTATAACTCCCACATAAAGCAACATTTCTGCACCAAATTTGCTAGATATGATGGCAGTCCCCTCCTACAGAGTTCTATATGTCAATATTTTGATTATGAAATAGCCACGCCCCCTGGAGGTCAAAAGTGTTGTTTTTTGCTCACACACCCATAATTCTGGCTGGGTAGACACCACATGGCCCAAATTCACTCAGGCATCACAAAACATGTTGGTGAAGAGATCTGATAAAGGACGTTGCTCTACGCCGCACGGCGTGCCCGTGACGCCATGGCGAAGTTCCATGTGGCGGCGTGACATCATAAATCACTATAAAATTGTCAATTTTGATCTGATCACCCTAAAACTTATAGGGATTAATAAGGGATCGGTCCTGAACAGATTAATGTGACCATTGCTGGTGTAGACCTAAGCCCCGCCCACTTACAACAGGAAGTGGTTTTTTCCACGTTTGAGGGTCATGCTTTTAAGCAAATGGTCCCAAACACCTGAGATTCCTCCAAAACATGTCAAACCCTTTCATGATGCCACAATAAAAACCTCAAGTTGCTACGCTAAACGGGACATGGCGAATGGCGGTCCAACGCCATGAAACAGGAAGTACCTGTGACCAAGCCATGGAACCTTGGACCGCCACCAAACTTGCCATGACTGATGACAGTAAGGCCCTGAACTAAGCCCCATTGAAACATTGTGGAATAAATGGAGCATGTCTCCATAGCGCCCCCTACAAAATTTCAATCAATCAGCCCCGCCCACTACATGGACAGACATGGATAAAATTCAGCACAGTTGGAGAACCTTACAATACCTTCAAAAAAGTCTCTTGGACATATGGGCCAAAACCAACAGGAAGTCGGCCATTTTGAAAAAGGTGCCATTTTTGGGGTCATTTCTTTGCCATGCATTTTAAACAACTCCTCCTAGGGATATTGTCCAACTGACACCCAACTTGCACAGGATGCTCAGGAGGCACGTGTGATTTAAAGTTGTGTTATTTCTTCTAATAGAAGATTTAGTTTAGGAGGGGCGGGCCCTTAAAGTTTGATGTCTCATTAACAAAGACTTATTGCTAAAACTCCCACATAAAACAACATATCAGCACAGGAATCGACACATTTGATGCCAGTCCCATGATGAACAAAATCTACAATGCAATAACATGACTATGAACTAGCCCCACCCCTTGGCAACAACAAGTGTCTGATATCATGAACCAGGAAGTACCTGTAACAAAGCCATGAAATTGTTTATCTTCACCATACTTGCCATGAGTCATGACAGTTATGTCCTTAATAGAGTAAAATTACAATATAGTGGAGAAGATAGTAAATGGCTCCATAGCGCCCCCTACAATATTTTAATTAATCAGCCCCGCCCACTACATCGGCTGACATGGATATGATTCGGGAAACTTGTAGACCCTCCCAGCACCTTCAAAAACGTCTCTTGGACATATGTGCTAAATCAAATAGGAAGTCAGCCATTTTGAAAAGGTGCCATTGTTGGGGTCATTTCTGTAATTTTCTTTGCCAGGCATTTTGAGGAAGTCCTGCTAAGAATTTCATCTAACTTTAACCCAAATGAGTCGGGATGCTAAAGAGGCATGTGTGATTAAAAGTTTCTTTAAATAGGGGATATCGTTTAGGAGAGGCGGGGCAGCAAAGCAGATGTGATGCAATGAAAAGGAAAACTGACATAACTCCCACAAAAAACAACCAACCTGCACCAAATTTGCTACAGATGATGCCAGTCATATCCTTCACATTTCTGTATGTCAAAAATTAGAATGTAAATTAACCCCGCCCCTTGGTGACAGGAAGTGACCGTTCATAAGGCCTAAATGGCCTGAAGTGCAGTCTGGCTGAACTTTAGGTTGAGAGAGGCATGGGAAGGATGTTGCCAGGGGAGGTGGTGGCATTATGCCGAGCGGCGCCATGGTGCGAGGGCCTATATCACCGCTTGCGGTTTTAATTATTATTATTATTTTTATTCGGACACTTCGCATGCTCTTTTGGAGGCCTGAACGTGCTCGAAAACTCACCAAATTTTGCGTACCCCCCCAAGGGAATACGAAAAATTTGATATTTTAAGGTGATCCAGAATGTTTGGGCGAAACTGAACGAGAGCGCCACCTATTTTAGGTGCCCCGCCACTGCATGTCGTTAATCTTTATGAAAATTCATACACATGATCTACATGCTAGGGCGAACAAAAAATCCTCTTAATGTCATGGTGAAATGTCGACAGGAAGGCGGCCATTTTAGGTCAAAGTCAATATTTTGGCGTTTTAGCACCTCGCATTTTAACGAACTCGTCCTAGAGCTTTTATCCCACTGAGCCACAAATTGCTCAGGATGTTCAGGAGACATGTGTGATTAAATGTTGTGTTATTTCTTCTAATAGGAGACTTAGTTTACGAGGGGCAGGGCCTCAAAGTTTGATGTCTCGCCATGAAAAATTAAACGGATATAACTCCCCCATAAAGCAACATTTCTGCACCATATTTGCAAGATATGATGGCAGTCCCCTCCTACAGAGTTCTATATGTCAATATTTTGATTATGAAATAGCCACGCCCCCTGGAGGTCAAAAGTGTTGTTTTTTGCTCACACACCCATAACTCTGGCTTGGTGGACACCACATGGCCCAAATTCACTCAGGCATCACAAAACATGTTGATGAAGAGATCTGATAAAGGACGTTGCTCTGCGCTGCACGGCGTGCCCGTGACGCCATGGCGAAGTTCTATGCGGCGGCGTGACAACATAAATCACTATAAAATTGTCAATTTTAATCTGATCACCCTAAAACTTATAGAGATTAATAAGGGATCAGTCCTGAACAGATTAATGTGACCATTGCTGATGTAGACCTAAGCCCCGCCCACTTACAACAGGAAGTGGTTTTTTCCACGTTTGAGGGTCATGCTTCTAAGCAAATGGTCCCAAACACTTGAGACTCCTCCAAAACATGTCAAACCCATTCATGATGCCACAATAAAAACCTCAAGTCGCTACGCTAAACAGGACATGGCGAATGGCGGTCCAACGCCATGAAACAGGAAGTACCTGTGACCAAGCCATGGAACCTTGGACCGCCACCAAACTTGCCATGACTGATGAAAGTAAGGCCCTGAACTAAGCCCCATTGAAACATAATGGAATAAATACAGCATGCCTCCATAGCGCCCCCTACAAAATTTCAATCAATCAGCCCCGCCCACTACATTGACTTACATGAATAAAATTCAGCACAGTTGGAGAACCTGCCAGTACCTTCAAAAAAGTCTCTTGGACATATGGGCTAAATCATACAGGAAGTCGGCCATTTTGAAAAAGGTGCCATATTTGGGGTCATTTCTTTGCCATACATTTTAAACAACTCCTCCTAGGGATATTGTCCAACTGACACCCAACTTGCACAGGATGCTCAGGAGGCATGTGTGACTTAAAGTTGTGTTATTTCTTCTAATAGAAGATTTAGTTTAGGAGGGGTGGGCCCTCAAAGTTTTATGTCTCATTAACAAAGACTTATTGCTAAAACTCCCACATAAAACAACATATCAGCACAGGAATCGACACATTTGATGCCAGTCCCATGATGAACAAAATATACAATGCAATACTATGACTATGAACTAGCCCCACCCCTTGGCAACAACAAGTGTCTGATATCATGAACCAGGAAGTACCTGTAACAAAGCATAGAAATTGTTGATCTTCACCATACTTGTCATGAGTCATGACAGTTATGTCCTTAATAAAATAAAATTACAATTTAATGGAAAAGATAGTAAATGGCTCCATAGCGCCCCCTACAATATTTCAATCAATCAGCCCCGCCCACTACATTGACTGACATGGATATGATTCGGCACAGTTGTAGAACCTCCCAGTACCTTGAAAAACGTCTCTTGGACATATGGCCTAAATCCAACAGGAAGTCGGCCATTTTGAAAAGGGTGCCATTTTTGGGGTCATTTCTGTCATTTTCTTTGCCATGCATTTTGAGGAACTTCTCCTAAGAATTTAGTCCAACTTCAACCCAAATGAGTCAGGATGCTCAAGAGGCATGTGTGATTAAAAGTTATGCTATTTCTTTTAATGGGGGATATCATTTAGTAGAGGCGGGGCAGCAAAGCAGATGTGATGCAATGAAAAGGAAAAATGACATAACTCCCACAAAAAACAACCAACCTGCACCAAATTTGCTACAGATGATTCCAGTTATATCCTTCACATTTCTGCATGTCAATAATTAGATTATAAGTTAGCCCCGCCCTTTGGTGACAGGAAGGGACCCTTCATAAGGCCTAAATGGCCTGAAGTGCAGTCTGGCTGCACTTTAGGTTGAGAGAAACATGGGAAAGATTTTGCCAGGGGAGGCGGTGGCATTATGCCGAGCGACGCCATGGTGCGAGGGCCTATATCACCGCTTGCGGTTTTAATTATTATTATTATTATTATTTTTATTCGGACACTTCGCGTGCTTTTTCGGAGGCCTGAACGTGCTCGAAAACTCACCAAATTTTGCGTACCCCCCCAAGGGAATACGAAAAATTTGATATTTTGAGGTGCTCCAGAATGTTTGGGCGAAACTGAACGAGAGCGCCACCTATTTTAGGTGCCCCGCCACTGCATGTCGTTAATCTTTATGAAAATTCATACACGTGATCTACATGCTAGGGCGAACAAAAAATCCTCTTAATGTCATGGTGAAATGTCGACATGAAGGCGGCCATTTTAGGTCAAAGTCAATATTTTGGCGTTTTAGCACCTCGCATTTTAACGAACTCGTCCTAGAGCTTTTATCCCACTGAGCCACAAATTGCTGAGGATGTTCAGGAGACACGTGTGATTAAATGTTGTGTTATTTCTTCTAATAGGAGACTTAATTTACGAGGGGCGGGGCCTCAAAGTTTGATGTCTCGCCATGAAAAATTAAACAGATATAACTCCCACATAAAGCAACATTTCTGCACCAAATTTGCTAGATATGATGGCAGTCCCCTCCTACAGAGTTCTATATGTCAATATTTTGATTATGAAATAGCCACGCCCCCTGGAGGTCAAAAGTGTTGTTTTTTGCTCACACACCCATAACTCTGGCTTGGTAGACACCACATGGCCCAAATTCACTCAGGCATCACAAAACATGTTGGTGAAGAGATCTGGTAAAGGACGTTGCTCTACGCTGCACGGCGTGCCCGTGACGCCATGGCGAAGTTCCATGCGGCGGCGTGACATCATAAATCACTATAAAATTGTCAATTTTGATCTGATCACCCTAAAACTTATAGGGATTAATAAGGGATCAGTCCTGAATAGATTAATGTGACCATTGCTGGTGTAGACCTAAGCCCCGCCCACTTACAACAGGAAGTGGTTTTTTCCACGTTTGAGGGTCATGCTTCTAAGCAAATGGTCCCAAACACTTGAGACTCCTCCAAAACATGTCAAACCCTTTCATGATGCCACAATAAAAACCTCAAGTCGCTACACTAAACGGGACATGGCGAATGGCGGTCCAACGCCATGAAACAGGAAGTACCTGTGACCAAGCCATGGAACCTTGGACCACCACCAAACTTGCCATGACTGATGCCAGCAAGGCCCTGAACTAAGCCCCATTGAAACATTATGGAATAAATGGAGCATGTCTCCATAGCGCCCCCTACAAAATTTCAATCAATCAGCCCCGCCCACTACATGGACCGACATGGATAAAATTGAGCACAGTTGGAGAACCTGCCAGTACCTTCAAAAAAGTCTCTTGGACATATGGGCTAAATTCAACAGGAAGTCGGCCATTTTGAAAAAGGTGCCATTTTGGGGGTCATTTCTTTGCCATGCATTTTAAACAACTCCTCCTAGGGACATTGTCCAACTGACACCCAACTTGCACAGGATGCTCAGGAGGCATGTGTGATTTAAAGTTGTGTTATTTCTTCTAATAGAAGATTTAGTTTAGGAGGGGCGGGCCCTCAAAGTTTTATGTCTCATTAACAAAGACTTATTGCTAAAACTCCCACAGAAAACAACATATCAGCACAGGAATCGACACATTTGATGCCAGTCCCATGATGAACAAAATCTACAAAGCAATAATATGACTATGAATTAGCCCCACCCCTTGGCAACAACAAGTGTCTGACATCATGAACCAGGAAGTACCTGTAACAAAGCCATGAAATTGTTGATCTTCACCATACTTGCCATGAGTCATGACAGTTATGTACTTAATAGAGTAAAATTGCAATATAGTGGAAAAGATAGTAAATGGCTCCATAGCGCCCCCTACAATATTTCAATCAATCAGCCCCGCCCACTGCATTGACTGACATGGATATGATTCGGCACAGTTGTAGAACCTTCCAGTACCTTCAAGAAAGTCTCTTGGACATATGGGCTAAATCAAACAGGAAGTCGGCCATTTTGAATAAGGTGCCATTTTCGGGGTGATTTCTGTCATTTGCTTTGCCATGCATTTTGAGGAAGTCCTGCTAAGAATTTTATCTAACTTTAACCCAAATGAGTCAGGATGCTCAAGAGGCATGTGTGATTAAAAGTCGTGCTATTTCTTTTAATAGGGGATATCATTTAGGAGAGGTGGGGCAGCAAAGCAGCTGTGATGCAACGAAAAGGAAAACTGACATAACTCCCACAAAAAACAACCAACCTGCACCAAATTTGCTACAGATGATGCCAGTCATATCCTTCACATTTCTGTATGTCAATAATTAGATGATAAGTTAGCCCCGCCCCTTGGTGACAGGAAGTGACCGTTCATAAGGCCTAAATGGCCTGAAGTGCAGTCTGGCTGTACTTTAGGTTGAGAGAGGCATGGGAAGGATGTTGCCAGGGGAGGCGGTGGCATTATGCCGAGCGGCGCCATGGTGCGAGGGCCTATATCACCGCCTGCGGTTTTAATTAGGCCCGAGCACCTTGGCGGTGCGAAGGCCTATTGTAATTGCAGTGTTTATTATTATTATTATTATTATTAGGCCCGAGCACCTTGGCGGTGCGAAGGCCTATTGTAATTGCAGTGTTTATTATTATTATTATTATTATTATTATTATTTTTATTCGGACACTTCGCGTGCTTTTTTGGAGGCCTGAACGTGCTCGAAAACTCACCAAATTTTGCGTACCCCCCCAAGGGAATACGAAAAATTTGATATTTTGAGGTGCTCCAGAATGTTTGGGCGAAACTGAACGAGAGCGCCACCTATTTTAGGTGCCCCGCCACTGCATGTCGTTAATCTTTATGAAAATTCATACACATGATCTACATGCTAGGGTGAACAAAAAATCCTCTTAATGTCATGGTGAAATGTCGACAGGAAGGCGGCCATTTTAGGTCAAAGTCAATATTTTGGCGTTTTAGCGCCTCGCATTTTAACGAACTCGTCCTAGAGCTTTTATCCCACTGAGCCACAAATTGCTCAGGATGTTCAGGAGGCATGTGTGATTAAATGTTGTGTTATTTCTTCTAATAGGAGACTTAGTTTACGAGGGGCGGGGCCTCAAAGTTTGATGTCTCGCCATGAAAAATTAAACGGATATAACTCCCACATAAAGCAACATTTCTGCACCAAATTTGCTAGATATGATGGCAGTCCCCTCCTACAGAGTTCTATATGCCAATATTTTGATTATGAAATAGCCACGCCCCCTGGAGGTCAAAAGTGTTGTTTTTTGCTCACACACCCATAACTCTGGCTTGGTGGACACCACATGGCCCAAATTCACTCAGGCATCACAAAACATGTTGGTGAAGAGATCTGGTAAAGGACGTTGCTCTACGCTGCACGGCGTGCCCGTGACGCCATGGCGAAGTTCCATGCGGCGGCGTGACATCATAAATCACTATAAAATTGTCAATTTTGATCTGATCACCCTAAAACTTATAGGGATTAATAAGGGATCAGTCCTGAACAGATTAATGTGACCATTGCTGGTGTAGACCTAAGCCCCGCCCACTTACAACAGGAAGTGGTTTTTTCCACGTTTGAGGGTCATGCTTCTAAGGAAATGGTCCCAAACACTTGAGCCTCCTCCAAAACATGTCAAACCCTTTCATGATGCCACAATAAAAACCTCAAGTCGCTACGCTAAACGGGACATGGCGAATGGCGGTCCAACGCCATGAAACAGGAAGTACCTGTGACCAAGCCATGGAACCTTGGACCGCCACCAAACTTGCCATGACTGATGACAGTAAGGCCCTGAACTAAGCCCCATTGAAACATTATGGAATAAATGGAGCATGTCTCCATAGCGCCCCCTACAAAATTTCAATCAATCAGCCCCGCCCACTACATGGACCGACATGGATAAAATTCAGCACAGTTGGAGAACCTGCCAGTACCTTCAAAAAAGTCTCTTGGACATATGGGCTAAATCCAACAGGAAGTCGGCCATTTTGAAAAAGGTGCCATTTTTGGGGTCATTTCTTTGCCATGCATTTTAAACAACTCCTCCTAGGGATATTGTCCAACTGACACCCAACTTGCACAGGATGCTCAGGAGGCATGTGTGATTTAAAGTTGTGTTATTTCTTCTAATAGAAGATTTAGTTTAGGAGGGGCGGGCCCTCAAAGTTTTATGTCTCATTAACAAAGACTTATTGCCAAAACTCCCATATAAAACAACATATCAGCACAGGAATCGACACATTTGATGCCAGTCCCATGATAAACAAAATCTACAATGCAATGATATGACTCTGAACTAGCTCCACCCCTTGGCAACAACAAGTGTCTGATACCGTGAACCAGGAAGTACCTGTAACAAAGCCATGAAACCTTTGATCTTCACCATACTTGCCATGAGTCATGACAGTTATGTCCTTAATAGAGTAAAATTACAATATAGTGGAAAAGATAGTAAATGGCTCCATAGCGCCCCCTCCAATATTTCAATCAATCAGCCCCGCCCACTACATTGATCGACATGGATCAAATTCAGCACACTTGTAGCCCCTTCCCGTACCTTCAAAAAAGTCTCTTGGACATATGGGCTAAATCAAACAGGAAGTCGGCCATGTTGAAAAAGGTGCCATTTTTGGGGTCATTTCTGTCATTTTCTTTGCCATGCATTTTGAGAAGGTCCTCCAAAGAATTTTCTCCAACTGTAACCCAAATGAGTCAGGATGCTCAAGCTGCATATCTGATTAAAAGTTGTGTTATTTCTTTTAATAGGGGATATCGTTTAGGAGAGGCGGGGCAGCGAAGCAGATGTGATGCAATGAAAAGGAAAACTGACATAACTCCCACAAAAAACAACCAACCATATTTATAGACATGTATGTACAGATGAACATGCAGGTCCATCTGAAGGAATTATTAATTATGTGAATCAGTTTCATATGTGTTTTATTGTTTAGAAGCAGACTGATTGCTCTTTGATTTATAGACATTTGTTCAGATTCTTGGATAGAGTGGTATTGGATCAGCTCTGTTGATGGATTGATTAAAACATCCAGTGCGGCTAATACTTACAACAATAAGTTACTGAAAACTATATTTATGTAAATGATAACAGTTTTTAACAAATGTCACAGGCATGTTAATAAGCATAATGAATTAAAACTAAACTTGAAGCATTTATGTATTATTCCTCCCTGTTGGTCTTTGTCTGTACTGTGGGGGATTACATGAAAAAGAAAAAATCTGAGGCTTTGGTTCTGAGAATGAGCAGCTAATTCTTGTTTTGAATAAAGTAAAAATAATGTAACATCCATTTATGGAAAACTGGTGGGATTTTTTTTTTTTCAATTTCATTAAACACTGTGGCATATTTGATCCACTTTTAGATTATTTTTTTCAATGTATTGAAGCCAGAGTATGTAAGATTTCAAAGCGATTCTTTCCAACACTAGGTGGCAAACGCCATGTAGTGAGCAAAACCACACAACTGCTACCTCTACAAACCACCACAGGGCGGAAGTAGTGAGCTAAACATGCTCCTCACCCCTCCCATCCTCTAAATACAGCGGAACCGTCACCGTCCACAAGACTCAAAGTTTATTTCCATCCAGTATTTCAGCTACACATGAACCGGTAAGTAACTGTTAACACAACAGGCTCTTCGTCATGCTGAAAATGATACTCTTATGGTGTTTTTTTTTTGCAAAGTAGTACGTAAAAATGACAATATCGCGTATGGAATAAACGGTGGTACTAAGAAGAGGCTAAGCTACGTGCTAAGCTAGCTATAGTTGTTAGGCTAATTCTAACTTTATTAATATTTCTGCATATATTCAGCTGATGTTAGACTGAATCAGCCTAACACAGGCAGTCAGACACTGACATAATGCAGAATTTACATGTTTGAATGTTGTTACAGCGATGATCCGTGTACACACTTGTTTTCAGTGATGAATATGACATGTTAAGGTTGCCAGGAAGGCCGAGGCAGGGCTGGTGGACGGTCCGAGGACAAGCGGGTCAGTCTGAGGAAGACGAGCTGCAGCTTCCAGAGATGTGACTGGCTAGCTGTAGTACAGGTAAAATGCAGTTTCATGTTCACTGTTTTGTCTCAAGATATTACTGATAAAAAACATTTATTACAGGAATTCCACAGTATTCCAATAACCAACAATGGTAAACGAGGCTGAAGTTAGCTTCCGATTCGCAATATGTGTAAAGGGCAATTCCACTGAATTTTTCGGAAACACCACATTAGACCAGGTCCTGACAAAAAACTACAACACTTGGACTCTTAAAACCTGGGTTAAAATATTCCACATACTATGCAGATTCAATAAAACATAGTGTCTGATTTGTGAAATCTTTATTCTATTTGTGAAAATGCAAATAAGGGTCATTTCATGACTTTTTTGGCATCTGGACCACATTACATCAGGTCCTGACAAAAAACTAAAACACTTAGACTCTTCAAATGTGGGCTAAAATATTCCACATACTATACTAGTTTTTTGTCAGTACCTGTAATTGCCCTTTACACATATTGCAGCCATAAGCTGCGGATCGGAAGCTAACTTCAGCCTCGTCAATGGTAACTGTTTTATGTATTATTTGTTGTTGTAACATAAATGTAATTTTATATTTGAGCTTGTTACCTACTGCTCTGTCTTCCATATGTTACTTGTTGCTTTGGCATCCAGACATTAGTTTTAGATATTACAGTAATATATTAACTTAGTCTCTGAACAAAGTTGGTAGACACAGACCTTCACTAAAAAATCTGATCTTTCACTTTTCACTTTGTTTTCCATCAGTTAGTAAAATGTGGCTCTATTTATCTAACCAATCTTTTGTATAATTTTGCAGAGACGTCTTGATGACATAAATGTGAAGGACCTAAGAAGACTCACATCCCAGCTCCTCAGAAGGAAACAAGGCTTGATTCCCAGTTGCTGTGTGGCTACTGAAGAGCAGTTTCCTGATCTGCACAGACACAACATTGGTTTTATTTTTGGTGTTTGATTCTTTTTTTTTTTCTAGTAAACCACAATTTAATGGCATTTCTGTGGAATCTATTGTTTACATGTTCGTTGATTGTATTGTTTCTTACTTATAACTTTGTGTTACTAATTAAGTAATTTGAGCTACTTTGTACACTTTGAAGCGTTTTTAAAATAAAGAAATTTAAATGCTTTTCCCCATTTATTCAATACATTCAAGTCATCTAAATAACTGCAGTAGGATGTGATCATACAGGAACAAGATAAAAGTTTATTACAATTTATGACTGTAATAAATACAGATCTAACAGTGTATAAACACACCACAAATCCCACAGAGAAAAGTCTATGATCCACAAACAGAAGACACAACTATATACAAAAGATGTGAAGTTTAGATTCCACAATAGAAGGTCAATAATTCCTGTTCATGTTTTATGTGTTGCACCCTCGCTGCTGACTTCATACACATTTGTAAACTTTTTTGTTCATTACACTTATGGAAATAATTATAAGATGCAGTGGCCCAAATTCACTCAGGCATCACAAAACATGTTGGTGAAGAGATCTGGTAAAGGACGTTGCTCTACGCTGCACGGCGTGCCCGTGACGCCATGGCAAAGTTCCATGTGGCGGCGTGACATCATAAATCACTATAAAATTGTCAATTTTGATCTGATCACCCTAAAACTTATAGGGATTAATAAGGGATCAGTCCTGAACAGATTAATGTGACCATTGCTGGTCTAGACCTAAGCCCCGCCCACTTACAACAGGAAGTGGTTTTTTCCACGTTTGAGGGTCATGCTTCTAAGCAAATGGTCCAAAACACTTGAGCCTCCTCCAAAACATGTCAAACCCTTTCATGATGCCACAATAAAAACCTCAAGTCGCTACGCTAAACGGGACATGGCGAATAGCGGTCCAACGCCATGAAACAGGAAGTACCTGTGACCAAGCCATGGAACCTTGGACCACCACCAAACTTGTCATGACTGATGACAGTAAGGCCCTGAACTAAGCCCCATTGAAACATTATGGAATAAATGGAGCATGTCTCCATAGCGCCCCCTACAAAATTTCAATCAATCAGCCCCGCCCACTACATTGACTGACATGGATATGATTCGGGAAACTTGTAGACCCTCCCAGTACCTTCAAAAAAGTCTCTTGGACATATGGGCTAAATAAAACAGGAAGTCGGCCATTTTGAAAAAGGTGTCATTTTTGGGGCAATTTCTGTCATTTTCTTTGTCATGCATTTCTAGAAGTTCCTTCTAAGAATTTTGTCCAACTTTAACCCAAATGAGTCAGGATGCTCAAGAGGCATGTGTGATTAAAAGTTGTGCTATTTCTTTTAATAGGGGATATCGTTTAGGAGAGGCGGGGCAGCAAAGCAGATCGTGATGCAATGAAAAAGAAAACTGACATAACTCCCACAAAAAACGACCAACCTGCACCAAATTTGCTACAGATGATGCCAGTCATATCCTTCACATTTCTGTATGTCAATAATTAGATTATAAATTAGCCCCGCCCCTTGGTGACAGGAAGTGACCCTTCATAAGGCCTAAATGGCCTGAAGAGCAGTCTGGCTGCACTTCAGGTTGAGAGAGGCATGGGAAGGATGTTGCCAGGGGAGGCGGTGGCATTATGCCGAGCGGCGCCATGGTGCGAGGGCCTATATCACCGCTTGCGGTTTTAATTAGGCCCGAGCACCTTGGCGGTGCGAAGGCCTATTGTAATTGCAGCGTTTCTTATTATTATTATTTTTATTCGGACACTTTGCGTGCTTTTTTGGAGGCCTGAACGTGCTCGAAAACTCACCAAATTTTGCGTACCACCCCAAGGGAATACGAAAAATTTGATATTTTGAGGTGCTCCAGAATGTTTGGGCGAAACTGAACGAGAGCGCCACCTATTTTAGGTGCCCCGCCACTGCATGTCGTTAGGCTTTATGAAAATTCATACACATGATCTACATGCAAGGGCGAACAAAAAATCCTCTTAATGTCATGGTGAAATGTCGACAGGAAGGCGGCCATTTTAGGTCAAAGTCAATATTTTGGCGTTTTAGCACCTCGCATTTTAACGAACTCGTCCTAGAGCTTTTATCCCACTGAGCCACAAATTGCTCAGGATGTTCAGGAGGCATGTGTGATTAAATGTTGTGTTATTTCTTCTAATAGGAGACTTAGTTTACGAGGGGCGGGGCCTCAAAGTTTGATGTCTCGCCATGAAAAATTAAACGGATATAACTCCCACATAAAGCAACATTTCTGCACCAAATTTGCTAGATATGATGGCAGTCCCCTCCTACAGAGTTCTATATGTCAATATTTTGATTATGAAATAGCCACGCCCCCTGGAGGTCAAAAGTGTTGTTTTTTGCTCACACACCCATAACTCTGGCTTGGTGGACACCACATGGCCCAAATTCACTCAGGCATCACAAAACATGTCAGTGAAGAGATCTGGTAAAGGACGTTGCTCTACGTTGCACGGCGTGCCCGTGACGCCATGGCGAAGTTCCATGCGGCGGCGTGACATCATAAATCACTATAAAATTGTCAATTTTGATCTGATCACCCTAAAACTTATAGGGATTAATAAGGGATCAGTCCTGAACAGATTAATGTGACCATTGCTGGTGTAGACCTAAGCCCCGCCCACTTACAACAGGAAGTGTTTTTTTCCACGTTTGAGGATCATGCTTCTAAGCAAATGATCCCAAACACTTGAGACTCCTCCAAAACATGTCAAACCCTTTCATGATGCCACAATAAAAACCTCAAGTTGCTACGCTAAACGGGACATGGCGAATGGCGGTCCAACGCCATGAAACAGGAAGTACCTGTGACCAAGCCATGGAACCTTGGACCGCCACCATACTTGCCATGACTGATGACAGTAAGGCCCTGAACTAAGCCCCATTGAAACATTATGGAATAAATGGAGCATGTCTCCATAGCGCCCCCTACAAAATTTCAATCAATCAGCCCCGCCCACTACATGGACCGACATGGATAAAATTCAGCACAGTTGGAGAACCTGCCATTACCTTCAAAAAAGTCTCTTGGACATATGGGCTAAATTCAACAGGAAGTCGGCCATTTTGAAAAAGGTGCCATTTTTGGGGTCATTTCTTTGCCATGCATTTTAAACAACTCCTCCTAGGGATATTGTCCAACTGACACCCAACTTGCACAGGATGCTCAGGAGGCATGTGTGATTTAAAGTTGTGTTATTTCTTCTAATAGAAGATTTAGTTTAGGAGGGGCGGGCCCTCAAAGTTTGATGTCTCATTAACAAAGACTTATTGCTAAAACTCCCACATAAAACAACATATCAGCACAGGAATCGACACATTTGATGCCAGTCCCATGATGAACAAAATCTACAATGCAATAATATGACTCTGAACGAGCCCCACCCCTTGGCAACAACAAGTGTCTGATATCATGAACCAGGAAGTACCTGTAACAAAGCCATGAAATTGTTGATCTTCACCATACTTGTCATGAGTCATGACAGTTATGTCCTTAATAGAGTAAAATTACAATATAGTGGAGAAAATCGTAAACGGCTCCATAGCGCCCCCTACAATATTTCAATCAATCAGCCCCGCCCACTGCATTGACTGACATTGATATGATTCGGCACAGTTGTAGACCCTCCCAGTACCTTCAAAAAAAGTCTCTTGGACATATGGGCTAAATCAAACAGGAAGTCGGCCATTTTGAAAAAAGGTGTCATTTTTGGGGCAATTTCTGTCATTTTCTTTGTCATGCATTTTGAGAAGTTCCTTCTAAGAATTTTGTCCAACTTTAACCCAAATGAGTCAGGATGCTCAAGAGGCATGTGTGATTTAAAGTTGTGCTATTTCTTTTAATAGGGGATATCGTTTAGGAGAGGCGGGGCAGCAAAGCAGATGTGATGCAATTAAAAGGAAAACTGACATAACTCCCACAAAAAACAACCAACCTGCACCAAATTTGCTACAGATGATGCCAGTCATATCCTTTACATTTCTGCATGTCAATAATTAGATGTTAAGTTAGCCCCGCCCCTTGGTGACAGGAAGTGACCCTTCATAAGGCCTAAATGGCCTGAAGTGCAGTCTGGCTGCACTTTAGGTTGAGAGAGGCATGAGAAGGATGTTGCCAGGGGAGGCGGTGGCATTATGCCGAGCGGCGCCATGGTGCAAGGGCCTATATCACCGCTTGCGGTTTTAATTATTATTATTATTATTATTTTTATTCGGACACTTCGCGTGCTTTTTTGGAGGCCTGAACGTGCTCGAAAACTCACCAAATTTTGCGTACCCCCCCAAGGGAATACGAAAAATTTGATATTTTGAGGTGCTCCAGAATGTTTGGGCGAAACTGAACGAGAGCGCCACCTATTTTAGGTGCCCCGCCACTGCATGTCGTTAATCTTTATGAAAATTCATACACATGATCTACATGCAAGGGCGAACAAAAAATCCTCTTAATGTCATGGTGAAATGTCGACAGGAAGGCGGCCATTTTAGGTCAAAGTCAATATTTTGGCGTTTTAGCACCTCGCATTTTAACGAACTCGTCCTAGAGCTTTTAACCCACTGAGCCACAAATTGCTCAGGATGTTCAGGAGGCATGTGTGATTAAATGTTGTGTTATTTCTTCTAATAGGAGACTTAGTTTACGAGGGGCGGGGCCTCAAAGTTTGATGTCTCGCCATGAAAAATTAAACGGATATAACTCCCACATAAAGCAACATTTCTGCACCAAATTTGCTAGATATGATGGCAGTCCCCTCCTACAGAGTTCTATATGTCAATATTTTGATTATGAAATAGCCACGCCCCCTGGAGGTCAAAAGTGTTGTTTTTTGCTCACACACCCAGAACTCTGGCTTGGTGGACACCACATGGCCCAAATTCACTCAGGCATCACAAAACATGTTGGTGAAGAGATCTGATAAAGGACGTTGCTCTGCGCTGCACGGCGTGCCCGTGACGCCATGGCAAAGTTCCATGCGGTGGCGTGACATCATAAATCACTATAAAATTGTCAATTTTGATCTGATCAGCCTAAAACTTATAGGGATTAATAAGGGATCAGTCCTGAACAGATTAATGTGACCATTGCTGGTGTAGACCTAAGCCCCGCCCACTTACAACAGGAAGTGGTTTTTTCCACGTTTGAGGGTCATGCTTCTAAGCAAATGGTCCCAAACACTTGAGACTCCTCCAAAACATGTCAAACCCTTTCATGATGCCACAATAAAAACCTCAAGTCGCTACGCTAAACGGGACATGGCGAATGGCGGTCCAACGCCATGAAACAGGAAGTACCTGTGACCAAGCCATGGAACCTTGGACCGCCACCATACTTGCCATGACTGATGACAGTAAGGCCCTGAACTAAGCCCCATTGAAACATTATGGAATAAATGGAGCATGTCTCCATAGCGCCCCCTACAAAATTTCAATCAATCAGCCCCGCCCACTACATGGACTGACATAGATAAAATTCAGCACAGTTGGAGAACCTTCCAGTACCTTCAAAAAAGTCTCTTGGACATATGGGCTAAATCCAACAGAAAGTCGGCCATTTTGAAAAAGGTGCCATTTTTGGGGTCATTTCTTTGCCATGCATTTTAAACAACTCCTCCTAGGGATATTGTCCAACTGACACCCAACTTGCACAGGATGCTCAGGAGGCATGTGTGATTTAAAGTTGTGTTATTTCTTCTAATAGAAGATTTAGTTTAGGAGGGGCGGGCCCTCAAAGTTTGATGTCTCATTAACAAAGACTTATTGATAAAACTCCCACATAAAACAACATATCAGCACAGGAATCGACACATTTGATGACAGTCCTATGATGAACAAAATCTACAATGCAATAATACGACTATGAATTAGCCCCACCCCTTGGCAACAACAAGTGTCTGATATCGTGAACCAGGAAGTACCTGTAACAAAGCCATGAGATTGTTTATCTTCACCATACTTGCCATGAGTCATGACAGTTATGTCCTTAATAGAATAAAATTGCAATATAATGGAAAAGATAGTAAATGGCTCCATAGCGCCCCCTACAATATTTCAATCAATCAGCCCCGCCCACTACATTGACTGACATAGATATGATTCGGGAAACTTGTAGACCCTCCCAGTACCTTCAAATAAGTCCCTTGGACATATGGGCTAAATCAAACAGGAAGTCGGCCATTTTGAAAAGGGTGCCATTTTTGGGGTCATTTCTGTCATTTTCTTTGCCATGCATTTTGAGGAACTTCTCCTAAGAGTTTTGTCCAACTTTAACCCAAATGAGTCAGGATGATCAAGAGGCATGTGTGATTAAAAGTTGTGCTATTTCTTTTAATAGGGGATATCATTTAGGAGAGGCGGGGCAGCAAAGCAGATGTGATGCAATGAAAAGGAAAACTGACATAACTCCCACAAAAAACAACCGACCTGCACCAAATTTACTACAGATGATGCCAGTCATATCCTTCACATTTGTGCATGTCAATAATTAGATTATACGTCAGCCCCGCCCCTTGGTGAAGGGAATTGACTCTTCATAAGGCCTAAATGGCCTGAAGTGCAGTCTGGCTGTACTTTAGATTGAGAGAGGCATGGGAAGGATGTTGGCAGGGGAGGCGGTTGCATTATGCCGAGCGGCGCCATGGTGCGAGGGCCTATATCACCGCTTGCGGTTTTAATTATTATTAGGCCCGAGCACCTTGGCGGTGCGAAGGCCTATTGTAATTGCAGTGTTTATTATTATTATTATTATTATTATTATTATTATTATTATTATTATTATTATTTTTATTCGGACACTTCGCGTGCTTTTTTGGAGGCCTGAACGTGCTCGAAAACTCACCAAATTTTGCGTACCCCCCCAAGGGAATACGAAAAATTTGATATTTTGAGGTGCTCCAGAATGTTTGGGCGAAACTGAATGAGAGCGCCACCTATTTTAGGTGCCCCGCCACTGCATGTCGTTAATCTTTATGAAAATTCATACACATGATCTATATGCTAGGGCGAATAAAAAATCCTCTTAATGTCATGGTGAAATGTCGACAGGAAGGCGGCCATTTTAGGTCAAAGTCAATATTTTGGCGTTTTAGCACCTCGCATTTTAACGAACTCGTCCTAGAGCTTTTATCCCACTGAGCCACAAATTGCTCAGGATGTTCAGGAGACATGTGTGATTAAATGTTGTGTTATTTCTTCTAATAGGAGACTTGGTTTACGAGGGGCGGGGCCTCAAAGTTTGATGTCTCGCCATGAAAAATTAAACGGATATAACTCCCACATAAAGCAACATTTCTGCACCAAATTTGCTAGATATGATGGCAGTCCCCTCCTACAGAGTTCTATATGTCAATATTTTGATTATGAAATAGCCACGCCCCCTGGAGGTCAAAAGTGTTGTTTTTTGCTCACACACCCATAACTCTGGCTTGGTGGACACCACATGGCCCAAATTCACTCAGGCATCACAAAACATGTTGGTGAATACATCTGATAAAGGACGTTGCTCTACGCTGCACGGCGTGCCCGTGACGCCATGGCGAAGTTCCATGCGGCGGCGTGACATCATAAATCACTATAAAATTGTCAATTTTGATCTGATCACCCTAAAACTTATAGGGATTAATAAGGGATCAGTCCTGAACAGATTAATGTGACCATTGCTGGTGTAGACCTAAGCCCCGCCCACTTACAACAGGAAGTGGTTTTTTCCACGTTTGAGGGTCATGCTTCTAAGCAAATGGTCCAAAACACTTGAGCCTCCTCCAAAACATGTCAAACCCATTCATGATGCCACAATAAAAACCTCAAGTCGCTACGCTAAACGGGACATGGCGAATGGCGGTCCAACGCCATGAAACAGGAAGTACCTGTGACCAAGCCAGGGAACCTTGGACCGCCACCAAACTTGTCATGACTGATGACAGTAAGGCCCTGAACTAAGCCCCATTGAAACATTATGGAATAAATGGAGCATGTCTCCATAGCGCCCCCTACAATATTTCAATCAATCAGCCCCGCCCACTACATTGATCGACATGGATAAAATTCAGCACAGTTGGAGAACCTTCCAGTACCTTCAAAAAAGTCTCTTGGACATATGGCCTAATTTCAACAGGAAGTCAGCCATTTTGAAAAAGGTGCCATTTTTGGGGTCATTTCTTTGCCATGCATTTTAAACAACTCCTCCTAGGGATATTGTCCAGCTGACACCCAACTTGCACAGGATGCTCAGGAGGCATGTGTGATGTAAAGTTGTGTTATTTCTTCTAATAGAAGATTTAGTTTAGGAGGGGCGGGCCCTCAAAGTTTTATGTCTCATTAACAAAGACTTATTGCTAAAACTCCCACATAAAACAACATATCAGCACAGGAATCGCCACATTTGATGCCAGTCCCATGATGAACAAAATATACAATGCAATAATATGACTATGAACTAGCCCCACCCCTTGGCAACAAGAAGTGTCTGACATCATGAACCAGGAAGTACCTGTAACAAAGCCATGAAACCTTTGATCTTCACCATACTTGCCATGAGTCATGAAAGTTATGCCCTTAATAGAGTAAAATTAAAATATAGTGGAGAAGATAGTAAATGGCTCTATAGCGCCCCGTCAAATATTTCAATCAATCAGCCCCGCCCACTATATTGACTGACATGGATATGATTCGGGACACTTGTAGACCCTTCCAGCACCTTAAAAAAAGTCTCTTGGACATATGGGCTAAATCAAACAGGAAGTCGGCCATGTTGAAAAAGGTGCCATTTTTGGGGTCATTTCTGTCATTTTCTTTGCCATGCATTTTGAGAAGTTCCTTCTAAGAATTTTATCTAACTTTAACCCAAATGAGTCAGGATGCTCAAGAGGCATGTGTGATTAAAAGTTGTGCTATTTCTTTTAATAGGGGATATCATTTAGGAGAGGCGGGGCAGCAAAGCAGATGTGATGCAATGAAAAGGAAAACTGACATAACTCCCACAAAAAACAACCAACCTGCACCAAATTTGCTACAGATGATGCCAGTCATATCCTTCACATTTGTGCATGGCAATAATTAGATTATGAATTAGCCCCGCCCCTTGGTGACAGGAAGTGACCCTTCATAAGGCATAAATGACCTGAAGTGCAGTCTGGCTGCACTTTAGGTTGAGAGAGGCATGGGAAGGATGTTGCCACGGGAGGCGGTGGCATTATTCCGAGCGGCGCCATGGTGCGAGGGCCTATATCACCGCTTGCGGTTTTAATTATTATTATTATTATTTTTATTCGGACACTTCGCGTGCTTATTTGGAGGCCTGAACGTGCTCGAAAACTCACCAAATTTCGCGTACCCCCCCAAGGGAATACAAAAAATTTGATATTTTGAGGTGCTCCAGAATGTTTGGGCGAAACTGAACGAGAGCGCCACCTATTTTAGGTGCCCCACCACTGCATGTCGTTAATCTTTATGAAAATTCATACACATGATCTACATGCTAGCGTGAACAAAAAATCCTCTTAATGTCATGGTGAAATGTCGACAGGAAGGCGGCCATTTTAGGTCAAAGTCAATATTTTGGCGTTTTAGCACCTCGCATTTTAACGAACTCGTCCTAGAGCTTTTATCCCACTGAGCCACAAATTGCTCAGGATGTTCAGGAGGCATGTGTGATTCAATGTTGTGTTATTTCTTCTAATAGGAGACTTAGTTTACGAGGGGCGGGGCCTCAAAGTTTGATGTCTCGCCATGAAAAATTAAACGGATATAACTCCCACATAAAGCAAAATTTCTGCACCAAATTTGCTAGATATGATGGCAGTCCCCTCCTACAGAGTTCTATATGTCAATATTTTGATTATAAAATAGCCAAGCCCCCTGGAGGTCAAAAGTGTTGTTTTTTGCTCACACACCCATAACTCTGGCTTGGTGGACACCACATGGCCCAAATTCACTCAGGCATCACAAAACATGTCAGTGAAGAGATCTGGTAAAGGACGTTGCTTTACGCTGCACGGCGTGCCCGTGACGCCATGGCGAAGTTCCATGCGGCGGCGTGACATCATAAATCACTATAAAATTGTCAATTTTGATCTGATCACCCTAAAACTTATAGGGATTAATAAGGGATCAGTCCTGAACAGATTAATGTGACCATTGCTGGTGTAGACCTAAGCCCCGCCCACTTACAACAGGAAGTGGTTTTTTCCACGTTTGAGGATCATGCTTCTAAGCAAATGATCCCAAAGACTTGAGACTCCTCCAAAACATGTCAAACCCTTTCATGATGCCACAATAAAAACCTCAAGTCGCTACGCTAAACGGGACATGGCGAATGGCGGTCCAACGCCATGAAACAGGAAGTACCTGTGACCAAGCCATGGAAACTTGGACCGCCACCATACTTGTCATGACTGATGACAGTAAGGCCCTGAACTAAGCCCCATTGAAACATTATGGAATAAATGGAGCATGTCTCCATAGCGCCCCCTACAAAATTTCAATCAATCAGCCCCGCCCACTACATGGACCGACATGGATAAAATTCAGCACAGTTGGAGAACCTTCCAGTACCTTCAAAAAAGTCTCTTGGACATATGGGCCAAATTCAACAGGAAGTCGGCCATTTTGAAAAAGGTGCCATTTTTGGGGTCATTTCTTTGCCATGCATTTTAAACAACTCCTCCTAGGGATATTGTCCAACTGACACCCAACTTGCACAGGATGCTCAGGAGGCATGTGTGATTTAAAGTTGTGTTATTTCTTCTAATAGAAGATTTAGTTTAGGAGGGGCGGGCCCTCAAAGTTTTATGTCTTATTAACAAAGACTTATTGCTAAAACTCCCACATAAAACAACATATCAGCACAGGAATCGACACATTTGATGCCAGTCCCATGATGAACAAAATCTCCAATCCAATAATACGACTATGAATTAGCCCCACCCCTTGGCAACAACAAGTGTCTGATATCATGAACCAGGAAGTACCTGTAACAAAGCCATGAAAACTTTGATCTTCACCATACTTGCCATGAGTCATGACAGTTATGTCCTTAATAGAATAAAATTACAATATAGTGGAAAAGATAGTAAATGGCTCCATAGCGCCCCCTACAATATTTTAATCAATCAGCCTCGCCCACTGCATTGACTGACATAGATATGATTCGGCACAGTTGTAGATGCTTCCAATACCTTCAAAAAAGTCTCTTGGACATATGGGCTAAATCAAACAGGAAGTCGGCCATTTTGAAAAAGGTGCCATTTTTGGGGTCATTTCTTTACCATGCATTTTGAGGAACTTGTCCTAAGAATTTTGTCCAACTTTAACCCAAATGAGTCAGGATGCTCAAGAGGCATGTGTGATTAAAAGTTGTGCTATTTCTTTTAATAGGGGATATCGTTTAGGAGAGGCGGGGCAGCAAAGCAGATGTGATGCAATGAAAAGGAAAACTGACATAACTCCCACAAAAAACAACCAACCTGCACCAAATTTGCTCCAGGTCGTGCCAGTCATATCCTTCACATTTCTGCATGTCAATAATTAGATAATAAGTTAGCCCCGCCCTTTGGTGACAGGAAGTGACCGTTCATAAGGCCTAAATGGCCTGAAGTGCAGTCTGGCTGCACTTTAGGTTGAGAGAGGCATGGGAAGGATGTTGCCAGGGGAGGCGGTGGCATTATGCCGAGTGGCGCCATAGTGCGAGGGCCTATATCACCGCCTGCGGTTTTAATTATTATTATTATTATTATTATTATTATTAGGCCCGAGCACCTTGGCGGTGCGAAGGCCTGTTGTAATTGCAGTGTTTATTATTAGGCCCGAGCACCTTGGCGGTGCGAAGGCCTATTGTAATTGCAGCGTTTATTATTATTATTATTATTATTATTATTATTCTCCTAATAAATGAATTGCTTTTTTGGAGGCCTGAACATGCTCAAAAACTCACCAAATTTTGCGTACCCCCCCAAGGGAATGCGAAAAATTTTATATTTTGAGGTGCTCCAGAATGTTTGAGCGAAACTGAATGAGAGCGCCACCTATTTTAGGTGCCCCGCCACTGCATGTCGTTAATCTTTATGAAAATTAATACACATGATCTACATGCAAGGGCGAACAAAAAAATCCTCTTAATGTCATGGTGAAATGTCGACAGGAAGGCGGCCATTTTAGGTCAAAGTCAATATTTTGGCGTTTTAGCACCTCGCATTTTAACGAACTCGTCCTAGAGCTTTTATCCCACTGAGCCACAAATTGCTCAGGATGTTCAGGAGGCATGTGTGATTAAATGTTGTGTTATTTCTTCTAATAGGAGACTTAGTTTACGAGGGGCGGGGCCTCAAAGTTTGATGTCTCGCCAGGAAAAATTTAACGGATATAACTCCCACATAAAGCAACATTTCTGCACCAAATTTGCTAGATATGATGGCAGTCCCCTCCTACAGAGTTCTATATGTCAATATTTTGATTATGAAATAGCCACGCCCCCTGGAGGTCAAAAGTGTTGTTTTTTGCTCACACACTCATAACTCTGGCTTGGTAGACACCACATGGCCCAAATTCACTCAGGCATCACAAAACATGTTGGTGAAGAGATCTGGTAAAGGACATTGCTCTACGCTGCACGGCGTGCCCGTGACGCCATGGCGAAGTTCCATGCGGCGGCGTGACATCATAAATCACTATAAAATTGTCAATTTTGATCTGATCACCCTAAAACTTATAGGGATTAATAAGGGATCAGTCCTGAAAAGATTAATGTGACCATTGCTGGTGTAGACCTAAGCCCCGCCCACTTACAATAGGAAGTGGTTTTTTCCACGTTTGAGGGTCATGCTTCTAAGCAAATGGTCCAAAACACTTGAGACTCCTCCAAAACATGTCAAACCCTTTCATGATGCCACAATAAAAACCTCAAGTCGCTACGCTAAACGGGACATGGCGAATGGCGGTCCAACGCCATGAAACAGGAAGTACCTGTGACCAAGCCATGGAACCTTGGACCGCCACCAAACTTGCCATGACTGATGACAGTAAGGCCCTGAACTAAGCCCCATTGAAACATTATGGAATAAATGGAGCATGTCTCCATAGCGCCCCCTACAAAATTTCAATCAATCAGCCCCGCCCACTACATGGACCGACATGAATAAAATTCAGCACAGTTGGAGAACCTGCCAGTACCTTCAAAAAAGTCTCTTGGACATATGGGCCAAAACCAACAGGAAGTCGGGCATTTAGAAAAAGGTGCCATTTTTGGGGTCATTTCTTTGCCATGCATTTTAAACAACTCCTCCTAGGGATATTGTCCAACTGACACCCAACTTGCACAGGATGCTCAGGAGGCATGTGTGATGTAAAGTTGTGTTATTTCTTCTAATAGAAGATTTAGTTTAGGAGGGGCGGGCCCTCAAAGTTTGATGTCTCATTAACAAAGACTTATTGCTAAAACTCCCACATAAAACAACATATCAGCACAGGAATCGACACATTTGATGCCGGTTCCATGATGAACAAAATCTACAATGCAATAATATGACTATGAATTAGCCCCACCCCTTGGCAACAACAAGTGTCTGATATCATGAACCAGGAAGTACCTGTAACAAAGCCATGAAATTGTTGATCTTCACCATACTTGCCATGAGTCATGACAGTTATGTCCTTAATAAAATAAAATTACCATATAATGGAAAAGATAGTAAATGGCTACATAGCGCCCCCTACAATATTTCAATCAATCAGCCCCGCCCACTACATTGACTGACATGGATAAAATTCAGCACACTTATAGTCCATTCCAGTACCTTCAAAAAAGTCTCTTGGACATATGGGCTAAATCAAACAGGAAGTCGGCCATGTTGAAAAAAGCTGCCATTTTCGGGGTCATTTCTGTCATTTTCTTTGCCATGCATTTTGAGGAAGTCCTGCTAAGAATTTTATCTAACTTTAACCCAAATGAGTCAGGATGCTCAAGAGGCATGTGTGATTAAAAGTTGTGCTATTTCTTTTAATAGGGGATATCATTTAGGAGAGGCGGGGCAGCAAAGCAGATGTGATGCAATGAAAAGGAAAACTGACATAACTCCCACAAAAAACAACCAACCTGCACCAAATTTGCTACAGATGATGCCAGTCATATCCTTCACATTTCTGCATGTCAATAATTAGATTATAAATTAGCCCCGCCCCTTGGTGACAGGAAGTGACCCTTCATAAGGCCTAAATGGCCTGAAGTGCAGTCTGGCTGCACTTTAGATTGAGAGAGGCATGGGAAGGATGTTGCCAGGGGAGGCGGTGGCATTATGCCGAGCGGCGCCATGGTGCGAGGGCCTATATCACCGCTTGCGGTTTTAATTATTATTATTATTATTATTATTATTTTTATTCGGACACTTCGCGTGCTTTTTTGGAGGCCTGAACGTGCTCGAAAACTCACCAAATTTTGCGTACCCCCCCAAGGGAATACGAAAAATTTGATATTTTGAGGTGCTCCAGAATGTTTGGGCGAAACTGAACGAGAGCGCCACCTATTTTAGGTGCCCCGCCACTGCATGTCATTAATCTTTATGAAAATTCATACATATGATCTACATGCTAGGGCGAACAAAAAATCCTCTTAATGTCATGGTGAAATGTCAACAGGAAGGCGGCCATTTTAGGTCAAAGTCAATATTTTGGCGTTTTAGCACCTCGCATTTTAACAAACTCGTCCTAGAGCTTTTATCCCACTGAGCCACAAATTGCTCAGGATGTTCAGGAGGCATGTGTGATTAAATGTTGTGTTATTTCTTCTAATAGGAGACTTAGTTTACGAGGGGCGGGGCCTCAAAGTTGGATGTCTCGCCATGAAAAATTAAACGGATATAACTCCCACATAAAGCAACATTTCTGCACCAAATTTGCTCGATATGATGGCAGTCCCCTCCTACAGAGTTCTATATGTCAATATTTTGATTATGAAATAGCCACGCCCCCTGGAGGTCAAAAGTGTTGTTTTTTGCTCACACACCCATAACTTGGGCTTGGTGGACACCACATGGCCCAAATTCACTTAGGCATCACAAAACATGTTGGTGAAGAGATCTAGTAAAGGACGTTGCTCTACGCTGCAAGACGTGCCCGTGACGCCATGGCGAAGTTCCATGCGGCGGCGTGACATCATAAATCACTATAAAATTGTCAATTTTGATCTGATCACCCTAAAACTTATAGGGATTAATAAGGGATCAGTCCTGAACAGATTAATGTGACCATTGCTGGTGTAGACCTAAGCCCCGCCCACTTACAACAGGAAGTGGTTTTTTCCACGTTTGAGGGTCATGCTTCTAAGCAAATGGTCCCAAACACTTGAGACTCCTCCAAAACATGTCAAACCCTTTCATGATGCCACAATAAAAACCTCAAGTCGCTACGCTAAACGGGACATGGCGAATGGCGGTCCAACGCCATGAAACAGGAAGTACCTGTGACCAAGCCATGGAACCTTGGACCACCACCAAACTTGCCATGACTGATGACAGCAAGGCCCTGAACTAAGCCCCATTGAAACATTATGGAATAAATGGAGCATGTCTCCATAGCGCCCCCTACAAAATTTCAATCAATCAGCCCCGCCCACTACATTGATCGACATGGATAAAATTCAGCACAGTTGGAGAACCTTCCAGTACCTTCAAAAAAGTCTCTTGGAGATATGGGCTAAATTCAACAGGAAGTCGGCCATTTTGAAAAAGGTGCCATTTTGGGGGTCATTTCTTTGCCATGCATTTTAAACAACTCCTCCTAGGGACATTGTCCAACTGACACCCAACTTGCACAGGATGCTCAGGAGGCATGTGTGATTTAAAGTTGTGTTATTTCTTCTAATAGAAGATTTAGTTTAGGAGGGGCGGGCCCTCAAAGTTTTATGTCTCATTAACAAAGACTTATTGCTAAAACTCCCACATAAAACAACATATCAGCACAGGAATCGACACATTTGATGCCAGTCCCATGATGAACAAAATCTACAATGCAATAATGGGACTATGAATTAGCCCCACCACTTGGCAACAACAAGTGTCTGATATCGTGAACCAGGAAGTACCTGTAACAAAGCCATGAAATTGTTGATCTTCACCATACTTGCCATGAGTCATGACAGTTATGCCCTTAATAGAGTAAAATTAAAATATAGTGGAGAAGATAGTAAATGGCTCCATAGCGCCCCCTACAATATTTTAATTAATCAGCCCCGCCCACTACATTGACTGACATGGATATGATTCGGGAAACTTGTAGACCCTCCCAGTACCTTCAAAAAAGTCTCTTGGACATATGGGCTAAATCCAACAGGAAGTCGGCCATTTTGAAAAAGGTGCCATTTTTGGGGTCATTTCTTTGCCATGCATTTTAAACAACTCCTCCTAGGGATATTGTCCAACTGACACCCAACTTGCACAGGATGCTCAGGAGGCATGTGCGATTTAAAGTTGTGTTATTTCTTCTAATAGAAGATTTAGTTTAGGAGGGGCGGGCCCTCAAAGTTTTATGTCTCATTAACAAAGACTTATTGCTAAAACTCCCACATAAAACAACATATCAGCACAGGAATCGACACATTTGATGCCAGTCCCATGATGAACAAAATATACAATGCAATAAGATGACTATGAATTAGACCCACCCCTTGGCAACAACAAGTGTCTGATATCATGAACCAGGAAGTACCTGTAACAAAGCCATGAAACCTTTGATCTTCACCATACTTGCCATGAGTCATGACAGTTATGTCCTTAATAAAATAAAATAACACTATAATGGAGAAGATAGTAAATGGATCCATAGCGCCCCCTACAATATTTCAATCAATCAGCCCCGCCCACTACATTGACTGACATGGATATGATTCGGCACAGTTTTAGAACCTTCCAGTACCTTCAAAAAAGTCTGTTGGACATATGGGCTAAATCAAACAGGAAGTCGGCCATTTTGAAAAAGGTGCCATTTTTGGGGTCATTTCTGTCATTTTCTTTGCCATGCATTTTGAGGAATTTCTCCTAAGAATGTTGTCCAACTTTAACCCAAATGAGTCAGGATGCTCAAGAGGCATGTGTGATTAAAAGTTTTGCTATTTCTTTTAATAGGGGATATCATTTAGGAGAGGCGGGGCAGCAAAGCAGATGTGATGCAATGAAAAGGAAAACTGACATAACTCCCACAAAAAACAACCAACCTGCACCAAATTCACTACAGATGATGCCAGTCATATTCTTCACATTTGTGCATGTCAATAATTAGATGATAAGTTAGCCCCGCCCCTTGGTGACAGGAAGTGACCGTTCATAAGGCCTAAATGGCCTGAAGTGCAGTTTGGCTGCACTTTAGGTTGAGAGAGGCATGGGAAGGATGTCGCCAGGGGAGGCGGTGGCATTATGCCGAGCGGCGCCATGGTGCGAGGGCCTATATCACCGCTTGCGGTTTTAATTATTATTATTATTATTATTTTTATTCGGACACTTCGCATGCTTTTTTGGAGGCCTGAACGTGCTCGAAAACTCACCAAATTTTGCGTACCCCCCCAAGGGAATACGAAAAATTTGATATTTTGAGGTGCTCCAGAATGTTTGGGCGAAACTGAATGAGAGCGCCACCTATTTTAGGTGCCCCGCCACTGCATGTCGTTAATATTTATGAAAATTCATACACATGATCTACATGACAGGGCGAACAAAAAATCCTCTTAATGTCATGGTGAAATGCCGACAGGAAGGCGGCCATTTTAGGTCAAAATCAATATTTTGGCGTTTTAGCACCTCGCATTTTAACGAACTCGTCCTAGAGCTTTTATCCCACTGAGCCACAAATTGCTCAGGATGTTCAGGAGGCATGTGTGATTAAATGTTGTGTTATTTCTTCTAATAGGAGACTTAGTTTACGAGGGGCGGGGCCTCAAAGTTTGATGTCTCGCCATGAAAAATTAAACGGCTATAACTCCCACATAAAGCAACATTTCTGCACCAAATTTGCTAGATATGATGGCAGTCCCCTCCTACAGAGTTCTATATGCCAATATTTTGATTATGAATTAGCCACGCCCCCTGGAGGTCAAAAGTGTTGTTTTTTGCTCACACACCCATAACTCTGGCTTGGTGGACACCACATGGCCCAAATTCACTCAGGCATCACAAAACATGTTGGTGAAGAGATCTGGTAAAGGACGTTGCTCTACGCTGCACGGCGTGCCCGTGACTCCATGGCAAAGTTGCATGCGGCGGCGTGACATCATAAATCACTATAAAATTGTCAATTTTGATCTGATCACCCTAAAACTTATAGGGATTAATAAGGGATCAGTCCTGAACAGATTAATGTGACCATTGCTGGTCTAGACCTAAGCCCCGCCCACTTACAACAGGAAGTGGTTTTTTCCACATTTGAGGGTCATGCTTCTAAGCAAATGGTCCCAAACACTTGAGACTCCTCCAAAACATGTCAAACCCTTTCATGATGCCACAATAAAAACCTCAAGTCGCTACGCTAAATGGGACATGGCGAATGGCGATCCAACGCCATGAAACAGGAAGTACCTGTGACCAAGCCATGGAACCTTGGACCGCCACCATACTTGCCATGACTGATGACAGTAAGGCCCTGAACTAAGCCCCATTGAAACATTATGGAATAAATGGAGCATGTCTCCATAGCGCCCCCTACAAAATTTCAATCAATCAGCCCCGCCCACTACATGGACCGACATGGATGAAATTCAGCACAGTTGGAGAACCTTCCAGTACCTTCAAAAAAGTCTCTTGGACATATGGGCTAAATTCAACAGGAAGTCGGCCATTTTGAAAAAGGTGCCATTTTTGGGGTCATTTCTTTGCCATGCATTTTAAACAACTCCTCCTAGGGATATTGTCCAACTGACACCCAACTTGCACAGGATGCTCAGGAGGCATGTGTGATGTAAAGTTGTGTTATTTCTTCTAATAGAAGATTTAGTTTAGGAGGGGTGGGCCTTCAAAGTTTGATGTCTCATTAACAAAGACTTATTGCTAAAACTCCCACATAAAAAAACATATCTGCACAGGAATCACCACATTTGATGCCAGTCCCATGATGAACAAAATATACAATGCAATAATATGACTATGAACTAGCCCCACCCCTTGGCAACAACATGTGTCTGATATCGTGAACCAGGAAGTACCTGTAACAAAGCCATGAAACCTTTGATCTTCACCATACTTGCCATGAGTCATGACAGTTATGTCCTTAATAGAGTAAAATTACAATATAGTGGAAAAGATAGTAAATGGCTCCATAGCGCCCCCTCCAATATTTCAATCAATCAGCCCCGCCCACTACATTGATCGACATGGATCAAATTCAGCACACTTGTAGCCCCTTCCTGTACCTTCAAAAAAGTCTCTTGGACATATGGGCTAAATCAAACAGGAAGTCAGCCATGTTGAAAAAGGTGCCATTTTTGGGGTCATTTCTGTCATTTTCTTTGCCATGCATTTTGAGAAGTTCCTCCTAAGAATTTTCTCCAACTGTAACCCAAATGAGTCAGGATGCTCAAGCTGCATATCTGATTAAAAGTTGTGTTATTTCTTTTAATAGGGGATATCGTTTAGGAGAGGCGGGGCAGCAAAGCAGATGTGATCCAATGAAAAGGAAAACTGACATAACTCCCACAAAAAACAACCAACCATATTTATAGACATGTATGTACAGATGAACATGCAGGTCCATCTGAAGGAATTATTAATTATGTGAATCAGTTTCATATGTGTTTTATTGTTTAGAAGCAGACTGATTGCTCTTTGATTTATAGACATTTGTTCGGATTCTTGGATAGAGTGGTATTGGATCAGCTCTGTTGATGGATTGATTAAAACATCCAGTGCGGCTAATACTTACAACAATAAGTTACTGAAAACTATATTTATGTAAATGATGTTAACAGTTTTTAACAAATGTCACAGGCATGTTAATAAGCATAATGAATTAAAACTAAACTTGAAGCATTTATGTATTATTCCTCCCTGTTGCTCTTTGTCTGTACTGTGGGGGATTACATGAAAAAGAAAAAATCTGAGGCTTTGGTTCTGAGAATGAGCAGCTAATTCTTGTTTTGAATAAAGTAAAAATAATATAACATCCATTTATGGAAAACTGGTGGGATTTTTTTTTCAATTTCATTAAACACTGTGGCATATTTGATCCACTTTTAGATTATTTTTTTCAATGTATTGAAGCCAGAGTATGTAAGATTTCAAAGCGATTCTTTCCAACACTAGGTGGCAAACGCCATGTAGTGTGCAAAACCACACAACTGCTACCTCTACAAACCACCACAGGGCGGAAGTAGTGAGCTAAACTTGCTCCTCACCCCTCCCATCCTCTAAATACAGCGGAACCGTCACCGTCCACAAGACTCAAAGTTTATTTCCATCCAGTATTTCAGCTCCACATGAACCGGTAAGTAACTGTTAACACAACAGGCTCTTCGTCATGCTGAAAATGATACTCTCTTATGGTGTTTTTTTGCAAAGTAGTACGTAAAAATGACAATATCGCGTATGGAATAAACGGTGGTACTAAGAAGAGGCTAAGCTACGTGCTAAGCTAGCTATAGTTGTTAGGCTAATTCTAACTTTATTAATATTTCTGCATATATTCAGCTGATGTTAGACTGAATCAGCCTAACACAGGCAGTCAGACACTGACATAATGCAGAATTTACATGTTTGAATGTTGTTACAGCGATGATCCGTGTACACACTTGTTTTCAGTGATGAATATGACATGTTAAGGTTGCCAGGAAGGCCGAGGCAGGGCTGGTGGACGGTCCGAGGACAAGCGGGTCAGTCTGAGGAAGACGAGCTGCAGCTTCCAGAGATGTGACTGGCTAGCTGTAGTACAGGTAAAATGCAGTTTCATGTTCACTGTTTTGTCTCAAGATATTACTGATAAAAAACATTTATTACAGGAATTCCACAGTATTCCAATAACCAACAATGGTAAACGAGGCTGAAGTTAGCTTCCGATTCGCAATATGTGTAAAGGGCAATTCCACTGAATTTTTCGGAAACACCACATTAGACCAGGTCCTGACAAAAAACTACAACACTTGGACTCTTAAAACCTGGGTTAAAATATTCCACATACTATGCAGATTCAATAAAACATAGTGTCTGATTTGTGAAATCTTTATTCTATTTGTGAAAATGCAAATAAGGGTCATTTCATGACTTTTTTGGCATCTGGACCACATTACATCAGGTCCTGACAAAAAACTAAAACACTTAGACTCTTCAAATGTGGGCTAAAATATTCCACATACTATACCAGTTTTTTGTCAGTACCTGGTCTAATGTGGTGGTGTTTCCAAAAAATTCAGTGTAATTGCCCTTTACACATATTGCAGCCATAAGCTGCGGATCGGAAGCTAACTTCAGCCTCGTCAATGGTAACTGTTTTATGTATTATTTGTTGTTGTAACATAAATGTAATTTTATATTTGAGCTTGTTACCTACTGCTCTGTCTTCCATATGTTACTTGTTGCTTTGGCATCCAGACATTAGTTTTAGATATTACAGTAATATATTAACTTAGTCTCTGAACAAAGTTGGTAGACACAGACCTTCACTAAAAAATCTGATCTTTCACTTTTCACTTTGTTTTCCATCAGTTAGTAAAATGTGGCTCTATTTATCTAACCAATCTTTTGTATAATTTTGCAGAGACCTCTTGATGACATAAATGTGAAGGACCTAAGAAGACTCACATCCCAGCTCCTCAGAAGGAAACAAGGCTTGATTCCCAGTTGCTGTGTGGCTACTGAAGAGCAGTTTCCTGATCTGCACAGACACAACATTGGTTTTGTTTTTGGTGTTTGATTCTTTTTTTTTTTTTCTAGTAAACCACAATTTAATAGCATTTCTGTGGAATCTATTGTTTACATGTTCGTTGATTGTATTGTTTCTTACTTATAACTTTGTGTTACTAATTAAGTAATTTGAGCTACTTTGTACACTTTGAAGCGTTTTTAAAATAAAGAAATTTAAATGCTTTTCCCCATTTATTCAATCCATTCAAGTCATCTAAATAACTGCAGTAGGATGTGATCATACAGGAACAAGATAAAAGTTTATTACAATTTATGACTGTAATAAATACAGATCTAACAGTGTATAAACACAGCACAAATCCCACAGAGAAAAGTCTATGACCCACAAACAGAAGACACAACTATATACAAAAGATGTGAAGTTTAGATTCCACAATAGAAGGTCAATAATTCCTGTTCATGTTTTATGTGTTGCACCCTCGCTGCTGACTTCATACACATTTGTAAACTTTTTTGTTCATTACACTTATGGAAATAATTATAAGATGCAGTAAGGGGGTTGAGGGGGTTGATCTTTGCTTTTTGAAAACCTTGACAGTAACCTTTAGCTTTTAGTGGAGCAGATCAGTCTAGGATGGAAATTGGCTCCAAATCTGAGAGCATATACCCAGTGGGGAAATTTAGATTACTTCCTCTGGGTTGGGATCAGGTCCTGTTTCAAGTGTGGGACTTGTGACACTGAGTCTTCATAATAGAGGAGGAACAGAGCAGAAGGTTGACAGGTGAACTAATGCAGCATTTGTTGTGATGTGGATTTTGCATTTGCTTTGCACTGGGTGTTGATCGTCATTGTAGGTCAGACAACATCCTGACACAGAGAGAAGATTGGTGTTGAATTCTGGACCTGATGAAGGACACAGTAAAGTAGTTTGTTGGACACAACATTCAATTCAATTCAACTTTATTTATATAGCGTCAAATCACTGCAATGCCATCTCAAGACGCTTTACAGACAGAGAAGAAAACATAATGAAAGCCAATTCATAACAGCCTATATAAGGAAACCAACAGATTGAGTTGAGTCCAACTCAATCTCCCATCCTGAGCAAGCACACTGGCAACAGTGGGAAGGAAAAAACTCCCTTTTAACAGGAAGGAAACCTCCGGCAGAACCCGGCTCAGGACAGGCAGCCATCTGCCTCTGCTGTGTGGGGGGAAGAGGACAGAAAGACAACAGACAACAGAAACTGCTACTCCCGGCCAGGGAGACCTGCTGAGACAGGAGACATACATGTTAATGCTATAAAGAGAAAAATGTCACTCCACAAAGAAGACATTTGCACCAAAACTGACATATATAATACCAGTTCCATGCTGAACATATGTGCATGTCCAGAATCATATTATGAATAAACTCTGCCCCTTGGTGACAAAAAGTTAGCAGTTGGTTATCCTCCTCAGTAAATAATCCCAAACATTTTAAACTACTCCAGAGCATGTAAAACCATTTTATGTATTTACAATAAAAATCTGACATTACAAGGGTAAATGTTACAATGGTGAATGGCATTCTGACACCATGAAACAGGAAGTACTAGTAACTAACAAAGTAACACCCATGTGTACTATAACTGGCATGAACCAATACACCCATATCTCTAACTAAGTTTGAGATATGCTGCTTCTACCTCATACTGTGTACTCCTTATATACACACATGATCAATTAATGTGCCTCTCACTGGTGGGTTCTGACTGTACTTGTAAATGTCCTGTAGTGGTCAGTAAGTTTGAGATATGGAAGACATTACTGAAGCCAACATTGCATGTATTTTAAATTTATACTCTGCCTACACCTGTTTGTATCCTTTGTAGAAATACTTATTATAATATTACCATTTTATGACTACTGAAAGAGTTTAATACTTTACACCCCTATTTTACTTTATTCAAAAGTATTTATTTTTATGTCAATGTCAAGTGAAGCAGGGCACCGCAGGGAATTGAACCCCATCCCATTGCTGAGAGTACCATACCAGTGCCTTTTGCTTTTTTGTATGACATGACAAGGTAAAGCAAAACCTGCATCAAGAACAGCATATTTATCACCCAATGTCATTAATTTACAATTAATGATATGTTTTCTGGTACATAATTCCCAGCCATGTGTTGTATCATAATTTCCAATTTATCATACAATGCTGTCTTAATGCAGGAAACGAAACCTTAACTTACTTCTCAAATGAACACTTAAAACGGAAGAAATGATTTCTTTCAATTTATAGAAATGTATCTAGAAATGCAGAAATATTTTCTATACAATTGTAAACTGTTCCCCAAATCATATAGAATTTGTTTTATTACAGTGTCAAAAACTTGTTCACAAATCTGTTCCCCATTTGCTCTTTTACTGATGTATGCAAGAGAATATTTCATCTTTCATTAAACAGCCACAGAACACTTCCCAACTAACTACTTAAAAGTGCATATTACTGCCTCATGATCACTGAAATAAGTTTGTAGCACAGTTGCTGCCACCTCATACTGTGTAGTCTTTACATAGACATGATCAATTAATGTGCCTTTCTCAGTGGTGGGTTCTGACACTACTTGTAAATATCCTCTAGTAGTCACAAATTGTGAAATTGTTGATGATTTTAAAATATCATCATTGAAATCTCCCATCACTACAATGGTTTTATCTAGTGGATGGAGCCAATCAAGAATCTCACCTAGATGTTTTTTAAACAAGGAAAGAGGATAAGAAGGTGGTCGGTAAACAATGATCACTATGATGTTATAACTAACAAATTCATATGCTAAACATTCAATGTTGACATCTGGTACACTCAAAAGGTTACATATCGTACCATTAGCACAATAGATGCCAACACCGCCATGCTGCTGCTGTTGTAATGCCTTCAGTATTGGATGACTGCCAGTGTATGATGAACTTCTTGGAGAGTTGTGGAAACTGAAACCAGCAATCTTCACTGCTTCTAATGGGACAGCTGCAGGTAGCCATGTTTCTGTCACAGCAATACAGTTAAGCTGTAATTGTTGTGTACATGAAGCCAAATCTGACACATGATGAACCAAGGATTGCACATTCATTAGAAATAGACTGAAGGTTTGTTGATGAATTTGGTATCTTGGTATGGTTTCTACCACAAAGGGTGGCATATTCTTAATAGCATCTTTGACATCTTCCCTACAATATATTTTTGTCTCATCAAAATCTTGAATGACTAACCCAGGCAAAGTTCTGACACGACTTAATGCAACATATGCTTGACCAGCTGCAAATATCTTTTTCAAAGAAACCACAGAGCGATCAACACTAATACCTTGTACTTTATGAACGGTACAGGCCCAGGCTAATTTCAGTGGAAATTGTCTGCGCAATCCACCCTTACATGTTGCCCTCTCTTCTTCTGGCTCTATAGCAGTGGAACCTGCTAAATCTAATGAAGACATTTGCTGTCTTCTCCTCCTTTGTGCACCTACACGACTGTCATCAAATTTGATGTATATTTTCTGAGGAAACTTGTTCTTTATGGAAATGACTATGTCTGTAACAATGCCACAAACACCATTAACTAAGCCATCTTCAATGTCCACGTTTTTGCACAACATTACACGTGCATTTTTACCTAAACACAACGTGTCTGATAAGCATGTGTTTGTTGCTTTGGTATGATGACCATCTAACAATCTCAGCTTGCCGGTTTTCCTATCATTAACATAATCCTGTGCCTTAATTTCTACATAGTCGGGACAAATTCTGATCAACTCTTTTAAATTGTGCTCATTTACTTGTCGATTTGTTGCAAATATATGCAAGGCTGAGCTGACCTCACCAGTATCACAGTTTTTTAATATTTCCACATCACTGTCCAACATGGATGTCCCCTTTGAATGAGTTCTAACCCGATTCAACAACTCAGCAAACGTATTATCTTTCTGTCGAACTATTTTTGTTAATTCTGCTACCTTGAATAAAGGAGACCACAAAGTATTTTGTGCTCCGTCAACATATAGAGGTTTACCTTTTACTGGAGGCAACTGGAAAAAATCTCCGACTGCAATCACACTAACATTTCCAAATGGTGCAAAATTACCAGTTTGTTTTATTTGTCTCAACCTACCATGAATGTATGAGAATAGATTTTGATCTACCATGGAAATCTCGTCTATTATCAAAAGCTGTAAATCACTATATTTTGTACGTAAAGAATTAAGCTTTTCTTCACCTAAAGGAGTGTATGGTAAGCGCACATCTTTCCCAATACTGAATGTTGTATGAATTGTAGAAGCTTGCAAAGTATATGCAGCTATGCCTGTAGGAGCAGTCAATAACACAGGATGTCAGGATGGCGACATCCTGGGGACAACAAACGCATGGCTTCATACTGAATTGCTTTTATTAGATGAGTTTTGCCAGTGCCTGCACCTCCTGTAATAAATACATGCAATGGTTCAGGATTTCTGCCATTTATCTTAGCTAAACACCACTGTCTAACCTGATAAAACACAGACAACTGTTTGTCATTAAGTGACCTAAATAAGGCCAAAGCATCAGTTCTATTCATGATGTTATTTTTCTTCTCAACATTTCTGACCTGTTCATTACCACTTCCTAAATCTGGAATTTGTTCAGCCTCTTCTTCCACAATCCTTTCATTGTCTTTCAGTTCTTCCAAACACTCCAGACGTTCCAACTCTTGGGCAGGACACAGTTCACACCAAGCATCTTCCACTACACCATTAATATCGATTGTATTTTGAATATCTTCTAATTGCTTGGCTTCTGGTTCAAACACGGTTCTATTGAGATCCACAACTGCTTTCACTGACTGTCTAGATCCATCTGTAACCCTAACAGAACCACCATGATAAAATTCCTGAAAGGTTTCAAAGTTTGATGGCTTTAGTTCGATATCTAAACGATATGGCAGAAACAACTGAATTATGCTGTTGAAAAACTTTTCTGGATCCTTTGTTTCAGAAAAACGTGCATAACGTACAACGGCTGGCTGTGTTCGAGTACGTTTAGCTACATATCCAAAATTGTTCTGTAACTTGATTGCATTTTTACCCCTTTCATTTTGTGATAATACACGATATTCAGAAGCAAACTTTGCAAGACACATGTTATCAAACTCCTCATTATTTGGCCTGTTCTTGTATCGATCCACTAAACTAGTCATCCACATATGTTCTGTGTTAAAATTCTGTGATTTTGCTCTTTGCCTCAAAACACCCAACGGCAAACTCATTTTAACACTATCCACTGTAGCAATAAATACAACCTTCCGGGAACACTCCTTTAGATGCATATTTGTCAACCTGTACACTGCCTCTTGTGCACTCACATCTCTGTTATGCAAATAAACACTACCTAGACTTTTCAATGCCTCTCTTGCACTGAGATTATTTTCTCTGGAAGCTTCTCTTTGAGCATTTCCCAACAACAACCCCATTTCACGTTCACTCTTGGACATGTAAGAAATAATATAAACAACACAAGCATATGCGTCAACACAATACTGGATATCTATATTTGCATTCCAAGCTTTTAAAAGTGGCCTGCTATATTGATTAATCCAGACTTCATTAACCTCCCTTTTCAAGACAACCTGGGTACTTCGACCACAACGTTTATAAGCTGCTTCAAATAGCTCTTGAGTTAGACCCAAACTACCAAATAATTCTTTTACAGTAGTAAGAGGTCTATTTTCATCTAAAACAACTTCTTTGAGTTTGGTCAAAATTTCTTTAGCAGTCTCACTGTTCATTTTGTCATTTGTTTTCTCTTTCTTACATGTACACTGAATGACTTCATCTGTTTTGTTTTTCTTACATTTACAGGACTCCTCTTCTGAATTTTGCCCTCGAGATATAAATGTTCGGACAGATGCTGGTCTAGGAAAATTGAAACGACAAACTGTTTTCTTCTTTTTGCATGTTTTGGAATGCCGCTTTGAATGTTGTTGTACAGATGTAACTACTTCAAATAGTTTGTCATCTTCTGGTGGCAATTCACAAGTTACATATCTATCTATGAAGTTAACCACCTCTTCATCTGAGTTTTTATCAATAAAAGGTGCATTTTTAACCCAAAATAGAGCATGCACGTGAGGACTGCCACGCTGCTGAAATTCTATACGATAATAGTAATCTGTGATTTCACCAATGGGATGGGACGGCGACATCAGAACCTCTCTCAAAAAGCAATGCCAGCGAAAATCAAACATTCGAGCCGCAGTAACAGGATTCCGTCGCAGGAGTTCACATCTGTCTGCCCACTCTAAATCTTCTACCGTCTGTGTCCTACCTTCCTGTTTTAAAATACTACTTAGAAGATTAGTCCAACGCATATCAGCTGATGAAAATGAACAAAACCAAGTTGGTACACCAAGCTGACGAACACAAGCTAAAAGATCACGCTGTGCTGACTGCCAGAAAGCTGGTGTTCCTCTGATTGGTTTGAGAAAACGATAGCCATCATCAAACTCCAGAATATTTTTCAAAGAATCCTCATTATTTAACAAGTTTCCTAAATTCAGTGATGGACCACATTTTCCTTTACGTAACGCGATTGACACATTTGACAGCACCTGCTCTAACTCTGACATATATTGTGCAAAAAATATATATTCTGTATTCTGAGCAAATCTACCATCCGCAAGTAAAAGTCTGTTATTAAAATAACGCGACAATGTTAAACGCTGTGGCCTAATTTCATGATATGTGTTTAGTCCTGATGGAAATAACACTGGAAAACATTTGGCTTCATTTGCATGATCTGAAAGCAATCTGACTGGGTTATTACCTTCTCCTGGAGCTACATTCAACGTTGCATCAACATACTGATCAAGTGTTTCCTGACCAATATCAACAGGCATAAGACATGTATCCTGAAACATGCAATGCTGCTGCCGATCATGCAAAAGTTCATCACCTAAAAGTGATTCATCACATTCAGTATTACCACTAATTTGCTCATCCAACATGTCACTGTCATCATCCCTAGTAAATTGGTTTATCCAAGCCTCATTAAACTCTATATTTGTAAAATGTATATTTTTTTGTTTTAAATACTGTAATGCTTGTTTTATATGCATAACATCAACAAACTGATACTCATAATGACCTTTGTATGTCAACTTGCGCTTTAATTTTACAGCCAATAAAGAACCTTCCATATTTGATCTTGGCAACAAGTTACACGTTTCTACCAGATTAGCCGGAATACATGTTACTGGACCATGAACACCATTTTGCCCACCTTTAGGTAAAGCTAGCATTTTCATAAATGGTATATGTAAAGCTATTAAATGTTGTTCCAAACTATTTAACTGTGATAATTCAGGAGGAATAGATTCAGGACGCAAGTTATTTGCTGTACATTCAGGGGGCATCTGCCCTTTACTTATCTTGTAATGACAGCTATAACAAATCCATAGCTTACCCTGAGGCATTTCTAATAATGAACATGGCACTTTGCAATGTACGCCACATTTATGGAGATACTCATCACAAATACATTTCCCAGCAATGTCATCTACTATTTTGTTCTTTTTATAACATTCCCTCTTGCAATTCAATACTTGGTGTTTGAACAGCAATCTGTTACAACAACTACAAACAAAATTAGGTCCCTCTTTAACTTTATCTAAAAACTTCTCAATAACAAAATCAATGTCCTGTAACTTTACTTTAGTTTCGTGTCTTTTCAGATTTACTAATTCTTTAACATGGGTTTTATGACCAGGAGTCAAATGATATTTCACTTTACTAAGATTCTTGACTTTTTGTTGATGTTCCAGATTATGTTGATATTTAACTTTGCTAAGATTCTTGACTTTTTGTTGATGTTCCAGATTATGTTGATATTTCACTTTACTAAGATTCTTGACTTTTTGTTGATGTTCCAGATTATGTTGATATTTCACTTTACTAAGATTCTTGACTTTTTGTTGATGTTCCAGATTATGTTGATATTTCACTTTACTAAGATTCTTGACTTTTTGTTGATGTTCCAGATTATGTTGATATTTCACTTTACTAAGATTCTTGACTTTTTGTTGATGTTCCAGATTATGTTGATATTTCACTTTACTAAGATTCTTGACTTTTTGTTGATGTTCCAGATTATGTTGATATTTCACTTTACTAAGATTCTTGACTTTTTGTTGATGTTCCAGATTATGTTGATATTTCACTTTGCTAAGATTCTTGACTTTTTGTTGATGTTCCAGATTATGTTGATATTTCACTTTACTAAGATTCTTGACTTTTTGTTGATGTTCCAGATTATGTTGATATTTCACTTTGCTAAGATTCTTGACTTTTTGTTGATGTTCCAGATTATGTTGATATTTCACTTTGCTAAGATTCTTGACTTTTTGTTGATGTTCCAGATTATGTTGATATTTCACTTTGCTAAGATTCTTGACTTTTTGTTGATGTTCCAGATTATGTTGATATTTCACTTTACTAAGATTCTTGACTTTTTGTTGATGTTCCAGATTATGTTGATATTTCACTTTACTAAGATTCTTGACTTTTTGTTGATGTGCCAGATTATGTTGATATTTCACTTTACTGAGTTGTTTTTGTTTCTGTTGATACGAGCGATTCTTTGTATACATTAGTTTCATTTCAGAATTTTTCTTTTTTCGAAACAACTCATTTTCTTGATAAATCTGTTTTCTGAGTACTTTTACCTTCTCCTTATAAAGCACATGATACTTTAGTATATTATTTGAAGTTCTTTTTCTTTTTAAATAGTGTGAAAAACATTTACTATTTTTAAGACTATCAATATTTATACTCACGTGTGCCTTATCTTCAAGTGGTCTAGATGTCCTTTCTGTCTCTGGTAAAATAGGTTTAGCAACACTTGTATCATCACTTTTCTGTTGTCTAAAATTGTACCTTTTGGAAATGGATGCCTTAACGTTGCAGTTACCATAACACATCTGTGTGTGAGGTTGTTGTACACAGACAACTGTCTCATAATGGTTACCATTACTATTTGCAAGATAAAGCCCCTGATTTCCAAACAAATTATCCTTACACATATATGAAAGCCACCTATCACTGTAGTAAGTAAAAATGTTGACACCTAAACAATCAGCTGCTGCTTGAATCTCAACCTCGGTTGCCCAGTTACCAACAAACTGCATTCTTGACAAAACCAGATATTGTGAAACTGAGGAATAGTCACTTCTCAAAATACTCTTATATGTTGCAGGATTACTTTGCAACTGCTTAACTACAGCTAGTCTAATTTTCCTATGATTTTTTTGAGTTCCAGAAATTGCCTGACTTACAGCCCGAAAAAAACAGTTTCCGTCCCCGACTATTTTCTCCATCAGACATGGTGCACCCAAAATACTACTTACACTACTTACAGGTACAGTATCAACCTTCTCTGACTCTATATTAAGCTGTTTACACAAACTCTCAGAAACCATGGCAGAAATAGGATTGAACTCCAAACTTCCAGTCTGAATATCGTTGACAAATTCAACATCAGAGTTGTCTTGGTCAGCATCTGGCCACTTTGTCCTCTTTGATGTTGTGTTTTCCAAGGATTTCTTCCTCTTCTTGCCTCTATGCCTGTCACATCTTAACATTTCTTGCTCAGTAAACTTACCTAAACCAGAACCGAACTCCCTTACTAACTGCAAATCACCTTCAAGATCCACAGTAACCTCTTGAGTTTCACTGTGGAGGACTCGACTCACTTTTACACCACTTATCTCAAACAACTTCCGTGTTTGTTGGATGGCATCAGCAAAACTATGTATGTAGTTACAAACCTGATCCAGACTATTGAAATACAGTAGTACACTGTTTCCTGCGCTGTCTACCATTCCTTTTTCATTACGTGCATGACTATCAACAATGAAAAATTGTTGATGATGACTGATTATGGCAGTAGTTTGGCCACTCAGTGTAAACAAGCAGGTTTTATACTTTGTGCACACCTTTTCCAATCCGTCACGGAGAGTGGTGTGTATACCTGCATCAAAAAACTCTCCCTGAAATACACCTACTTCACCTTGAACAAAATCCCCATACACAAAGTCAAATTCCTGTCCATCAATGACTCTCTTTTGGGGCAAATCTGAAACACAAAGCAGTTCCTCACCACCACTAATTTGATTATTCTCGTGCAAATCAGTGTACAGTTCATCACCTAAAACTACAACTTGATCTAAAGTCTCAGACTGCCATGTAAACACACTGTCTACAGTATGTTTAGCCAATGCTACCAGACTCACTGCTGCACACTGAAGTCCACGATAAACAAAACGGGAATCGCCCTGATGGAAACTTCCTCGAACACAGCTGACAGGACTGCCATGGTCAGTCTCACCTGTACATTCCCTTTCTGTAAACACCACATCACAGTCTACATTCAAGTCTGCATTCAATTCCACAACTGTAATGCTGCAAACACCATACCAATCTGCATGTAATGACTTTTTTAGGTTCCGAATGTGAAAAACCAAATCATAAAAGCAGCTGTTAAAAACAATCACAGGACATCCAGTTTGTGTTGCCAAGCCTTGACTGTTACGTATGCCACAATCTACAACTACGAAGTAGTCATTGTGATGTATAACCAGACTTAGAGCTTGTTGAAGATTCAGAATACACATCCCATCTTGAAGTAGATACTCTTGCAGCTTCTCTAGCAACTCAAAATCTTGCTCAAACACATCAAAGTTTCTATAAACTGTGTGTCCCATTTTGACCTTCCATGTTCTATCAAATACACTACATTCCTGGACTGTGCCATCATCCTGCCTTTCCGTGGGAACAAATGCTTCCAACTTCTTACCTTCTACACTAATCTGATCTACATCTGATTGTTTCCAAGCACAGACAGGGGATAAGAAATGCTTCACTGCAGCAACAATGCTACAAGACACTGGAATCTGAAAATGATCAGAAACAGTTCGCACAGTAGTCCCTGACACAAACGGAGCAACTTCTCCAGTAGAACAGACACAGTCATTAGAAACACTCTTACCTTGGGTGGCTTCTTGTGTGCGCTGCAAGCCACCCTGCCCTTCCACCTGCACAGCCGTTGTAGTTTCCATGGACGCAACCACAGGACTGTCAAATGCCTCTGGACAGGTGGACACTGGCACATCACAGGCATCCACCTGGCTTGGTGTAGCCTCCTCACATCTGGCAGACACCTGGCATGATGCCGCCACAACCTAATGACAAAACAGTAAATTGTGAACATTTCTTACTTTTTTCAGAATATATTCATAATGATACATAGACTACATGCATTCACCTTCACTGAAACTATCATGTAGAACTGATTTGTTTATATTCTCTATCATAAAATGCACAATACCAAATACATGGTCCTTTACAGAAATTCCCACCAACCTTATCCACCGATGCGTCTGACCTGACACCAACAGACACCGGAGCACGTGCTGGAGGTGACCCCTATAAAACAAAATTGGTATTAATTATAAAACATGTACTTCCAACATTAATCCTATGAAAGTGAAATTGTACAAACTATTTGCATTTAAATATTACAACCTGCTGTCTGGCTCGCTTCTGCTTAATGACAGCTGCTCTGCAACATTGTTCCACAGGCAAAGGCTGAATAAAGACAAAGATAAAGCATAAAGACAACAACAATCAACTTTGTGTAAAATTTTGTATGCATATCTACATCATCAATATTGTCAAAATTGTGGAATTAAAACTATTTTACGAAGACACTCTATGCTTAACCCAAAAATCTGCAACCCAATTACCTGTCTGCCTGTAGAGGTGTCGTCCAAAACAGATGGATATGCTCTGTCCATTTCCTCAAGAATACTTGGAGAAAATCGCACAGGATTTACTGGAATGAAACACTCCGTCGGAACTCCTGTAATAACATCTTCCTGTACAGTAACACAAACATAATTTCATATTTTAATTATTTCCCATAAACCTTAAACCATGACAGAAAGAATACATGTAGAAAAACTCACAGGAGTTGCAGGAATGAAGCACTCCCTCTCAACCACAGAAGTATCAGTTGCCTGTAAACACAAAAATAATTTCATATTACTTATTATTTCCCATCCAAACAACAATTTTCACTCAGTAAACTAATAACAAAATATAAGCAAACCTTGTAGTGAACCCGCCCTCTCTTGTATTCCACTGTTCGCTCTTCCAAAATGGGAATGGAAGAACCTGGACGTTTAGGTGGAATGGTCCACGAGTCATTCACTTCATCTTCAAACTTTCGCAGAACTGGTGGAGGAGACACGTTGCGTGGTGTTGGTGATACAGGAGGTGGTGGTGGTGTTGGTGGTGGTTTCAGTTCGTGATTGCAGAATTCTTTTAGTGACTTTATCAGTATTTTCATCCCATAGTTGTCACTAAGGTGGATCTATAAAATCAAACCAAACAAAACAACAAATATTCATCATAGAGACATTTACTATAATACATAATATATTTGTCCTCTAAAATGCATGACATTGAAACACAATTTTGCACTTACGCCATCACGACACCACAACTCCAGATTGTTCAAAGAGAACAAGTCAGCAATGCGCCAATACTTAACACCTAAATGACATTAAAATGTAATAGAGAAAAAAAGCTAAAGTTAAAAATAAATCTTATGTTAATGTTATCATGACAATATAATACTTGACATTTCATTTCTAACCAAAGTCATTAAAAAAAGTAATCAGAAACTGCACACTTGCCCCCCAACCTACCAAGACGTTTTGCCTGCAGATCAAACTCTTGACGAAGGAGTTCTTGATGATGTGCTGGAACTGTAAGACGCGGCACAAAGTCCACTACAAAAACCTATTGAAAACAAAATTTTATTTAATCATTTCAATACTACTGTTGATAAAACAGACACATAATGTAAAATGACAATACCTTCTGCCAGTGACTGCATGCTGTCATCAAATAGTGACTAAAAGCCTGTCCAGATTCTTCAATTGTGCGGTCACTGGATAACTCGTTACTGGGAGCCAATATGCACACTGCGTCTGGTGTACGAGGGATCACGGCATTTTCAAGTTCGATGTTCAGCTGCTTAGCATTGGCTCCGGGGGTTGACATCACACCAAACTGAAAACTGTCTTCTTTTTTTTCAGTGTTGATTTTGTTGTCAGCAATCGACCGCAGATGTGAGTCTCCAATTAGTAGTACAAACTAGTGACATAAAAATATGAAAATACATGACAGTTTACTAAAAAAACATCAAAACTTAAGAACTTCTGAAACTAAAAAGACCAAATGTCATTCTCTACATTGATATAAATAATAAAATAAGCATACCTTCTTATCTGGATGCTCTTTGGGAATGACAAGTTTGTGACTCAGTCCAGTAAATCCACTCTTGGGCCATCGGACAACTTTGTGTCTCCAACCTGTACCATGCTCTATGACAAATACAAAAGAAAAACAACACTTTGTTAATCATATGATAGAGTGTGTACCTACTGTAATATTATTATAAATTATAAGAAGCACAGAAAAACATTGATTAGCTACATACAAGTTTTATTCTTTTATTAAATAATAGAAAATTTTCAAATGTTATTCAAATAACTAACCTACTAACTGAATAACAGTTTTTTCTTATGTTTGTGAATCTTTTTCTCTTCTTGAATACAAAAAATATAAATAAAGTTTAGGATGAAGCAAAGAGTCGATTCATTAATAGATTTACTTTTATATATTATTATAAGTATTATAGTAATAAAAGGAATAACAGAAAGTGTACTTAATAAAAATTGTTTTAAGCAATTAGGGAAAACATACTTGGAACAAAGGAATCCGGAATCACTTCAGGTTGAAATTTGTGGAATCCAGCCTCCCGCTTCTTTGCCGCCAAAGAACGTCTATGATTCTTTCCTCGTGGCATCTGCATAAACAAAACTTGTTAATAACAGAATTTTACTACAACTAACTTTTACACTATAACACATGTTGATAAAAAAATAACAAAGACAAAAACAATCTAAAGACATCGGCTAACCAGAAAAACATGAAAAATAATTCCCTATATTACATCCAGGACAAGTAAACTATTAATGTTCTCATTGCTGTTTAAATCTACATCCACTTTTAAATTACATTTAAAAATATGTGAGACCCGAGTGCTTCATTGACAGTGATTACACACTTAAAATAATAACAAGCTAGCAACATTGTATATAAATCTATTTTACAAAATAGAACATGAAAGCCATGCAGCAATGAACTAACACATCATAAACTAACACTGTGATGACCGGCCATGCGCTCTTTGTTCCCACCGCATGGCCGGTGTTTGTCCACGTGATTGTACACGTAACATCTGTACATGCCATGTATACAGCTTAGATTAAAGGTAACTAAACAGCAAAACGAAAAAAGGCCTATGAACCAGCTCTCACTTAATGCAAGTCAAGTCAACAAATTTATTACAAAATATTAACTCTTGAGATCGATACAGAAGCTAACCGCTAGCCGCTATTGTCCATCCTAAATCAGTCATTGTTGACAATACAACCAGAATCAACACATTCAAAACGATCAAAATACAATTAGATAACCCATAATACTCTATTCTTGCAACATTTATGAACACAAAATCTTACCATCTACAGAATATACGTCTAAAAATAAACTTACTTTGTCTCACTGGAAAGTCCGTGAAAGAAAAGGGTCTTTCTGCTGCTGTATATATCTGATTGTATGTATGTTTGTCTGGTTAGTAAGTTTGAATTTCAAACTAGGTTGCCTTTGTCTCACTCTGTCACGGAGAAAAAGCACGCTGAAGCGTGAATCACGAGCCTTTAGCTGCTGCTTCCTGATCACCTGACGAGAAGGTAAACATACGTCACTTCCTGTTTTCGTATTTTCACAATAATTTCCAGATACGACAAATCACAACTTTCTTTTAACTATACCTTTGACATACCAATTCCAAACGCCAATAATATTTTTTAAAAGTTTGAATGCAATAAAATAAGTGAAATGTTGTGAAAGAAAATTTGATTCAGACATTTTAAATTAACAAAAACACTAAATTAAGTCTCAATTATACAATATTCCAAAAAGCAAATGAAAAACAAGATACACTATTAAAGGAAATAAAATCCTTTATAGTAAAAATAAATAAATAAATAGCAAAATAAAAAAAGTGTTATCTTATGTAAACAATAGGTAGCTACTGTAATAGAAATTGCCCTGTTCACTGCCTGAACAAAATAGTTGTAAACTATTGTTCTCATACTGCCATTTCAATTTTGATACCATAAAAATTAATATCCCACTAATACTACTTATAACTATCAAATGGCATAACACTGTAACATTTGTTTGACAACACTAACACACATCTCCAAGAACATGTTATGCCACATCGTCTAATAAGAAACACTATTTAGCACTATTTAATTCACATAGCAGCATAACATGTTTCTCAACACTAGTACAGATCTCTAAATACATGCTGTGCCACATCGTCTAATAAGAAACACTATTTAGCAGAGGCAAAATCTCAAATATGATGTATAACTATAAACTAAACAATGATATATTTCACCCAATAAACAAATTCATGCTGAAGATATATGCACGGCCACATTTAGGTTATGAATTAACGTCACCCTGTGGCAGCAGAAAGTAACCCACTGATTATCCAAAAAAAAAAAATACTATATAAAATAAATCGCCTCACTAAATGTACTTCAACATTACAACATTGCAATATACATTATGACAAGTTCATCCATTATCATAAAATCATAAATAAATATCCAAACCACAAGTATTAATACCACTTCCACATCTGAGTACCTATTATATGAAATTCTTATTTTTATTCAGTAGTATTCTGATCTCCTTAAAATAGACACCTTAAATAACACAATCAACACAAACTAATAAATATGTTTATTTACAAATTATCCAAACAACAAACATGCAACAATTAACTAAGATCTACTAAAATATTTTCTAAACCCAATACTTATGTTAAAAAAGCACACAAATACACACAAACTAGTCACAGTTTATTCAACTGTGGTACTGCCTCCATCGTCCAAGCGTGCATCATCCGGATTTGAAACATTGAGCCCATCATGAACAGTTTGTGTGGCTGCATCTTTATTCTCTGTCATAACAAAAAGAACATGAATCAAAAATAAAAGAAATTCCAAATTATGCAATACTATGACTAATTTTAAATAATTTCATAAAAATGACAAATAAACACCTCAAGTATTGATAACTAAAAACAGTGCCATAATTTTACCACATACTTACCAACCCAAACTTCAGAGAAACACCGGGCAATTTCATACTCCTCCTGCAGTTTAACCAATGACTCTTTTGATCGTTTTAGTTCACTTGACAAAACAGCTGCCTTATTTTCTGCAGCTCGTTTCTGTCTGGTCGAACGACACAGCAAATCCATAACTCTGTGGTTTGCATCCACCACACGAGCATATGCATCTTTTCTTGATATACTTTCATCAAGACAAGCATACTGAAACACAAAACAACACACATCACCTAAAACCTTCAAACTTTAACAAATTCTACATTACACACTTTATTACATATTTATTTTATATTATCTACTTTGTACAGAAGTTCCAATTCAAACAGAAACATAATTTAGTTTCCACATTTTCAAGATCGAAACATTCATTTTCAGTAACAGCTATTCATGTTTTTACAAAACAAAAATATGTCAGAACATTATTAATTTTCTGCTAATAATTAACTATAAAGATACGACATGGCAATATAATTGATGTTTTACTATACAGATTGAAATTATTCAAACACAATGACAAAAAATTGCACAGAAAATAACAACAAACCATGTTAACTACTCTTCAGTGCTAACATAATAACACTTAATTTCGCTGCAATAGCTTCCACCACAAAACAAATATTTATCAACCAATAATCCATGTAAACTAATAATAAATCACCATTACATTCACTTACTGTTGCCAGCTGCAGAATGTCCCTGACTCGTAAAACTTCAGAATCATTCATTGAAGCAAAGGTAGAGGGAGAAGACGCCATAGTGTACCTATTAAGAAAAATACAATATGTTTAAAAAAAACAAACCATGCATTTAAATGTAAGAAATATAATGAATCTAAACAACACCTGAAACACAACTGATTAATTGACTAGATACATACATAATAACACAAACTTCACTCACCCCAAAACACTACACCACAAAATTCTTTCCTAACAGTATCACAATAGGAGTATATATATGACATGTCAGGGACTTGTCCCTCCTTATATCTGTTTGCCTGGCTAGCTACCAACCAATCAGCAACCATCATCTTTCATCCCAAACCACCCTCATGTCAAGGTGTGAAAAACACTGAAAATGCATCAAACAAACCTGCACTGTGATCAGCCCTTATATTCAGCATATTCTACTTAACCAATCAGCTGCTAGATCTGCAGATTTACAACTGTCAACTCCATTGTTACTGTAACAAAAACTTACATCAAATTTCCGTCCTCATATTTGATCCTTCAGAGAACACAATTATTCAGAGAAATGATCTTATACACATCTTTAACAGACTGTTTCCCTCTACCTGTAAGCACTTTCCTCCTTAAAGGAACAAAGCACTCAGAAGTGAGGTGACAACATTTGACTTCCTTTATAATGCTAATTCTGCAGCTTTCCCAGCTTGGCACAAACAGCTGCAACTTAAAGAATTTACACACTTAAAATAATAACAAGCTAGCAACATCATATATAAATGTGTTAGTTCATTGTTGCATGAAAGCCATGCAACAATGAACTAACACATTTTAAACAAACTTTAAAAGCCAATAATATAAAATAAAACACAGAAACACACACAAATTATTTCAGCCAATCAACTCCCACCATCTTCCATCTCTAAGTACGCTAAAGCATTGATCCTTCAAAAGAAAAGTAAATATTCACAAAAGTAAATCCATGTAAAATGCCTCTTGAAAAAGAAGGCTTTTTTCCACCACCTGGAACCAGTTTCCTTCTTAAAAGCAAAGCACTCCAAAGTAAGTTCAATCGCTTTAACATGCTAATTTCAAAGCTTTCCCAGCTTGGGACAGATAGTTACAAATAAATTAATTTACTATAACTGTAAAAGCACTACAAAACTTAAAATCTATGCACTAAATGTATCCATTTATCAAAAATACTATATAAAATTAGTATCTTATAAATACCAATTTATCAAACATTAACATGTACAAACACACATAACTGTACTAATCACAGACTACCACCAAAAACCATCATCTATATTTACTCAACCCCAATTAATTCTGTTACACACATAATGTCAGATAACATTCTAAAATATGAACATAAAATAATCTCAACTTCCTGCCTCAAGAAAATATTTATAAACTTTTGCATTTTACCACATACTAACAAGAAAACATTAAAGACATAAACATGCTTTACCATCACCATGTATATAAACTTTACATAATGCAGCTTTTACAGAAATAATTGACACAAAAATACAAAAACTTTTATCCCTGACTTTCTGAGCAGTAACTTTTTCCAATCTGACTCATGACATTAAGACCAAAGCAGGTCTACAATCTGAACTTGATATCACAACAAATTTAACTTGCATCAAATTTCCGTCCTAATATTTGATCCTTCAGAGAACACAATTATTCAGAGAAATGATCTTATACACATCTTTAACACACTGTTTCCCTCTACCTGTAAGCACTTTCCTCCTTAAATGAACAAAGCACTCAGAAGTGAGGTGACAACATTTGACTTCCTTTATAATGCTAATTCTGCAGCTTTCCCAGCTTGGCACAAACAGCTGCAACTTAAAGAATTTACACACTTAAAATAATAACAAGCTAGCAACATCATATATAAATGTGTTAGTTCATTGTTGCATGAAAGCCATGCAACAATGAACTAACACATTTTAAACAAACTTTAAAAGCCAATAATATAAAATAAAACACAGAAACACACACAAATTATTTCAGCCAATCAACTCCCACCATCTTCCATCTCTAAGTACGCTAAAGCATTGATCCTTCAAAAGAAAAGTAAACACTGCGCAAAAACCCTCGGGAATCCAGACATATCTTTGCCTGGATACCTTCAGATATGGCTCAAGCATGGTGATATCTGTCCTGGATACTCTCCGACCATGACAGCTTCAGATGTCATGTCAGGAGCATATCAACTCCCGGTATGGGACCACTTTGATACTAGTAGAATCTGTAGTTCAGATTTTCTCCGGATATGGGATACTGGTCAAGGCCCATATTCGGAAAGTATCCCTACACTAGAGATACCCGGACAGGATATTTCAAGATTCTAATAAAGTCAAATCTGGTGATGTGGATATATCCATCATATCTGGGATCAGGATTCTGTATATGTAGCCTGTGACCATATTTGCAGTCTGAACACAAGTGATATCTGTAGTCCGGATATCTCCAGATTCTACTCATGTCAAATCTGGTGATATCTGATGCTACAGATGATGCCAGTACTATCCTGGCTCCATAGCGCCCCCTACAATATTTCAATCAATCAGCCCCGCCCACTACATTGACTGACATGGATATGATTCGGCACAGTTTTAGAACCTTCCAGTACCTTCAAAAAAGTCTCTTGGACATATGGGCTAAATCAAACAGGAAGTCAGCCATTTTGAAAAAGGTGACATATTTGGGGTCATTTCTGTCATTTTCTTTGCCATGCATGTTGAGCAACTCCTCCCAAGAATTTTATCCAACTTTAACCCAAATGAGTCAGGATGCTCAAGAGACATGTGTGATTAAAAGTTGTGCTATTTCTTTTAATAGGGGATTTCGTTTAGGAGAGGCTGGGCAGCAAAGCAGATGTGATGCAATGAAAAGGAAAACTGACATAACTCCCACAAAAAACAACCAACCTGCACCAAATTCACTACAGATGATGTCAGTCATATTCTTCACATTTGTGCATGTCAATAATTAGATGATAAGTTAGTCCCGCCCCTTGGTGACAGGAAGTGACCGTTCATAAGGCCTAAATGGCCTGAAGTGCAGTCTGGCTGCACTTTAGGTTGAGAGGCATGGGAAGGATGTTGGCAGGGGAGGCGGTGGCATCATGCCGAGCGGCGCCATGGTGCGAGGGCCTATATCACCGCTTGCGGTTTTAATTATTATTATTATTTTTATTCGGACACTTCGCGTGCTTTTTTGGAGGCCTGAACGTGCTCGAAAACTCACCAAATTTTGCGAACCCCCCCAAGGGAATACGAAAAATTTGATATTTTGAGGTGCTCCAGAATGTTTGGGTGAAACTGAACGAGAGCGCCACCTATTTTAGGTGCCCCGCCACTGCATGTCGTTAATCTTTATGGAAATTCATACACATGATCTACATGCTAGGGTGAACAAAAAATCCTCCTAATGTCATGGTGAAATGTCGACAGGAAGGCGGCCATTTTAGGTCAAAGTCAATATTTTGGCGTTTTAGCACCTCGCATTTTAACGAGCTCGTCCTAGGGCTTTTATCCCACTGAGCCACAAATTGCTCAGGATGTTCAGGAGGCATGTGTGATTAAATGTTGTGTTATTTCTTCTAATAGGAGACTTAGTTTACGAGGGGCGGGGCCTCAAAGTTTGATGTCTCGCCAGGAAAAATTAAACGGATATAACTCCCACATAAAGCAACATTTCTGCACCAAATTTGCTAGATATGATGGCAGTCCCCTCCTACAGAGTTCTATATGTCAATATTTTGATTATGAAATAGCCACGCCCCCTGGAGGTCAAAAGTGTTGTTTTTTGCTCACACACCCATAACTCTGGCTTGGTAAACACCACATGACCCAAATTCACTCAGGCATCACAAAACATGTCGGTGAAGAGATCTGGTAGAGGACGTTGCTCTACGCTGCACGGCGTGCCCGTGACGCCATGGCAAAGTTCCATGCGGCGGCGTGACATCATAAATCACTATAAAATTCTCAATTTTGATCTGATCACCCTAAAACTTATAGGGATCATTAAGGGATCAGTCCTGAACAGATTAATGTGACCATTGCTGGTCTAGACCTAAGCCCCGCCCACCTATAACAGGAAGTGGTTTTTTGCACGTTTGAGGGTCCTGCTTCTAAGCAAATGGTCCCAAACACTTGAGCCTCCTCCAAAACATGTGAAACCCTTTCATGATGCCACAATAAAAACCTCAAGTCGCTACGCTAAACGGGACATGGCGAATGGCGGTCCAACGCCATGAAACAGGAAGTACCTGTGACCAAGCCATGGAACCTTGGACCGCCACCATACTTGCCATGACTGATGACAGTAAGGCCCTGAACTAAGCCCCATTGAAACATTATGGAATAAATGGAGCATGTCTCCATAGCGCCCCCTACAAAATTTCAATCAATCAGCCCCGCCCACTACATGGACCGACATGGATAAAATTCAGCACAGTTGGAGAACCTTCCAGTACCTTCAAAAAAGTCTCTTGGACATATGGGCTAAATTCAACAGGAAGTCGGCCATTTTGAAAAAGGTGCCATTTTTGGGGTCATTTCTTTGCCATGCATTTTAAACAACTCCTCCTAGGGATATTGTCCAACTGACACCCAACTTGCACAGGATGCTGAGGAGGCATGTGTGATTTAAAGTTGTGTTATTTCTTCTAATAGAAGATTTAGTTTAGGAGGGGCGGGCCCTCAAAGTTTTATGTCTCATTAACAAAGACTTATTGCTAAAACTCCCACATAAAACAACATATCAGCACAGGAATCGCCACATTTGATGCCAGTCCCATGATGAACAAAATCTACAATGCAATAACATGACTCTGAACTAGCCCCACCCCTTGGCAACAACAAGTGTCTGATATCATGAACCAGGAAGTACCTGTAACAAAGCCGTGAAATTGTTGATCTTCACCATACTTGCCATGAGTCATGACAGTTATGTCCTTAATAGAGTAAAATTACAATATAGTGGAGAAGATCGTAAATGGCTCCATAGCGCCCCCTACAATATTTCAATCAATCAGCCCCGCCCACTACATTGACTGACATGGATATGATTCGGCACAGTTTTAGAACCTTCCAGTACTTTCAAAAAAGTCTCTGTGACATATGGGCTAAATCAAACAGGAAGTCAGCCATTTTGAAAAAGGTGACATATTTGGGGTCATTTCTGTCATTTTCTTTGCCATGCATTTTGAGCAACTCCTCCCAAGAATTTGATCCAACTTTAACCCAAATGAATCAGGATGCTCAAGAGACATGTGTGATTAAAAGTTGTGTTATTTCTTTTAATAGTGGATATCGTTTAGGAGAGGCGGGGCAGCAAAGCAGATGTGACGCAATGAAAAGGAAAACTGACATAACTCCCACAAAAAACAACCAACCTGCACCAAATTTGCTACAGATGATGCCAGTCATATCCTTCACATTTGTGCATGTCAATAATTAGATGATAAGTTAGCCCCGCCCCTAGGTGACAGGAAGTGACCCTTCATAAGGCCTAAATGGCCTGAGGTGCAGTTTGGCTGCATTTTAGGTTGAGAGAGGGATGGGAAGGATGTTGGCAGGGGAGGCGGTGGCATTATGCAGAGTTGCGCCATGGTGCGAGGGCCTATATCACCGCTTGCGGTTTTAATTAGGCCCGAGCACCTTGGCGGTGCGAAGGCCTATTGTAATTGCAGCGTTTCTTATTAGGCCCGAGCACCTTGGCGGTGCGAAGGCCTATTGTAATTGCAGTGTTTATTATTATTATTATTATTATTATTAGGGTCCTCGCCATACGAAGTATGGCAGGGCCCTATTGTTATTGTAATGTTTATTAGGGTCCGAGCCATACGAAGTATGGCAAGGCCCTATTGTTATTGTAATGTTTATTATTTTAAGCACAACTCGCTCAATTTTGACCCCCTTAGACCCCGTGAAAAGTTGCGAAACTTGGCACACACCTCACGTCCGGTGAAAATTTCGATAATTTGGCGTTTGTATGCACGCCAATGCAAAAATGCCTCGACAGCGCCCCCTAGAAACGCCAAAAATGGCCTCTAGAATGGGGAAAAAAAATTTTAGTTTGACGTAGGACGACGAAATTCGGTACACATGTCTATCACATCAAGACAAGTAAAAAAGTCATTGAAACGCCTGTTGTCATGGCAACGGGCTTTCCGCCATCTTGGCGTTTGCGGCCATTTTTTTGCCCGTTTTTGTCAATTTGGGCGCATCGCATTTGAACGAACTAGTCTGAGGCGATTCATGCTATTGGCTCCACATTCGCCATGGAGCTTCGTGACGAGATGGGGACCAAAAGTTATTCAAATCTTTTTGATAGGCGAAAGCGTGTTACCGTGGCAACCCATGGAAAAAAGCGATCTCGCCATGAAACACGGTTCACTCATATCTTCGCAGAAATACATCCGATCGGAACCAAAATTAAAATAATTCATATTTGGTAGGTCCTTCACGCATTGTAATATATATTGTGGGGGGGGCGCATTTTGGGGGGGCCCCTAGGGGCCCGATCGTCTACTTTGAGCTAGGGCTACGAAATTCGGTACACATGTATAAGTAACCAAGACGAGCAAAAAACTCTATTGAGAACCTGTTACCATGGCAACGGGGTGGCCGCCATCTTGGCGTTTATGCCCTTTTTATCACTTTAAGCGCATCGTATTTGAACGAACTAGTCTGAGGGGATTCATGCTATTGGCTCCACATTCCCCATGGAGCTTCGTGACAAGATGGGGACAAAAAGTTATTCAAATCTTTCTGATAGGAGAAAGCGTGTTACCGTGGCAACCCATGGAAAAACGCGTTCTCGCCATGAAACACGGTTTGCTTATATCTCTGCCAAAATGCATCCGATTGGAACCAAAATTCCAATAATTCATATTTGGCAGGTCCTTAACGCGTTGTAATATGTATTGTGGGGGGGGCACATTTTGGGGGCGGCCCCTAGGGGCCCGATCGTCTACTTTGAGCTAGGGCTACGAAATTCGGCACACATGTGTATCAACCCAAGACAAGCAAAAAACTTCATTGTGCAGCCGTTACCATGGCAACGGGGTATCCGCCATCTTGGAAAAAAAACCTTCTCGCCATGAAACACGGTTTGCTTATATCTTTGCACAAATTCATACGATGTGCACCAAAACTGTAACTATTCATATTTGGTAGGTCCTTAACACATTATAGAATGTATTGTGGGGGGGACACTTTTTGGGGGGGCCCCTAGGGGCCCGATCGTCTACTTTCATCTCGGGCTACGAAATTCGGCACACATGTGTATCATCCCAAGACAAGCTAAAAAGTCAATGAAACACATGTTGCCATGGTAACGGGCTGTCCGCCATCTTGGCGTTTACACATTCTTTTCTCAATATGTGAATTGTATTTCTCTATTAAAATGAACTGGCTGTGCGGGTCCTTCACATGTAGCATTAGGAGAACCAGGACTCGGGTGGAGGGTTCGGCATGAGGCGAGGACCCGATGGATGCCGCTTGCGGCTTTAATTATTATTATTATTATTTTTTTCCTCAGCACAACTCACTCAATTTTGACCCCCTTAGACCTGGTGAAAAGTTGCGAAACTTGGCACACACCTCAGTCCCGGCGAAAATAGCGATATTCTGGGGTCCATGTGCACGCCAATGTAAAAATGCCTCGACGGCGCCCCCTAGAAACGCCAAAGATGGAAAATAAAATGGGGTGTCAAAAGTCTACTTTCACGTAGGACAACGAAATTCGGTACACATGTCTACCACCTCAAGACGACCAAAAAAGTCAATCGTAGACCTGGCGTCATGGCAACGGGATGTCAGCCATCTTGGCGTTTGCGGCCATTTTTTTGCCCGTTTTTGTCAATTTGGGCGCATCGCATTTGAACGAACTAGTCTGAGGCGATTCATGCTATTGGCTCCACATTCGCCATGGAGCTTCGTGACAAGATGGGGACCAAAAGTTATTCAAATCTTTTTGATAGGTGAAAGCGTGTTACCGTGGCAACCCATGGAAAAAAGCGATCTCGCCATGAAACACGGTTCACTCATATCTTCGCAGAAATACATCCGATCGGAACCAAAATTAAAATAATTCATATTTGGTAGGTCCTTCACGCATTGTAATATATATTGTGGGGGGGGCGCATTTTGGGGGGGCCCCTAGGGGCCCGATCTTCTACTTTGAGCTAGGGCTACGAAATTCGGTACACATGTATAAGTAACCAAGACGAGCAAAAAACTCTATTGAGAACCTGTTACCATGGCAACGGGGTGGCCGCCATCTTGGCGTTTATGCCCTTTTTATCACTTTAAGCGCATCGTATTTGAACGAACTAGTCTGAGGGGATTCATGCTATTGGCTCCACATTCCCCATGGAGCTTTGTGACAAGATGGGGACCAAAAGTTATTCAAATCTTTTTGATAGGTGAAAGCGTGTTACCGTGGCAACCCATGGAAAAATGCGTTCTCGCCATGAAACACGGTTTGCTTATATCTCTGCAGAAATTCATCCGATCGGAACCAAAATTCCAATTATTCATATTTGGTAGGTCCTTAACGCATTGTAATATGTATTGTGGGGGGGGCACATTTTGGGGGGGGCCCCTAGGGGCCCGATCGTCTACTTTGAGCTAGGGCTACGAAATTCGGCACACATGTGTATCAACCCGAGACAAGCATAAAACTCAATTAAGAGCCTGTTACCATGGCACTGGAGTGTCCGCCATCTTGGAAAAAAGCCTTCTCGCCATGAAACACGGTTTGCTTATATCTTTGCACAAATTCATGCGATGTGCACCAAAATTTTAACTATTCATATTTGGTAGGTCCTTAACACATTATAGAATGTATTGTGGGGGGGGCACTTTTTGGGGGGGCCCTCAGGGGCCCGATTGTCTACTTTCATCTTAGGCTACGAAATTCGGCACACATGTGTAACAACCCAAGGCGAGTAAAAAAGTGCATTGACCACCTGTTACCATGGCAACATGGTGTCCACCATCTTGGCGTTTATGCCTATTTATTACTGAATGTGCATTATTTTTTAACAAACTAGTTTTGGATTCATGCCTTTTACTTCACATCTACCCGGAAGCTTTGTGGTGAGTTCGGGTGGAGGGTTCGGCATGAGGCGAGGACCCGATGGATGCCGCTTGCGGCTTTAATTATTATTATTATTCTTCTCAGCACAACTCACTCAATTTTGACCCCCTTAGACCCCGTGAAAAGTTGCGAAACTTGGCACACACCTCAGTCCCGGCGAAAATAGCGATATTCTGGGGTCCGCGTGCACGCCAATGTAAAAATGCCTCGACGGCGCCCCCTAGAAACGCCAAAAATGGCCTCTAGAATGGGGAAAAAAAATTTTAGTTTGACGTAGGACGACGAAATTCTGTACACATGTCTATCACATGAAGACAAGTAAAAAAGTCATTGAAACGCCTGTTGTCATGGCAACGGGCTTTCCGCCATCTTGGCGTTTGCGGCCATTTTTTGGCCCGTTTTTGTCAATTTGGGCGCATCGCATTTGAACGAACTAGTCTGAGGCGATTCATGCTATTGGCTCCACGTTCGCCATGGAGCTTCGTGACAAGATGGGGACCAAAAGTTATTCAAATCTTTTTGATAGGCGAAAGCGTGTTACCGTGGCAACCCATGGAAAAAAGCGATCTCGCCATGAAACACGGTTCACTCATATCTTCGCAGAAATACATCCGATCGGAACCAAAATTAAAATAATTCATATTTGGTAGGTCCTTCACGCATTGTAATATGTATTGTGGGGGGGGGCGAATTTTGGGGGGGGCCCCTAGGGGCCCGATAGTCTACTTTGACCTAGGGCTACGAAATTAGGTACACATGTATAAGTAACCAAGACGAGCAAAAAACTCTATTGAGAACCTGTTACCATGGCAACGGGGTGTCCGCCATCTTGGCGTTTATGCCCTTTTTATCACTTTAAGCGCATCGTATTTGAACGAACTAGTCTGAGGGGATTCATGCTATTGGCTCCACATTCCCCATGGAGCTTCGTGACAAGATGGGGACAAAAAGTTATTCAAATCTTTCTGATAGGAGAAAGCGTGTTACCGTGGCAACCCATGGAAAACAGAGTTCTCGCCATGAAACACGGTTTGCTTATATCTCTGCCAAAATGCATCCGATCGGAACCAAAATTCCAATAATTCATATTTGGCAGGTCCTTAACGCATTGTAATATGTATTGTGGGGGGGGCACATTTTAGGGGGGGCCCCTAGGGGCCCGATTGTCTACTTTGACCTAGGGCTACGATATTCGGCACACATGTGTATCAACCCAAGACAAGCAAAAAACTTCATTGTGCAGCCGTTACCATGGCAACAGGGTGTCCGCCATCTTGCAAAAAAACCTTCTCGCCATCAAACACGGTTTGCTTATATCTTTGCACAAATTCATACGATGTGCACCAAAACTGTAACTATTCATATTTGGTAGGTCCTTAACACATTAAAGAATGTATTGTGGGGGAGACACTTTTTGGGGGGGCCCCAAGGGGCCCGATCGTCTACTTTCATCTCGGGCTACGAAATTCGGCACACATGTGTATCATCCCAAGACAAGCTAACAAGTCAATGAAACACATGTTGCCATGGTAACGGGCTGTCCGCCATCTTGGCGTTTACACACATTCTTTTCTCAATATGTGAATTGTATTTCTCTATTAAAATGAACTGGCTGTGCAGGTCCGTCACATTTAGCATTAGGAGAACCAGGACTCGGGTGGAGGGTTCGGCATGAGGCGAGGACCCGATGGATGCCGCTTGCGGCTTTAATTAGGGTCCGAGCCATACGAAGTATGGCAAGGCCCTATTGTTATTGTAATGTTTATTATTTTAAGCACAACTCGCTCAATTTTGACCCCCTTAGACCCCGTGAAAAGTTGCGAAACTTGGCACACACCTCACGTCCGGTGAAAATTTTGATAATTTGGCGTTTGTATGCACGCCAATGCAAAAATGCCTCGACAGCGCCCCCTAGAAACGCCAAAAATGGCCTCTAGAATGGGGAAAAAAAAATTTAGTTTGACGTAGGACGACGAAATTCGGTACACATGTCTATCACATCAAGACAAGTAAAAAAGTCATTGAAACGCCTGTTGTCATGGCAACGGGCTTTCCGCCATCTTGGCGTTTGCGGCCATTTTTTTGCCCGTTTTTGTCAATTTGGGCGCATCGCATTTGAACGAACTAGTCTGAGGCGATTCATGCTATTGGCTCCACATTCGCCATGGAGCTTCGTGACGAGATGGGGACCAAAAGTTATTCAAATCTTTTTGATAGGCGAAAGCGTGTTACCGTGGCAACCCATGGAAAAAAGCGATCTCGCCATGAAACACGGTTCACTCATATCTTCGCAGAAATACATCCGATCGGAACCAAAATTAAAATAATTCATATTTGGTAGGTCCTTCACGCATTGTAATATATATTGTGGGGGGGGCGCATTTTGGGGGGGCCCCTAGGGGCCCGATCGTCTACTTTGAGCTAGGGCTACGAAATTCGGTACACATGTATAAGTAACCAAGACGAGCAAAAAACTCTATTGAGAACCTGTTACCATGGCAACGGGGTGGCCGCCATCTTGGCGTTTATGCCCTTTTTATCACTTTAAGCGCATCGTATTTGAACGAACTAGTCTGAGGGGATTCATGCTATTGGCTCCACATTCCCCATGGAGCTTCGTGACAAGATGGGGACAAAAAGTTATTCAAATCTTTCTGATAGGAGAAAGCGTGTTACCGTGGCAACCCATGGAAAAACGCGTTCTCGCCATGAAACACGGTTTGCTTATATCTCTGCCAAAATGCATCCGATTGGAACCAAAATTCCAATAATTCATATTTGGTAGGTCCTTAACGCGTTGTAATATGTATTGTGGGGGGGGCACATTTTGGGGGCGGCCCCTAGGGGCCCGATCGTCTACTTTGAGCTAGGGCTACGAAATTCGGCACACATGTGTATCAACCCAAGACAAGCAAAAAACTTCATTGTGCAGCCGTTACCATGGCAACGGGGTATCCGCCATCTTGGAAAAAAAACCTTCTCGCCATGAAACACGGTTTGCTTATATCTTTGCACAAATTCATACGATGTGCACCAAAACTGTAACTATTCATATTTGGTAGGTCCTTAACACATTATAGAATGTATTGTGGGGGGGACACTTTTTGGGGGGGCCCCTAGGGGCCCGATCGTCTACTTTCATCTCGGGCTACGAAATTCGGCACACATGTGTATCATCCCAAGACAAGCTAAAAAGTCAATGAAACACATGTTGCCATGGTAACGGGCTGTCCGCCATCTTGGCGTTTACACATTCTTTTCTCAATATGTGAATTGTATTTCTCTATTAAAATGAACTGGCTGTGCGGGTCCTTCACATGTAGCATTAGGAGAACCAGGACTCGGGTGGAGGGTTCGGCATGAGGCGAGGACCTGATGGATGCCGCTTGCGGCTTTATTAGGGTCCGAGCCATACGAAGTATGGCAAGGCCCTATTGTTATTGTAATGTTTATTATTATTCTCCTAAGCACAACTCACTCAATTTTGACCCCCTTAGACCCCGTGAAAAGTTGCGAAACTTGGCACACACCTCAGTCCCGGCGAAAATAGCAATATTCTGGGGTCCGCGTGCACGCCAATGTGAAAATGCCTCGACGGCGCCCCCTAGAAACGCCAAAAATGGCCTCTAGAATGGGGGAAAAAAATTTTAGTTTGACGTAGGACGACGAAATTCGGTACACATGTCTATCACATCCAGACAAGTAAAAAAGTCATTGAAATGCCTGTTGTCATGGCAACGGGCTTTCCGCCATCTTGGCGTTTGCGGCCATTTTTTGGCCCGTTTTTGTCAATTAGGGCGCATCGCATTTGAACGAACTAGTCTGAGGGGATTCATGCTATTGGCTCCACATTCGCCATGGAGCTTCGTGACAAGATGGGGACCAAAAGTTATTCAAATCTTTTTGATAGGAGAAAGCGTGTTACCGTGGCAACCCATGGAAAAAAGCGTTCTCGCCATGAAACACGGTTTGCTTATATCTTCGCAGAAATGCATCCGATCGGAACCAAAATTCCAATAATTCATATTTGGTAGGTCCTTCACGCATTGTAATATGTATTGTGGGGGGGGCGCATTTTGGGGGGGCCCCTAGGGGCCCGATCGTCTACTTTGACCTATGGCTACGAAATTCGGTACACATGTATAAGTAACCAAGACGAGCAAAAAACTCTATTGAGAACCTGTTACCATGGCAACGGGGTGGCCGCCATCTTGGCGTTTATGCTCTTTTTATCAATTTGGGCGCATCGCATTTGAACGAACTAGTCTGAGGGGATTCATGCTATTGGCTCCACGTTCGCCATGGAGCTTCGTGACAAGATGGGGACCAAAAGTTATTCAAATCTTTTTGATAGGTGAAAGCGTGTTACCGTGGCAACCCATGGAAAAATGCGTTCTCGCCATGAAACACGGTTTGCTTAAATCTCTGCAGAAATGCATCCGATCGGAACCAAAATTCCAATAATTCATATTTGGTAGGTCCTTAACGCATTGATATATGTATTGTGGGGGGGGCACATTTTGGGGGGGGGCCCTAGGGGCCCGATCGTCTACTTTGAGCTAGGGCTACGAAATTCGGCACACATGTGTATCAACCCTAGACAAGCAAAAAACTATATTAAACACCTGTTACCATGGCACTGGAGTGTCCACCATCTTGGAAAAAAACCTTCTCGCCATGAAACACGGTTTGCTTATATCTTTGCACAAATTCATGCGATGTGCACCAAAACTGTAAATATTAATATTTGGTAGGTCCTTAACACATTATAGAATGTATTGTGGGGGGGACACTTTTTGGGGGGGCCCCCAGGGGCCCGATCGTCTACTTTCATCTCGGGCTACGAAATTCGGCACACATGTGTATCATCCCAAGACAAGCATAAAACTCAATTAAGCACCTGTTACCATGGCACTGGAGTGTCCGCCATCTTGGAAAAAAACCTTCTCGCCATGAAACACGGTTTGCTTATATCTTTGCACAAATTCATGCGATGTGCACCAAAACTTTAACTATTCATATTTGGTAGGTCCTTAACACATTATAGAATGTATTGTGGGGGGGGCACTTTTTGGGGGGGGCCCTCAGGGGCCCGATTGTCTACTTTCATCTTAGGCTACGAAATTCGGCACACATGTGTAACAACCCAAGGCGAGTAAAAAAGTGCATTGACCACCTGTTACCATGGCAACATGGTGTCCGCCATCTTGGCGTTTATGCCTTTTTATTACTGAATGTGCATTATTTTTTAACAAACTACTTTTGGATTCATGCCTTTTACTTCACATCTACCCGGAAGCTTTGTGGTGAGTTCGGGTGGAGGGTTCGGCATGAGGCGAGGACCCGATGGATGCCGCTTGCGGCTTTAATGTTTATTATTATTCTCCTCGTTCTGAGCACAACTCGGCCATTTTTGACCCACTCAGCCCCCGTGAAAAGTTGCGAAACTTGGCACACACCTCAGTCCCGGCGAAAATAGCGATATTCTGGGGTCCGCGTGCACGCCAATGTAAAAATGCCTCGACGGCGCCCCCTAGAAACGCCAAAAATGGCCTCTAGAATGGGGGAAAAAAATTTTAGTTTGACGTAGGACGACGAAATTCGGTACACATGTCTATCACATCCAGACAAGTAAAAAAGTCATTGAAACGCCTGTTGTCATGGCAACGGGCTTTCCGCCATCTTGGCGTTTGCGGCCATTTTTTTGCCCGTTTTTGTCAATTTGGGCGCATCGCATTTGAACGAACTAGTCTGAGGCGATTCATGCTATTGGCTCCACATTCGCCATGGAGCTTCGTGACAAGATGGGGACCAAAAGTTATTCAAATCTTTTTGATAGGAGAAAGCGTGTTACCGTGGCAACCCATGGAAAAAAGCGTTCTCGCCATGAAACACGGTTCACTCATATCTTCGCAGAAATACATCCGATCGGAACCAAAATTAAAATAATTCATGTTTGGTAGGTCCTTAACGCGTTGTAATATGTATTGTGGGGGGGGCGCATTTTGGGGGGGGCGCATTTTGGGGGGGGCCCCTAGGGGCCCGATAGTCTACTTTGACCTAGGGCTACGAAATTCGGTACACATGTATAAGTAACCAAGACGAGCAAAAAACTCTATTGAGAACCTGTTACCATGGCAACGGGGTGGCCGCCATCTTGGCGTTTATGCCCTTTTTATCACTTTAAGCGCATCGCATTTGAACGAACTAGTCTGAGGGGATTCAGGCTATTGGCTCCACATTCGCCATGGAGCTTCGTGACAAGATGGGGACCAAAAGTTATTCAAATCTTTCTGATAGGAGAAAGCGTGTTACCGTGGCAACCCATGGAAAAAAGCGTTCTCGCCATGAAACACGGTTTGCTTATATTTCTGCAGAAATACATCCGATCGGAACCAAAATTCCAATAATTCATATTTGGTAGGTCCTTAACGCGTTGTAATAGGTATTGTGGGGGGGGCACATTTTGGGGGCGGCCCCTAGGGGCCCGATCGTCTACTTTGAGCTAGGGCTACGAAATTCGGCACACATGTGTATCAGCCCGAGACAAGCATAAAACTCAATTAAGCACCTGTTACCATGGCACTGGAGTGTCCGCCATCTTGGAAAAAAGCCTTCTCGCCATGAAACACGGTTTGCTTATATCTTTGCACAAATTCATGCGATGTGCACCAAAACTTTAACTATTCATATTTGGTAGGTCCTTGACACATTACAGAATGTATTGTGGGGGGGGCAGTTTTTTGGGGGGGGGCCCTCAGGGGCCCGATCGTCTACTTTCACCTATGGCTATGAAATTCGACACACATGTGTAACAACGCAAGGCGAGTAAAAAAGTGCATTGACCACCTGTTACCATGGCAACGGGGTGTCCGCCATCTTGGCGTTTACGCCCATTTAGCACTGTATGTGCATTGTTTTTGGACAAACTACTTTTGGATTCGTGCCTTTTACTTCACATCCACCCGGAAGCTTTGTGGCAAGTTCGGGTGGAGGGTTCGGCATGAGGCGAGGACCCGATGGATGCCGCTTGCGGCTTTAATTAGGGTCCGAGCCATACGAAGTATGGCAAGGCCCTATTGTTATTGTAATGTTTATTATTTTAAGCACAACTCGCTCAATTTTGACCCCCTTAGACCCCGTGAAAAGTTGCGAAACTTGGCACACACCTCACGTCCGGTGAAAATTTTGATAATTTGGCGTTTGTATGCACGCCAATGCAAAAATGCCTCGACAGCGCCCCCTAGAAACGCCAAAAATGGCCTCTAGAATGGGGAAAAAAAAATTTAGTTTGACGTAGGACGACGAAATTCGGTACACATGTCTATCACATCAAGACAAGTAAAAAAGTCATTGAAACGCCTGTTGTCATGGCAACGGGCTTTCCGCCATCTTGGCGTTTGCGGCCATTTTTTTGCCCGTTTTTGTCAATTTGGGCGCATCGCATTTGAACGAACTAGTCTGAGGCGATTCATGCTATTGGCTCCACATTCGCCATGGAGCTTCGTGACGAGATGGGGACCAAAAGTTATTCAAATCTTTTTGATAGGCGAAAGCGTGTTACCGTGGCAACCCATGGAAAAAAGCGATCTCGCCATGAAACACGGTTCACTCATATCTTCGCAGAAATACATCCGATCGGAACCAAAATTAAAATAATTCATATTTGGTAGGTCCTTCACGCATTGTAATATATATTGTGGGGGGGGCGCATTTTGGGGGGGCCCCTAGGGGCCCGATAGTCTACTTTGAGCTAGGGCTACGAAATTCGGTACACATGTATAAGTAACCAAGACGAGCAAAAAACTCTATTGAGAACCTGTTACCATGGCAACGGGGTGGCCGCCATCTTGGCGTTTATGCCCTTTTTATCACTTTAAGCGCATCGTATTTGAACGAACTAGTCTGAGGGGATTCATGCTATTGGCTCCACATTCGCGATGGAGCTTCGTGACAAGATGGGGACCAAAAGCTATTCAAATCTTTCTGATAGGAGAAAGCGTGTTACCGTGGCAACCCATGGAAAAAAGCGTTCTCGCCATGAAACACGGTTCACTCATATCTTCGCAGAAATACATCCGATCGGAACCAAAATTCAGATAATTCATATTTGGTAGGTCCTTAACGCATTGTAATATGTATTGTGGGGGGGGGCACATTTTCGGGGGGGCCCCTAGGGGCCCGATTGTCTACTTTGACCTATGGCTACGAAATTCGGTACACATGTATAAGTAACCAAGACGAGCAAAAAAACTCTATTGAGAACCTGTTACCATGGCAACGGGGTGTCCGCCATCTTGGCGTTTATGCCCTTTTTATCACTTTAAGCGCATCGTATTTGAACGAACTAGTCTGAGGCGATTCATGCTATTGGCTCCACATTCGCCATGGAGCTTCGTGACAAGATGGGGACCAAAAGTTATTCAAATCTTTCTGATAGGAGAAAGCTTGTTACCGTGGCAACCCATGGAAAAAAGCGTTCTCGCCATGAAACACGGTTTGCTTATATCTCTGCAGAAATGCATCCGATCGGAACCAAAATTCCAATCATTCATATTTGGTAGGTCCTTAACGCATTGTAATATGTATTGTGGAGGGGGCACATTTTGGGGGCGGCCCCTAGGGGCCCGATCGTCTACTTTGAGCTAGGGCTACGAAATTCGGTACACATGTATAAGTAACCAAGACGAGCAAAAAACTCAATTAAGCACCTGTTACCATGGCAACGGAGTGTCCGCCATCTTGAAAAAAATACTCCTCGCCATGAAACACGGTTCACTCATATCTTCGCAGAAATAGATCCCATTGGAACCAAAATTCCAATAATTCATATTTGATAGGTCCTTAATGCATTGTCATATGTATTGTGGGGGGGGTCACATTTTTGGGGGGCCCCTGGGGGCCCGATCGTCTACTTTCACTTAGGGCTATGAAATTCGGCACACATGTGTATCAACCCAAGTAAAGCAAAAAACTCAATTAACAACCTGTTACCATGGCAACGGAGTGTCCGCCATCTTGGAAAAAAACCTTCTCGCCATGAAACACGGTTTGCTTATATCTTCGCACATATTCATGCGATGTGCACCAAAACTGTAAATATTAATATTTGGTAGGTCCTTAACAAATTATAGAATGTATTGTGGGGGGGGCACTTTTTGGGGGTGGCCCCTAGGGGCCCGATTGTCTACTTAGACCTAGGGATACGAAATTCGGTACACATGTGTAACAACCCAAGGCGAGTAAAAAAGTGCATTGACCACCTGTTACCATGGCAATGGGGTGTCCGCCATCTTGGCGTTTACGCCCATTTAGCACTGTATGTGCATTGTTTTTGAACAAACTAGTTTTGGATTCGTGCCTTTTACTTCACATCCACCCGGAAGCTTTGTGGCGAGTTCGGGTGGAGGGTTCGGCATGAGGCGAGGACCCGATGGATGCCGCTTGCGGCTTTAATTAGGGTCCGAGCCATACGAAGTATGGCAAGGCCCTATTGTTATTGTAATGTTTATTATTTTAAGCACAACTCGCTCAATTTTGACCCCCTTAGACCCCGTGAAAAGTTGCGAAACTTGGCACACACCTCACGTCCGGTGAAAATTTCGATAATTTGGCGTTTGTATGCACGCCAATGCAAAAATGCCTCGACAGCGCCCCCTAGAAACGCCAAAAATGGCCTCTAGAATGGGGAAAAAAAATTTTAGTTTGACGTAGGACGACGAAATTCGGTACACATGTCTATCACATCAAGACAAGTAAAAAAGTCATTGAAACGCCTGTTGTCATGGCAACGGGCTTTCCGCCATCTTGGCGTTTGCGGCCATTTTTTTGCCCGTTTTTGTCAATTTGGGCGCATCGCATTTGAACGAACTAGTCTGAGGCGATTCATGCTATTGGCTCCACATTCGCCATGGAGCTTCGTGACGAGATGGGGACCAAAAGTTATTCAAATCTTTTTGATAGGCGAAAGCGTGTTACCGTGGCAACCCATGGAAAAAAGCGATCTCGCCATGAAACACGGTTCACTCATATCTTCGCAGAAATACATCCGATCGGAACCAAAATTAAAATAATTCATATTTGGTAGGTCCTTCACGCATTGTAATATATATTGTGGGGGGGGCGCATTTTGGGGGGGCCCCTAGGGGCCCGATCGTCTACTTTGAGCTAGGGCTACGAAATTCGGTACACATGTATAAGTAACCAAGACGAGCAAAAAACTCTATTGAGAACCTGTTACCATGGCAACGGGGTGGCCGCCATCTTGGCGTTTATGCCCTTTTTATCACTTTAAGCGCATCGTATTTGAACGAACTAGTCTGAGGGGATTCATGCTATTGGCTCCACATTCCCCATGGAGCTTCGTGACAAGATGGGGACAAAAAGTTATTCAAATCTTTCTGATAGGAGAAAGCGTGTTACCGTGGCAACCCATGGAAAAACGCGTTCTCGCCATGAAACACGGTTTGCTTATATCTCTGCCAAAATGCATCCGATTGGAACCAAAATTCCAATAATTCATATTTGGCAGGTCCTTAACGCGTTGTAATATGTATTGTGGGGGGGGCACATTTTGGGGGCGGCCCCTAGGGGCCCGATCGTCTACTTTGAGCTAGGGCTACGAAATTCGGCACACATGTGTATCAACCCAAGACAAGCAAAAAACTTCATTGTGCAGCCGTTACCATGGCAACGGGGTGTCCGCCATCTTGGCGTTTGCGGCCATTTTTTGGCCCCGTTTTTGTCAATTTGGGCGCATCGTATTTGAACGAACTAGTCTGAGGGGATTCATGCTATTGGCTCCACATTCGCCATGGAGCTTCGTGACAAGATGGGGACAAAAAGTTATTCAAATCTTTTTGATAGGAGAAAGCGTGTTACCGTGGCAACCCATGGAAAAAAGCGTTCTCGCCATGAAACACGGTTCACTCATATCTTCGCAGAAATGCATCCGATCGGAACCAAAATTCTGATAATTCATGTTTGGTAGGTCCTTCACGCATTGTAATATGTATTGTGGGGGGGGCGCATTTTGGGGGGGGGCCCCGAGGGGCCCGATAGTCTACTTTGACCTATGGCTACGAAATTCGGTACACATGTATAAGTAACCAAGACGAGCAAAAAACTCTATTGAGAACCTGTTACCATGGCAACGGGGTGTCCGCCATCTTGGCGTTTATGCCCTTTTTATCACTTTAAGCGCATCGTATTTCAACGAACTAGTCTGAGGGGATTCAGGCTATTGGCTCCACATTCGCCATGGAGCTTCGTGACAAGATGGGGACCAAAAGTTATTCAAATCTTTCTGATAGGAGAAAGCGTGTTACCGTGGCAACCCATGGAAAACAGCGTTCTCGCCATGAAACACGGTTTGCTTATATTTCTGCAGAAATACATCCGATCGGAACCAAAATTCCAATAATTCATATTTGGTAGGTCCTTAACGTGTTGTAATATGTATTGTGGGGGGGGCACATTTTGGGGGGGCCCTTAGGGGCCCGATAGTCTACTTTGAGCTAGGGCTACGAAATTCGGCACACATGTGTATCAACCAGAGACAAGCATAAAACTCAATTAAGAGCCTGTTACCATGGCACTGGAGTGTCCGCCATCTTGGAAAAAAGCCGTCTCGCCATGAAACACGGTTTGCTTATATCTTTGCACAAATTCATGCGATGTGCACCAAAATTTTAACTATTCATATTTGGTAGGTCCTTAACACATTATAGAATGTATTGTGGGGGGGGCACTTTTTGGGGGGGCCCTCAGGGGCCCGATTGTCTACTTTCATCTTAGGCTACGAAATTCGGCACACATGTGTAACAACCCAAGGCGAGTAAAAAAAGTGCATTGACCACCTGTTACCATGGCAACATGGTGTCCGCCATCTTGGCGTTTATGCCTATTTATTACTGAATGTGCATTATTTTTTAACAAACTAGTTTTGGATTCATGCCTTTTACTTCACATCTACCCGGAAGCTTTGTGGTGAGTTCGGGTGGAGGGTTCGGCATGAGGCGAGGACCCGATGGATGCCGCTTGCGGCTTTAATTATTATTATTCTCCTCGTTCTGAGCACAACTCACTCAATTTTGACCCCCTTAGACCCCGTGAAAAGTTGCGAAACTTGGCACACACCTCAGTCCCGGCGAAAATAGCGATATTCTGGGGTCTGCGTGCACGCCAATGTAAAAATGCCTCGACGGCGCCCCCTAGAAACGCCAAAAATGGCCTCTAGAATGGGGAAAAAAAATTTTAGTTTGACGTAGGACGACGAAATTCGGTACACATGTCTATCACATGAAGACAAGTAAAAAAGTCATTGAAACGCCTGTTGTCATGGCAATGGGCTTTCCGCCATCTTGGCGTTTGCGGCCATTTTTTGGCCCGTTTTTGTCAATTTGGGCGCATCGCATTTGAACGAACTTGTCTGAGGCGATTCATGCTATTGGCTCCACGTTCGCCATGGAGCTTCGTGACAAGATGGGGACCAAAAGTTATTCAAATCTTTTTGATAGGCGAAAGCGTGTTACCGTGGCAACCCATGGAAAAAAGCGATCTCGCCATGAAACACGGTTCACTCATATCTTCGCAGAAATACATCCGATCGGAACCAAAATTAAAATAATTTATATTTGGTAGGTCCTTCATGCATTGTAATATGTATTGTGGGGGGGGCGCATTTTGGGGGGGCCCCTAGGGGCCCGATAGTCTACTTTGACCTAGGGCTACGAAATTAGGTACACATGTATAAGTAACCAAGACGAGCAAAAAACTCTATTGAGAACCTGTTACCATGGCAACGGGGTGTCTGCCATCTTGGCGTTTATGCCCTTTTTATCACTTTAAGCGCATCGCATTGGAACGAACTAGTCTGAGGGGATTCAGGCTATTGGCTCCACATTCGCCATGGAGCTTCATGACAAGATTGGGATCAAAAGTTATTCAAATCTTTCTGATAGGAGAAAGCGTGTTACCGTGGCAACCCATGGAATAAAGCGTTCTCGCCATGAAACACGGTTTGCTTATATCTCTGCAGAAATGCATCCGATCGGAACCAAAATTCCAATAATTGATATTTGGTAGGTCCTTAACGCATTGTAATATGTATTGTGGGGGGGGCACATTTTGGGGGGGCCCCTAAGGGCCCAATTGTCTACTTTGAGCTAGGGCTACGAAATTCGGCACACATGTGTATCAACCATACACAAGCAAAAAACTATATTAAGCACCTGTTACCATGGCACTGGAGTGTCCGCCATCTTGGAAAAAATCCTTCTCGCCATGAAACACGGTTTGCTTATATCTTTCCACAAATTCATGCGATGTGCACCAAAACTTTAACTATTCATATTTGGTAGGTCCTTAACACATTATAGAATGTATTGTGGGGGGGGCGCTTTTTGGGGGGGGCCCTTAGGGGCCCGATCGTCTACTTTGACCTAGGGCTACGAAATTCGGCACACATGTGTATCAACCCAAGACAAGCAAAAAACTTCATTGTGCAGCCGTTACCATGGCAACGGGGTGTCCGCCATCTTGGAAAAAATCCTCCTCGCCATGAAACACGGTTCACTCATATCTTGGTAGAAATGCATCTGATCTGCACCAAAGTGGAAAACATTCATATTTGGTAGGTCCTTAACACATTGTAATATGTATTGTGGGGGGGGCACATTTTGGGGGGGGGGCCCTAGGGGCCCGATCGTCTACTTTGACCTAGGGCTACGAAATTCGGCACACATGTGTATCAACCCAAGACAAGCAAAAAACTTCATTGTGCAGCCGTTACCATGGCAATGGGGTGTCCGCCATCTTGGAAAAAACCCTTCTCGACATGAAACACGGTTTGCTTATATCTTTGCACTAATTCACACGATGTGCACCAAAACTGTAAATATTCCACTTTGGTAGGTCCTTAACACATTATAGAATGTATTGTGGGGGGGCACTTTTTGGGGGGGGCCCTCAGGGGCCCGATCGTCTACTTTCACCTATGGCTACGAAATTCGGCACACATGTGTAACAACCCAAGGGGAGTAAAAAAGTGCATTGACCACCTGTTACCATGGCAACGGGGTGTCCGCCATCTTGGCGTTTACGCCCATTTAGCACTGTATGTGCATTGTTTTTGAACAAACCACTTTTGGATTCGTGCCTTTTATTTCACATCCACCCGGAAGCTTTGTGGCGAGTTCGGGTGGAGGGTTCGGCATGAGGCGAGGACCCGATGGATGCCGCTTGCGGCTTTAATTATTATTATTATTATTCTCCTAAGCACAACTCACTCAATTTTGACCCCCTTAGACCCCGTGAAAAGTTGCGAAACTTGGCACACACCTCACGTCCGGTGAAAATTTCGATAATTTGGCGTTTGTATGCACGCCAATGCAAAAATGCCTCGACAGCGCCCCCTAGAAACGCCAAAAATGGCCTCTAGAATGGGGAAAAAAATTTTTAGTTTGACGTAGGACGACGAAATTCGGTACACATGTCTATCACATCAAGACAAGTAAAAAAGTCATTGAAACGCCTGTTGTCATGGCAACGGGCTTTCCGCCATCTTGGCGTTTGCGGCCATTTTTTTGCCCGTTTTTGTCAATTTGGGCGCATCGCATTTGAACGAACTAGTCTGAGGCGATTCATGCTATTGGCTCCACATTCGCCATGGAGCTTCGTGACGAGATGGGGACCAAAAGTTATTCAAATCTTTTTGATAGGCGAAAGCGTGTTACCGTGGCAACCCATGGAAAAAAGCGATCTCGCCATGAAACACGGTTCACTCATATCTTCGCAGAAATACATCCGATCGGAACCAAAATTAAAATAATTCATATTTGGTAGGTCCTTCACGCTTTGTAATATATATTGTGGGGGGGGCGCATTTTGGGGGGGCCCCTAGGGGCCCGATCGTCTACTTTGAGCTAGGGCTACGAAATTCGGTACACATGTATAAGTAACCAAGACGAGCAAAAAACTCTATTGAGAACCTGTTACCATGGCAACGGGGTGGCCGCCATCTTGGCGTTTATGCCCTTTTTATCACTTTAAGCGCATCGTATTTGAACGAACTAGTCTGAGGGGATTCATGCTATTGGCTCCACATTCCCCATGGAGCTTCGTGACAAGATGGGGACAAAAAGTTATTCAAATCTTTCTGATAGGAGAAAGCGTGTTACCGTGGCAACCCATGGAAAAACGCGTTCTCGCCATGAAACACGGTTTGCTTATATCTCTGCCAAAATGCATCCGATTGGAACCAAAATTCCAATAATTCATATTTGGCAGGTCCTTAACGCGTTGTAATATGTATTGTGGGGGGGGCACATTTTGGGGGCGGCCCCTAGGGGCCCGATCGTCTACTTTGAGCTAGGGCTACGAAATTCGGCACACATGTGTATCAACCCAAGACAAGCAAAAAACTTCATTGTGCAGCCGTTACCATGGCAACGGGGTATCCGCCATCTTGGAAAAAAAACCTTCTCGCCATGAAACACGGTTTGCTTATATCTTTGCACAAATTCATACGATGTGCACCAAAACTGTAACTATTCATATTTGGTAGGTCCTTAACACATTATAGAATGTATTGTGGGGGGGACACTTTTTGGGGGGGCCCCTAGGGGCCCGATCGTCTACTTACATCTCGGGCTACGAAATTCGGCACACATGTGTATCATCCCAAGACAAGCTAAAAAGTCAATGAAACACATGTTGCCATGGTAACGGGCTGTCCGCCATCTTGGCGTTTACACACATTCTTTTCTCAATATGTGAATTGTATTTCTCTATTAAAATGAACTGGCTGTGCGGGTCCTTCACATGTAGCATTAGGAGAACCAGGACTCGGGTGGAGGGTTCGGCATGAGGCGAGGACCCGATGGATGCCGCTTGCGGCTTTAATTATTATTATTATTATTCTCCTAAGCACAACTCACTCAATTTTGACCCCCTTAGACCCCGTGAAAAGTTGCGAAACTTGGCACACACCTCAGTCCCGGCGAAAATAGCGATATTCTGGGGTCCGCGTGCACGCCAATGTGAAAATGCCTCGACGGCGCCCCCTAGAAACGCCAAAAATGGCCTCTAGAATGGGGGAAAAAATTTTTAGTTTGACGTAGGACGACGAAATTCGGTACACATGTCTATCACATCCAGACAAGTAAAAAAGTCATTGAAACGCCTGTTGTCATGGCAACGGGCTTTCCGCCATCTTGGCGTTTGCGGCCATTTTTTTGCCCGTTTTTGTCAATTAGGGCGCATCGCATTTGAACGAACTAGTCTGAGGGGATTCATGCTATTGGCTCCACATTCGCCATGGAGCTTCGTGACAAGATGGGGACCAAAAGTTATTCAAATCTTTCTGATAGGAGAAAGCGTGTTACCGTGGCAACCCATGGACAAAAGCGTTCTCGCCATGAAACACGGTTTGCTTATATCTTCGCAGAAATGCATCCGATCGGAACCAAAATTCCAATAATTCATATTTGGTAGGTCCTTCACGCATTGTAATATGTATTGTGGGGGGGGCGCATTTTGGGGGGGCCCCTAGGGGCCCGATCGTCTACTTTGAGCTATGGCTACGAAATTCGGTACACATGTATAAGTAACCAAGACGAGCAAAAAACTCTATTAAGAACCTGTTACCACGGATACAGGGTGTCCGCCATCTTGGCGTTTATGCCCTTTTTATCACTTTAAGCGCATCGTATTTGAACGAACTAGTCTGAGGGGATTCATGCTATTGGCTCCACATTCGCCATGGAGCTTCGTGACAAGATGGGGACCAAAAGTTATTCAAATCTTTCTGATAGGAGAAAGCGTGTTAACGTGGCAACCCATGTAAAACTGCGTTCTCGCCATGAAACACGGTTTGCTTATATCTCTGCAGAAATACATCCGATCGGAACCAAAATTAAAATAATTCATATTTGGTAGGTCCTTAACGCATTGTAATATGTATTGTGGGGGGGCACATTTTGGGGGGCGGCCCCTAGGGGCCCGATCGTCTACTTTGAGCTAGGGCTACGAAATTTGGCACACATGTGTATCAACCCAAGACAAGCAAAAAACTCAATTTACAACCTGTTACTATGGCAACGGAGTGTCCGCCATCTTGGAAAAAACCCTTCTCGCCATGAAACACGGTTTGCTTATATCTTTGCACTAATTCACACGATGTGCACCAAAACTGTAAATATTCCACTTTGGTAGGTCCTTAACACATTATAGAATGTATTGTGGGGGGGCACTCTTTGGGGGGGGCCCTCAGGGGCCCGATCGTCTACTTTCACCTATGGCTACGAAATTCGGCACACATGTGTAACAACCCAAGGGGAGTAAAAAAGTGCATTGACCACCTGTTACCATGGCAACGGGGTGTCCTCCATCTTGGCGTTTACGCCCATTTAGCACTGTATGTGCATTGTTTTTGAACAAACCACTTTTGGATTCGTGCCTTTTACTTCACATCCACCCGGAAGCTTTGTGGCGAGTTCGGGTGGAGGGTTCGGCATGAGGCGAGGACCCGATGGATGCCGCTTGCGGCTTTAATTATTATTATTATTATTTTTGTCAGCACAACTCGGCCATTTTTGACCCCCTTAGGCCCCGTGAAAAGTTGCGAAACTTGGCACACACCTCAGTCCCGGCGAAAATAGCGATATTCTGGGGTCCGCGTGCACGCCAATGTAAAAATGCCTCGACGGCGCCCCCTAGAAACGCCAAAAATGGCCTCTAGAATGGGGAAAAAAATTTTTAGTTTGACGTAGGACGACGAAATTCGGTACACATGTCTATCACATCAAGAAAAGTGAAAAAGTCATTGAAACGCCTGTTGTCATGGCAACGGGCTTTCCGCCATCTTGGCGTTTGCGGCCATTTTTTTGCCCGTTTTTGTCAATTTGGGCGCATCGCATTTGAACGAACTAGTCTGAGGCGATTCATGCTATTGGCTCCACATTCGCCATGGAGCTTCGTGACAAGATGGGGACCAAAAGTTATTCAAATCTTTTTGATAGGCGAAAGCATGTTACCGTGGCAACCCATGGAAAAAAGCGATCTCGCCATGAAACACGGTTCACTCATATCTTCGCAGAAATACATCCGATCGGAACCAAAATTCCAATAATTCATATTTGGTAGGTCCTTCACGCATTGTAATATGTATTGTGGGGGGGGGCGCATTTTGGGGGGGCCCCTAGGGGCCCGATAGTCTACTTTGACCTATGGCTACGAAATTCGGTACACATGTATAAGTAACCAAGACGAGCAAAAAACTCTATTGACAACCTGTTACCATGGCAACGGGGTGTCCGCCATCTTGGCGTTTATTCCCTTTTTATCACTTTAAGCGCATCGTATTTGAACCAACTAGTCTGAGGGGATTCATGCTATTGGCTCCACATGCGCCATGGAGCTTCGTGACAAGATGGACACCAAAAGTTATTCAAATCTTTCTGATAGGAGAAAGCGTGTTACCGTGGCAACCCATGGAAAAAAGCGTTCTCGCCATGAAACACGGTTCACTCATATCCCTGCAGAAATACATCCGATCGGAACCAAAATTCCAATAATTCATATTTGGTAGGTCCTTAACGCGTTGTAATAGGTATTGTGGGGGGGGGGCACATTTTGGGGGCGGCCCCTAGGGGCCCGATCGTCTACTTTGAGCTAGGGCTACGAAATTCGGCACACATGTGTATCAGCCCGAGACAAGCATAAAACTCAATTAAGCACCTGTTACCATGGCACTGGAGTTTCCGCCATCTTGGAAAAAAGCCTTCTCGCCATGAAACACGGTTTGCTTATATCTTTGCACAAATTCATGCGATGTGCACCAAAACTTTAACTATTCATATTTGGTAGGTCCTTGACACATTACAGAATGTATTGTGGGGGGGGGGCAGTTTTTTGGGGGGGGCCCTCAGGGGCCCGATCGTCTACTTTCACCTATGGCTATGAAATTTGACACACATGTGTAACAACGCAAGGCGAGTAAAAAAGTGCATTGACCACCTGTTACCATGGCAACGGGGTGTCCGCCATCTTGGCGTTTACGCCCATTTAGCACTGTATGTGCATTATTTTTGGACAAACTAGTTTTGGATTCGTGCCTTTTACTTCACATCCACCCGGAAGCTTTGTGGCGAGTTCGGGTGGAGGGTTCGGCATGAGGCGAGGACCCGATGGATGCCGCTTGCGGCTTTAATTAGGGTCCTCGCCATACGAAGTATGGCAGGGCCCTATTGTTATTGTAATGTTTATTATTAGGGTCCGAGCCATACGAAGTATGGCAGGGCCCTATTGTTATTGTAATGTTTATTATTATTCTTCTCAGCACAACTCACTCAATTTTGACCCCCTTAGACCCCGTGAAAAGTTGCGAAACTTGGCACACACCTCAGTCCCGGCGAAAATAGCAATATTCTGGGGTCTGCATGCACACCAATGTAAAAATGCCTCGACGGCGCCCCCTAGAAACGCCAAAAATGGCCTCTACAATGGGGAAAAAAAATTTTAGTTTGACGTAGGACGACGAAATTCGGTACACATGTCTATCACATGAAGACAAGTAAAAAAGTCATTGAAACGCCTGTTGTCATGGCAACGGGCTTTCCGCCATCTTGGCGTTTGCGGCCATTTTTTTGCCCGTTTTTGTCCATTTGGGAGCATTGCATTTGAACGAACTAGTCTGAGGGGATTCATGCTATTGGCTCCACATTCGCCATGGAGCGTCGTGACAAGATGGGGACCAAAAGTTATTCAAATCTTTTTGATAGGCGAAAGCGTGTTACCGTGGCAACCCATGGAAAAAAGCGATCTCGCCATGAAACACGGTTTACTCATATCTTCGCAGAATTACATCCGATCGGAACCAAAATTAAAATAATTCATGTTTGGTAGGTCCTTCACGCATTGTAATATGTCTTGTGGGGGGGGGCGCATTTTGGGGGGGCCCCTAGGGGCCCGATAGTCTACTTTGAGCGAGGGCTACAAAATTCGGTACACATGTATAAATAACCAAGACGAGCAAAAAACTCTATTGAGAACCTGTTACCATGGCAACGTGGTGTCTGCCATCTTGGCCTTTATGCCCTTTTTATCACTTTAAGCGCATCATATTTGAACGAACTAGTCTGAGGGGATTCAGGCTATTGGCTCCACATTCACCATGGAGCTTCGTGACAAGATGGGGACCAAAAGTTATTCAAATCTTTCTGATAGGAGAAAGCGTGTTACCGTGGCAACCCATGGAAAAAAGCGTTCTCGCCATGAAACACGGTTCACTCATATCTTCGCAGAAATACATCCGATCGGAACCAAAATTAAAATATATCATGTTTGGTAGGTCCTTCACGCATTGTAATATGTATTGTGGGGGGGACACATTTTGGGGGGGCCCCTAGGGGCCCGATGGTCTACTTTGAGCTAGGGCTACGAAATTCGGTACACATGTATAAGTAACCAAGACGAGCAAAAAACTCTATTGAGAACCTGTTACCATGGCAACGGGGTGGCCGCCATCTTGGCGTTTATGCCCTTTTTATCACTTTAAGCGCATCATATTTGAACGAACTAGTCTGAGGGGATTCAGGCTATTGGCTCCACATTCGCCATGGAGCTTCATGACAAGATGGGGACCAAAAGTTATTCAAATCTTTCTGATAGGAGAAAGCGTGTTACCGTGGCAACCCATGGAATAAAGCATTCTCGCCATGAAACACGGTTTGCTTATATCTCTGCAGAAATGCATCCGATCGGAACCAAAATTCCAATAATTCATATTTGGTAGGTCCTTCACGCATTGTAATATGTATTGTGGGGGGACACATTTTGGGGGGGGCCCCTAGGGGCCCGATCGTCTACTTTGAGCTAGGGCTACGAAATTCGGCACACATGTGTATCAACCCAAGACAAGCAAAAAACTTCATTGTGCAGCCGTTACCATGGCAACAGGGTGTCCGCCATCTTGGAAAAAACCTTCTCGCAATTAAACACGGTTTGCTTATATCTTTGTACAAATTCATGCGATGTGCACCAAAACTTTAACTATTCATATTTGGTAGGTCCTTAACACATTGTAATATGTATTGTGGGGAGGGCACTTTTTGGGGGGGGCCCTCAGGGGCCCGATCATCTACTTTCACCTATGGCTACGAAATTCGACACACATGTGTAACAACCCAAGGCGAGTAAAAAAGTGCATTGACCACCTGTTACCATGGCAACGGGGTGTCCGCCATCTTGGCGTTTACGCCCATTTAGCACTGTATGTGCATTGTTTTTCAACAAACTAGTTTTGGATTCGTGCCTTTTACTTCACATCCACCCGGAAGCTTTGTGGCGAGTTCGGGTGGAGGGTTCGGCATGAGGCGAGGACCCGATGGATGCCGCTTGCGGCTTTAATTATTATTATTATTTTTTTCCTCAGCACAACTCACTCAATTTTGACCCCCTTAGACCTGGTGAAAAGTTGCGAAACTTGGCACACACCTCAGTCCCGGCGAAAATAGCGATATTCTGGGGTCCATGTGCACGCCAATGTAAAAATGCCTCGACGGCGCCCCCTAGAAACGCCAAAGATGGAAAATAAAATGGGGTGTCAAAAGTCTACTTTCACGTAGGACAACGAAATTCGGTACACATGTCTACCACCTCAAGACGACCAAAAAAGTCAATCGTAGACCTGGCGTCATGGCAACGGGATGTCAGCCATCTTGGCGTTTGCGGCCATTTTTTTGCCCGTTTTTGTCAATTTGGGCGCATCGCATTTGAACGAACTAGTCTGAGGCGATTCATGCTATTGGCTCCACATTCGCCATGGAGCTTCGTGACAAGATGGGGACCAAAAGTTATTCAAATCTTTTTGATAGGTGAAAGCGTGTTACCGTGGCAACCCATGGAAAAAAGCGATCTCGCCATGAAACACGGTTCACTCATATCTTCGCAGAAATACATCCGATCGGAACCAAAATTAAAATAATTCATATTTGGTAGGTCCTTCACGCATTGTAATATATATTGTGGGGGGGGCGCATTTTGGGGGGGCCCCTAGGGGCCCGATCGTCTACTTTGAGCTAGGGCTACGAAATTCGGTACACATGTATAAGTAACCAAGACGAGCAAAAAACTCTATTGAGAACCTGTTACCATGGCAACGGGGTGGCCGCCATCTTGGCGTTTATGCCCTTTTTATCACTTTAAGCGCATCGTATTTGAACGAACTAGTCTGAGGGGATTCATGCTATTGGCTCCACATTCCCCATGGAGCTTTGTGACAAGATGGGGACCAAAAGTTATTCAAATCTTTTTGATAGGTGAAAGCGTGTTACCGTGGCAACCCATGGAAAAATGCGTTCTCGCCATGAAACACGGTTTGCTTATATCTCTGCAGAAATTCATCCGATCGGAACCAAAATTCCAATTATTCATATTTGGTAGGTCCTTAACGCATTGTAATATGTATTGTGGGGGGGGCACATTTTGGGGGGGGCCCCTAGGGGCCCGATCGTCTACTTTGAGCTAGGGCTACGAAATTCGGCACACATGTGTATCAACCCGAGACAAGCAAAAAACTTCATTGTGCAGCCGTTACCATGGCAACGGGGTATCCGCCATCTTGGAAAAAAAACCTTCTCGCCATGAAACACGGTTTGCTTATATCTTTGCACAAATTCATACGATGTGCACCAAAACTGTAACTATTCATATTTGGTAGGTCCTTAACACATTATAGAATGTATTGTGGGGGGGACACTTTTTGGGGGGGCCCCTAGGGGCCCGATCGTCTACTTACATCTCGGGCTACGAAATTCGGCACACATGTGTATCATCCCAAGACAAGCTAAAAAGTCAATGAAACACATGTTGCCATGGTAACGGGCTGTCCGCCATCTTGGCGTTTACACACATTCTCTTCTCAATATGTGAATTGTATTTCTCTATTAAAATGAACTGGCTGTGCGGGTCCTTCACATGTAGCATTAGGAGAACCAGGACTCGGGTGGAGGGTTCGGCATGAGGCGAGGACCCGATGGATGCCGCTTGCGGCTTTAATTAGGGTCCGAGCCATACGAAGTATGGCAAGGCCCTATTGTTATTGTAATGTTTATTATTTTAAGCACAACTCGCTCAATTTTGACCCCCTTAGACCCCGTGAAAAGTTGCGAAACTTGGCACACACCTCACGTCCGGTGAAAATTTCGATAATTTGGCGTTTGTATGCACGCCAATGCAAAAATGCCTCGACAGCGCCCCCTAGAAACGCCAAAAATGGCCTCTAGAATGGGGAAAAAAAATTTTAGTTTGACGTAGGACGACGAAATTCGGTACACATGTCTATCACATCAAGACAAGTAAAAAAGTCATTGAAACGCCTGTTGTCATGGCAACGGGCTTTCCGCCATCTTGGCGTTTGCGGCCATTTTTTTGCCCGTTTTTGTCAATTTGGGCGCATCGCATTTGAACGAACTAGTCTGAGGCGATTCATGCTATTGGCTCCACATTCGCCATGGAGCTTCGTGACGAGATGGGGACCAAAAGTTATTCAAATCTTTTTGATAGGCGAAAGCGTGTTACCGTGGCAACCCATGGAAAAAAGCGATCTCGCCATGAAACACGGTTCACTCATATCTTCGCAGAAATACATCCGATCGGAACCAAAATTAAAATAATTCATATTTGGTAGGTCCTTCACGCATTGTAATATATATTGTGGGGGGGGCGCATTTTGGGGGGGCCCCTAGGGGCCCGATCGTCTACTTTGAGCTAGGGCTACGAAATTCGGTACACATGTATAAGTAACCAAGACGAGCAAAAAACTCTATTGAGAACCTGTTACCATGGCAACGGGGTGGCCGCCATCTTGGCGTTTATGCCCTTTTTATCACTTTAAGCGCATCGTATTTGAACGAACTAGTCTGAGGGGATTCATGCTATTGGCTCCACATTCCCCATGGAGCTTCGTGACAAGATGGGGACAAAAAGTTATTCAAATCTTTCTGATAGGAGAAAGCGTGTTACCGTGGCAACCCATGGAAAAACGCGTTCTCGCCATGAAACACGGTTTGCTTATATCTCTGCCAAAATGCATCCGATTGGAACCAAAATTCCAATAATTCATATTTGGCAGGTCCTTAACGCGTTGTAATATGTATTGTGGGGGGGGCACATTTTGGGGGCGGCCCCTAGGGGCCCGATCGTCTACTTTGAGCTAGGGCTACGAAATTCGGCACACATGTGTATCAACCCAAGACAAGCAAAAAACTTCATTGTGCAGCCGTTACCATGGCAACGGGGTATCCGCCATCTTGGAAAAAAAACCTTCTCGCCATGAAACACGGTTTGCTTATATCTTTGCACAAATTCATACGATGTGCACCAAAACTGTAACTATTCATATTTGGTAGGTCCTTAACACATTATAGAATGTATTGTGGGGGGGACACTTTTTGGGGGGGCCCCTAGGGGCCCGATCGTCTACTTTCATCTCGGGCTACGAAATTCGGCACACATGTGTATCATCCCAAGACAAGCTAAAAAGTCAATGAAACACATGTTGCCATGGTAACGGGCTGTCCGCCATCTTGGCGTTTACACATTCTTTTCTCAATATGTGAATTGTATTTCTCTATTAAAATGAACTGGCTGTGCGGGTCCTTCACATGTAGCATTAGGAGAACCAGGACTCGGGTGGAGGGTTCGGCATGAGGCGAGGACCCGATGGATGCCGCTTGCGGCTTTAATTATTATTATTATTCTCGTTCTCGTTCTAAGCACAACTCACTCAATTTTGACCCCCTTAGACCCCGTGAAAAGTTGCGAAACTTGGCACACACCTCACGTCCGGTGAAAATTTCGATAATTTGGCGTTTGTATGCACGCCAATGCAAAAATGTCTAGACAGCGCCCCCTAGAAACGCCAAAAATGGCATCTAGAATGGGGTCAAAAAAATTTAGTTTGACGTAGGACGACGAAATTCGGTACACATGTCTATCACATCAAGACAAGTAAAAAAGTCATTGAAACGCCTGTTGTAAAGGCAACGGGCTGTCCGCCATCTTGGCGTTTGCGGCCATTTTTTGGCCCGTTTTTGTCAATTTGGGCGCATCGCATTTTAACGAACTAGTCTGAGGGGATTCATGCTATTGGCTCCACATTCGCCATGGAGCTTCGTGACAAGATGGAGACCAAAAGTTATTCAAATCTTTTTGATAGGAGAAAGCGTGTTACCGTGGCAACCCATGGAAAAAAGCGTTCTCGCCATGAAACACGGTTCACTCATATCTTCGCAGAAATACATCCGATCGGAAACAAAATTACAATAATTCATGTTTGGTAGGTCCTTAACGCATTGTAATATGTATTGTGGGGGGGGGGGGCGCATTTTGGGGGGGCCCCTAGCGGCCCGATAGTCTACTTTGACCTAGGGCTACGAAATTCGGTACACATGTATAAGTAACCAAGACGAGCAAAAAACTCCATTGATAACCTGTTACCATGGCAACGGGGTGGCCACCATCTTGGCGTTTATGCCCTTTTTATCACTTTAAGCGCATCGTATTTGAACGAACTAGTCTGAGGGGATTCATGCTATTGGCTCCACATTCGCCATGGAGCTTCGTGACAAGATGGAGACCAAAAGTTATTCAAATCTTTCTGATAGGAGAAAGCGTGTTACCGTGGCAACCCATGGAAAAAAGCGTTCTCGCCATGAAACACGGTTCACTCATATCCCTGCAGATATACATCCGATCGGAACCAAAATTCCAATAATTCATATTTGGTAGGTCCTTAACACATTGTAATATGTATTGTGGGGGGGGCACCATTTGGGGGGGGGCCCTAGGGGCCCGATCGTCTACTTTGACCTAGGGCTACGAAATTCGGCACACATGTGTATCAACCCAAGACAAGCAAAAAACTTCATTGTGCAGCCGTTACCATGGCAATGGGGTGTCCGCCATCTTGGAAAAAAACCTTCTCGCCATGAAACACGGTTTGCTTATATCTTTGCACACATTCATACGATGTGCACCAAAACTGTGACTATTCATATTTGGTAGGTCCTTAACACATTATAGAATGTATTGTGGGGGGGGAACCTTTTTGGGGGGGCCCCAAGGGGCCCGATCGTCTACTTTCATCTCGGGCTACGAAATTCGGCACACATGTGTATCATCCCAAGACAAGCTAAAAAGTCAATGAAACACATGTTGCCATGGTAACGGGCTGTCCGCCATCTTGGCGTTTACACACATTCTTTTCTCAATATGTGAATTGTATTTCTCTATTAAAATGAACTGGCTGTGCGGGTCCTTCACATGTAGCATTAGGAGAACCAGGACTCGAGCGGAGGGTTCGGCATGAGGCGAGGACCCGATGGATGCCGCTTGCGGCTTTAATTATTATTATTATTCTCCTAAGCACAACTCACTCAATTTTGACCCCCTTAGACCCCGTGAAAAGTTGCGAAACTTGGCACACACCTCAGTCCCGGCGAAAATAGCGATATTCTGGGGTCCGCGTGCACGCCAGTGTGAAAATGCCTCGACGGCGCCCCCTAGAAACGCCAAAAATGGCCTCTAGAATGGGGGAAAAAAATTTTAGTTTGACGTAGGACGACGAAATTCGGTACACATGTCTATCACATCCAGACAAGTAAAAAAGTCATTGAAACGCCTGTTGTCATGGCAACGGGCTTTCCGCCATCTTGGCGTTTGCGGCCATTTTTTTGCCCGTTTTTGTCAATTAGGGCGCATCGCATTTGAACGAACTAGTCTGAGGGGATTCATGCTATTGGCTCGACATTCGCCATGGAGCTTCGTGACAAGATGGGGACCAAAAGTTATTCAAATCTTTCTGATAGGAGAAAGCGTGTTACCGTGGCAACCCATGGAAAAAAGCGTTCTCGCCATGAAACACGGTTTGCTTATATCTTCGCAGAAATGCATCCGATCGGAACCAAAATTCCAATAATTCATATTTGGTAGGTCCTTCACGCATTGTAATATGTATTGTGGGGGGGGGCGCATTTTGGGGGGGCCCCTAGGGGCCCGATAGTCTACTTTGACCTATGGCTACGAAATTCGGTACACATGTATAAGTAACCAAGACGAGCAAAAAACTCTATTGAGAACCTGTTACCATGGCAACGGGGTGGCCGCCATCTTGGCGTTTATGCTCTTTTTATCAATTTGGGCGCATCGCATTTGAACGAACTAGTCTGAGGGGATTCATGCTATTGGCTCCACATTCGCCATGGAGCTTCGTGACAAGATGGGGACCAAAAGTTATTCAAATCTTTCTGATAGGAGAAAGCGTGTTACCGTGGCAACCCATGGAAAAAAGCGTTCTCGCCATGAAACACGGTTTGCTTATATCTTCGCAGAAATGCATCCGATCGGAACCAAAATTCCAATAATTCATATTTGGTAGGTCCTTCACGCATTGTAATATGTATTGTGGGGGGGGGCGCATTTTGGGGGGGCCCCTAGGGGCCCGATCATCTACTTTGACCTATGGCTACGAAATCCGGTACACATGTGTATCAACCCTAGACAAGCAAAAAACTATATTAAACACCTGTTACCATGGCACTGGAGTGTCCACCATCTTGGAAAAAAACCTTCTCGCCATGAAACACGGTTTGCTTATATCTTTGCACAAATTCATGCGATGTGCACCAAAACTGTAAATATTAATATTTGGTAGGTCCTTAACACATTATAGAATGTATTGTGGGGGGGACACTTTTTGGGGGGGCCCCCAGGGGCCCGATTGTCTACTTTCATCTTAGGCTACGAAATTCGGCACACATGTGTAACAACCCAAGGCGAGTAAAAAAGTGCATTGACCACCTGTTACCATGGCAACATGGTGTCCGCCATCTTGGCGTTTATGCCTATTTATTACTGAATGTGCATTATTTTTTAACAAACTACTTTTGGATTCATGCCTTTTACTTCACATCTACCCGGAAGCTTTGTGGTGAGTTCGGGTGGAGGGTTCGGCATGAGGCGAGGACCCGATGGATGCCGCTTGCGGCTTTAATTATTATTAGGCCCGAGCACCTTGGCGGTGCGAAGGCCTATTGTAATTGCAGTGTTTATTATTATTATTATTATTTTTATTCGGACACTTCGCGTGCTTTTTTGGAGGCCTGAACGTGCTCGAAAACTCACCAAATTTTGCGAACCCCCCCAAGGGAATACGAAAAATTTGATATTTTGAGGTGCTCCAGAATGTTTGGGCGAAACTGAACGAGAGCGCCACCTATTTTAGGTGCCCCGCCACTGCATGTCATTAATCTTTATGAAAATTCATACACATGATCTACATGACAGGACAAACAAAAAATCCTCTTAATGTCATGGTGAAATGTCGACAGGAAGGCGGCCATTTTAGGTCAAAGTCAATATTTTGGCGTTTTAGCACCTCGCATTTTAACAAACTCGTCCTAGGGCTTTTATCCCACTGAGCCACAAATTGCTCAGGATGTTCAGGAGACATGTGTGATTACATGTTGTGTTATTTCTTCTAATAGGAGACTTAGTTTACGAGGGGCGGGGCCTCAAAGTTTGATGTCTCTCCATGAAAAATTAAACAGCTATAACTCCCACATAAAGCAACATTTCTGCACCAAATTTTCTAGATATGATGGCAGTCCCCTCCTACAGAGTTCTATATGTCAATATTTTGATTATGAAATAGCCACGCCCCCTGGAGGTCAAAAGTGTTGTTTTTTGCTCACACACCCAGAACTCTGGCTTGGTGGACACCATATGGCCCAAATTCACTCAGGCATCACAAAACATGTTGGTGAAGAGATCTGGTAAAGGACGTTGCTCTGTGCTGCACGGCGTGCCCGTGACGCCATGGCGAAGTTCCATGCGGTGGCGTGATATCATAAATCACTATAAAATTGTCAATTTTGATCTGATCACCCTAAAACTTATAGGGATTAATAAGGGATCAGTCCTGAACAGATTAATGTGACCATTGCTGGTGTAGACCTTAGCTCCGCCCACTTACAACAGGAAGTGTTTTTTTCCACGTTTGAGGGTCATGCTTCTAAGCAAATGGTCCCAAACACTTGAGACTCCTCCAAAACATGTCAAACCCTTTCATGATGCCACAATAAAAACCTCAAGTCGCTACGCTAAACGGGACATGGCGAATGGCGGTCCAACGCCATGAAACAGGAAGTACCTGTGACCAAGCCATGGAACCTTGGACCGCCACCATACTTGCCATGACTGATGACAGTAAGGCCCTGAACTAAGCCCCATTGAAACATTATGGAATAAATGGAGCATGTCTCCATAGCGCCCCCTACAAAATTTCAATCAATCAGCCCCGTCCACTACATGGACCGACATGAATAAAATTCAGCACAGTTGGAGAACCTTCCAGTACCTTCAAAAAAGTCTCTTGGACATATGGGCTAAATCCAACAGGAAGTCGGGCATTTAGAAAAAGGTGCCATTTTTGGGGTCATTTCTTTGCCATGCATTTTAAACAACTCCTCCTAGGGATATTGTCCAACTGACACCCAACTTGCACAGGATGCTCAGGAGGCATGTGTGATTTAAAGTTGTGTTATTTCTTCTAATAGAAGATTTAGTTTAGGAGGGGCGGGCCCTCAAAGTTTGATGTCTCATTAACAAAGACTTATTGCTAAAACTCCCACATAAAACAACATATCAGCACAGGAATCGACCCATTTGATGCCAGTCCCATGATGAACACAATCTACAATGCAATAATATGACTCTGAACTAGCCCCACCCCTTGGCAACAAGAAGTGTCTGATATCATGAACCAGGAAGTACCTGTAACAAAGCCATGAAATTGTTGATCTTCACCATACTTGCCATGAGTCATGAAAGTTATGCCCTTAATAGAGTAAAATTAAAATATAGTGGAAAAGATAGTAAATGGCTCCATAGCGCCCCCTACAATATTTCAATCAATCAGCCCTGCCCACTACATTGACTGACATGGATCAAATTCAGCTCTATTGTAGACCATCCCAGTACCTTCAAAAAAGTCTCTTGGACATATGGGCTAAATCAAACAGGAAGTCGGCCATTTTGAAAAAGGTGCCATTTTTGGGGTCATTTCTGTCATTTTCTTTGCCATGCATTTTGAGAAGTTCCTTCTAAGAATTTTATCTAACTTTAACCCAAATGAGTCAGGATGCTCAAGAGGCATGTGTGATTAAAAGTTGTGTTATTTCTTTTAATAGGGGATATCGTTTAGGAGAGGCGGGGCAGCAAAGCAGATGTGATGCAATGAAAAGGAAAACTGACATAACTCCCACAAAAAACAACCAACCTGCACCAAATTTGCTACAGATGATGTCAGTCATGTCCTTCACATTTCTGTATGTCAATAATTAGATTATTAGTTAGCCCCGTCCCTTGGTGACAGGAAGTGACCGTTCATAAGGCCTTAACAGCCTGAAGTGCAGTCTGGCTGCACTTTAGGTTGAGAGAGGCATGGGAAGGATGTTTGCAGGGGAGGCGGTGGCATTATGCCGAGCGGCGCCATGGTGCGAGGGCCTATATCACCGCCTGCGGTTTTAATTATTATTATTATTATTATTTTTATTCGGACACTTCGCGTGCTTTTTTGGAGGCCTGAACGTGCTCGAAAACTCACCAAATTTTGCGTACCCCCCCAAGGGAATACGAAAAATTTGATATTTTGAGGTGCTCCAGAATTTTTGGGCGAAACTGAACGAGAGCGCCACCTATTTTAGGTGCCCCGCCACTGCATGTCGTCAATCTTTATGAAAATTCATACACATGATCTACATGACAGGACAAACAAAAAATCCTCTTAATGTCATGGTGAAATGTCGACAGGAAGGCGGCCATTTTAGGTCAAAGTCAATATTTTGGCGTTTTAACACCTCGCATTTTAACAAACTCGTCCTAGGGCTTTTATCCCACTGAGCCACAAATTGCTCAGGATGTTCAGGAGGCATGTGTGATTCAATGTTGTGTTATTTCTTCTAATAGGAGACTTAGTTTACGAGGGGCGGGGCCTCAAAGTTTGATGTCTCGCCATGAAAAATTAAACGGATATAACTCCCCCATAAAGCAACATTTCTGCACCAAATTTGCTAGATATGATGGCAGTCCCCTCCTACAGAGTTCTATATGTCAATATTTTGATTATGAAATAGCCACGCCCCCTGGAGGTCAAAAGTGTTGTTTTTTGCTCACACACCCATAACTCTGGCTTGGTGGACACCACATGGCCCAAATTCACTCAGGCATCACAAAACATGTTGGTGAAGAGATCTGGTAAAGGACGTTGCTCTACGCTGCACGGCGTGCCCGTGACGCCATGGCGAAGTTCCATGCGGCGGCGTGACACCATAAATCACTATAAAATTGTCAATTTTGATCTGATCACCCTAAAACTTACAGGGATTAATAAGGGATCGGTCCTGAACAGATTAATGTGACCATTGCTGGTCTAGACCTAAGCCCCGCCCACTTACAACAGGAAGTGGTTTTTTCCACATTTGAGGGTCATGCTTCTAAGCAAATGGTCCCAAACACTTGAGACTCCTCCAAAACATGTCAAACCCTTTCATGATGCCACAATAAAAACCTCAAGTTGCTACGCTAAACAGGACATGGCGAATGGCGGTCCAACGCCATGAAAAAGGAAGTACCTGTGACCAAGCCATGGAACCTTGGACCGCCACCAAACTTGCCATGACTGATGACAGTAAGGCCCTGAACTAAGCCCCATTGAAACATTATGGAATAAATGGAGCATGTCTCCATAGCGCCCCCTACAAAATTTCAATCAATCAGCCCCGCCCACTACATTGATCGACATGGATAAAATTCAGCACAGTTGGAGAACCTTCCAGTACCTTCAAAAAAGTCTCTTGGACATATGGGCTAAATTCAACAGGAAGTCGGCCATTTTGAAAAAGGTGCCATTTTTGGGGTCATTTCTTTGCCATGCATTTTAAACAACTCCTCCTAGGGATATTGTCCAACTGACACCCAACTTGCACAGGATGCTCAGGAGGCATGTGTGATTTAAAGTTGTGTTATTTCTTCTAATAGAAGATTTAGTTTAGGAGGGGCGGGCCCTCAAAGTTTGATATCTTATTAACAAAGACTTATTGCTAAAACTCCCACATAAAACAACATATCAGCACAGGAATCGACACATTTGATGCCAGTCCCATGATGAACAAAATATCCAATGCAATAATATGACTATGAATTAGCCCCACCCCTTGGCAACAACAAGTGTCTGATATCGTGAACCAGGAAGTATCTCTAACAAAGCCATGAAACCTTTGATCTTCACCATACTTGCCATGTGTCATGACAGTTATGTCCTTAATAGAGAAAAATTACAATATAGTGGAGAAGATTGTAAACGGCTCCATAGCGCCCCCTACAATATTTCAATCAATCAGCCCCGCCCACTGCATTGACTGACATGGATAAAATTCACCACACTTGTAGACCATTCCAGTACCTTCAAAAAAGTCTCTTGGACATATGGGCTAAATCAAACAGGAAGTCGGCCATTTTGAAAAAGGTGACATATTTGGGGTCATTTTGTCATTTTCTTTGCCATGCATTTTGAGGAAGTCCTCCTAAGAATTTTATCCAACTTTAACCCAAATGAGTCAGGATGCTCAAGAGACATGTGTGATTAATAGTTGTGTTATTGCTTTTAATAGGGGATATCATTTAGGAGAGGCGGGGCAGCAAAGCAGATGTGATGCAACGAAAAGGAAAACTGACATAACTCCCACAAAAAACAACCAACCTGCACCAAATTTGCTACAGATGATGCCAGTCATATCCTTCACATTTGTGCATGGCAATAAATAGATTATAAGTTAGCCCCGCCCCTTGGTGACAGGAAGTGACCCTTCATAAGGCCTAAATGGCCTGAAGTGCAGTCTGGCTGCACTTTAGGTTGAGAGAGGCATGGGAAGGATGTTGCCAGGGGAGGCGGTGGCATTATGCCGAGCGGCGCCATGGTGCGAGGGCCTATATCACCGCTTGCGGTTTTAATTAGGCCCGAGCACCTTGGCGGTGCGAAGGCCTATTGTAATTGCAGTGTTTATTATTATTATTATTATTATTATTATTATTATTAGGCCCGAGCACCTTGGCGGTGCGAAGGCCTATTGTAATTGCAGTGTTTATTATTATTATTATTATTATTATTATTATTATTATTATTATTTTTATTCGGACACTTCGCGTGCTTTTTTGGAGGCCTGAACGTGCTCGAAAACTCACCAAATTTTGCGTACCCCCCCAAGGGAATACGAAAAATTTGATATTTTGAGGTGCTCCAGAATGTTTGGGCGAAACTGAACGTGAGCGCCACCTATTTTAGGTGCCCCGCCACTGCATGTTGTTAATCTTTATGAAAATTCATACACATGATCTACATGGTAGGGCGAACAAAAAATCCTCTTAATGTCATGGTGAAATGTCAACAGGAAGGCGGCCATTTTAGGTCAAAGTCAATATTTTGGCGTTTTAGCACCTCGCATTTTAACGAACTCGTCCTAGAGCTTTTATCCCACTGAGCCACAAATTGCTGAGGATGTTCAGGAGGCATGTGTGATTAAATGTTGTGTTATTTCTTCTAATAGGAGACTTAGTTTACGAGGGGCGGGACCTCAAAGTTTGATGTCTCGCCATGAAAAATTAAACAGCTATAACTCCCACATAAAGCAACATTTCTGCACCAAATTTGCTAGATATGATGGCAGTCCCCTCCTACAGAGTTCTATATGCCAATATTTTGATTATGAAATAGCCACGCCCCCTGGAGGTCAAAAGTGTTGTTTTTTGCTCACACACCCATAACTCTGGCTTGGTGGACACCACATGGCCCAAATTCACTCAGGCATCACAAAACATGTTGGTGAAGAGATCTGATAAAGGACGTTGCTCTACGCTGCACGGCGTGCCCGTGACGCCATGGCGAAGTTCCATGCGGCGGCGTGACATCATAAATCACTATAAAATTGTCAATTTTGATCTGATCACCCTAAAACTTATAGGGATTAATAAGGGATCAATCCTGAACAGATTACTGTGACCATTGCTGGTGTAGACCTAAGCTCCGCCCACTTACAACAGGAAGTGGTTTTTTCCACGTTTGAGGGTCATGCTTCTAAGCAAATGGTCCCAAACACTTGAGACTCCTCCAAAACATGTCAAACCCTTTCATGATGCCACAATAAAAACCTCAAGTCGCTACGCTAAACGGGACATGGCGAATGGCGGTCCAACGCCATGAAACAGGAAGTACCTGTGACCAAGCCATGGAACCTTGGACCGCCACCAAACTTGCCGTGACTGATGACAGTAAGGCCCTGAACTAAGCCCCATTGAAACATTATGGAATAAATGGAGCATGTCTCCATAGCGCCCCCTACAAAATTTCAATCAATCAGCCCCGCCCACTACATGGACCGACATGGATAAAATTCAGCACAGTTGGAGAAACTTCCAGTACCTTCAAAAGAGTCTCTTGGATATATGGGCTAAATTCAATAGGAAGTCGGCCATTTTGAAAAAGGTGCCATTTTTGGGGTCATTTCTTTGCCATGCATTTTAAACAACTCCTCCTAGGGATATTGTCCAACTGACACCCAACTTGCACAGGATGCTCAGGAGGCATGTGTGATTTAAAGTTGTGTTATTTCTTCTAATAGAAGATTTAGTTTAGGAGGGGCGGGCCCTCAAAGTTTGATGTCTCATTAACAAAGACTTATTGCTAAAACTCCCACATAAAACAACATATCAGCACAGGAATCGCCACATTTGATGCCAGTCCCATGATGAACAAAATCTGCAATGCAATAATATGACTCTGAACTAGCCCCACCCCTTGGCAACAACAAGTGTCTGATATCATGAACCAGGAAGTACCTGTAACAAAGCCACGAAATTGTTGATCTTCACCATACTTGCCATGAGTCATGAAAGTTATGTCCTTAATAGAGTAAAATTACAATATAGTGGAAAAGATAGTAAGTGGCTCCATAGCGCCCCCTACAATATTTCAATCAATCAGCCCCGCCCACTACATTGACTGACAAGGATATGATTCGGCACAGTTGTAGAACCTTCCAGTACCTTCAAAAAAGTCTCTTGGACATATGGGCTAAATCCAACAGGAAGTCGGCCATTTTGAAAAAGGTGCCATTTTCGGGGTCATTTCTGTCATTTGCTTTGCCATGCATTTTGAGGAAGTCCTCCTAAGAATTTTATCTAACTTTAACGAAAATGATTCAGGATGCTCAAGAGGCATGTGTGATTAAAAGTTGGGTTATTTCTTTTAATAGGGGATATCGTTTAGGAGAGGCGGGGCAGCAAAGCAGATGTGATGCAATTAAAAGGAAAACTGACATAACTCCCACAAAAAACAACCAACCTGCACCAAATTTGCTACAGATGATGTCAGTCATATCCTTCACATTTGTGCATGTCAATAATTAGATGATAAGTTAGCCCCGCCCCTTGGTGACAGCAAGTGACCCTTAATAAGGCCTAAATGGCCTGAAGTGCAGTCTGGCTACACTTTAGGTTGAGAGAGACATGGGAAGGATGTTGGCAGGGGAGGCGGTGGCATTATGCCGAGTGGCGCCATGGTGCGAGGGCCTATATCACCGCTTGCGGTTTTAATTATTATTAGGGTCCGAGCCATACGAAGTATGGCAAGGCCCTATTGTTATTGTAATGTTTATTATTATTCTCCTCGTTCTGAGCACAACTCGGCCATTTTTGACCCACTCAGCCCCCGTGAAAAGTTGCGAAACTTGGCACACACCTCAGTCCCGGCGAAAATAGCGATATTCTAGGGTCCGCATGCACGCCAATGCAAAAATGCCTCGACGGCGCCCCCTAGAAACGCCAAACATGGCCTCTAGAATGGGGAAAAAAAATTTTAGTTTGACATACGACGACAAAATTCGGTAAACATGTCTATCACATCAAGACAAGTAAAAAAGTCATTGAAACGCCTGTTCTCATGGCAACGGGCTGTCCGCCATCTTGGCGTTTGCGGCCATTTTTTTGCCCGTTTTTTCAATTTGGGCGCATCGTATTTGAACGAACTAGTCTGAGGCGATTCATGCTATTGGCTCCACATTCGCCATGGAGCTTCGTGACAAGATGGGGAGCAAAAGTTATTCAAATCTTTTTGATAGGCGAAAGCGTGTTACCGTGGCAACCCATGGAAAAAAGCGTTCTCGCCATGAAACACGGTTCACTCATATCTTCGCAGAAATACATCCGATCGGAACCAAAATTAAAATAATTCATGTTTGGTAGGTCCTTCACGCTTTGTAATATGTATTGTGGGGGGGGGGCGCATTTTGGGGGGGGCCCCGAGGGGCCCGATAGTCTACTTTGACCTATGGCTACGAAATTCGGTACACATGTATAAGTAACCAAGACGAGCAAAAAACTCTATTGAGAACCTGTTACCATGGCAACGGGGTGGCCGCCATCTTGGCCTTTATGCCCTTTTTATCACTTTAAGCGCATCATATTTGAACGAACTAGTCTGAGGCGATTCATGCTATTGGCTCCACATTCGCCATGGAGCTTCGTGACAAGATGGAGACCAAAAGTTATTCAAATCTTTCTGATAGGAGAAAGCGTGTTACCGTGGCAACCCATGGAAAAAAGCGTTCTCGCCATGAAACACGGTTCACTCATATCCCCGCAGATATACATCCGATCGGAACCAAAATTCCAATAATTCATATTTGGTAGGTCCTTAACGCATTGTAATATGTATTGTGGGGGGGGCACATTTTGGGGGGGGCCCCTAGGGGCCCGATCGTCTACTTTGACCTAGGGCTACGAAATTCGGCACACATGTGTATCAACCCAAGACAAGCAAAAAACTTCATTGTGCAGCCGTTACCATGGCAACAGGGTGTCCGCCATTTTGGAAAAAAACCTTATCGCCATGAAACACGGTTTGCTTATATCTTTGCACACATTCATACGATGTGCACCAAAACTGTAACTATTCATATTTGGTAGGTCCTTAACACATTATAGAATGTATTGTGGGGGGGACACTTTTTGGGGGGGCCCCAAGGGGCCCGATCGTCTACTTTCATCTCGGGCTACGAAATTCGGCACACATGTGTATCATCCCAAGACAAGCTAAAAAGTCAATGAAACACATGTTGCCATGGTAACGGGCTGTCCGCCATCTTGGCGTTTACACACATTCTTTTCTCAATATGTGAATTGTATTTCTCTATTAAAATGAACTGGCTGTGCGGGTCCTTCACATGTAGCATTAGGAGAACCAGGACTCGGGTGGAGGGTTCGGCATGAGGCGAGGACCCGATGGATGCCGCTTGCGGCTTTAATTAGGGTCCGAGCCATACGAAGTATGGCAAGGCCCTATTGTTATTGTAATGTTTATTATTATTAGGGTCCGAGCCATACGAAGTATGGCAAGGCCCTATTGTTATTGTAATGTTTATTCTTCTCAGCACAACTCACTCAATTTTGACCCCCTTAGACCCCGTGAAAAGTTGCGAAACTTGGCACACACCTCAGTCCCGGCGAAAATAGCGATATTCTGGGGTCCGCGTGCACGCCAATGTGAAAATGCCTCGACGGCGCCCCCTAGAAACGCCAAAAATGGCCTCTAGAATGGGGGAAAAAAATTTTAGTTTGACGTAGGACGACGAAATTCGGTACACATGTCTATCACATGAAGACAAGTAAAAAAGTCATTGAAACGCCTGTTGTCATGGCAACGGGCTTTCCGCCATCTTGGCGTTTGCGGCCATTTTTTGGCCCGTTTTTGTCAATTTGGGCGCATCGCATTTGAACGAACTAGTCTGAGGCGATTCATGCTATTGGTTCCACGTTCGCCATGGAGCTTCGTGACAAGATGGGGACCAAAAGTTATTCAAATCTTTTTGATAGGCGAAAGCGTGTTACCGTGGCAACCCATGGAAAAAAGCGATCTCGCCATGAAACACGGTTCACTCATATCTTCGCAGAAATACATCCGATCGGAACCAAAATTAAAATAATTCATGTTTGGTAGGTCCTTCACGCATTGTAATATGTATTGTGGGGGGGGCGCATTTTGGGGGGGCCCCTAGGGGCCCGATAGTCTACTTTGACCTAGGGCTACGAAATTCGGTACACATGTATAAGTGACCAAGACGAGCAAAAAACTCCATTGAGAACCTGTTACCATGGCAACGGGGTGTCCGCCATCTTGGCGTTTATGCCCTTTTTATCACTTTAAGCACAACGTATTTCAACGAACTAGTCTGAGGGGATTCAGGCTATTGGCTCCACATTCGCCATGGAGCTTCGTGACAAGATGGGGACCAAAAGTTATTCAAATCTTTCTGATAGGAGAAAGCGTGTTACCGTGGCAACCCATGAAAAAAAGCGTTCTCGCCATGAAACACGGTTTGCTTATTTCTCTGCCAAAATGCATCCGATCGGAACCAAAATTCCAATAATTCATATTTGGTAGGTCCTTAACGCATTGTAATATGTATTGTGGGGGGGGCGCATTTTGGGGGGGCCCCTAGGGGCCCGATAGTCTACTTTGACCTAGGGCTACGAAATTCGGTACACATGTATAAGTGACCAAGACGAGCAAAAAACTCCATTGAGAACCTGTTACCATGGCAACGGGGTGTCCGCCATCTTGGCGTTTATGCCCTTTTTATCACTTTAAGCACAACGTATTTCAACGAACTAGTCTGAGGGGATTCAGGCTATTGGCTCCACATTCGCCATGGAGCTTCGTGACAAGATGGGGACCAAAAGTTATTCAAATCTTTCTGATAGGAGAAAGCGTGTTACCGTGGCAACCCATGAAAAAAAGCGTTCTCGCCATGAAACACGGTTTGCTTATTTCTCTGCCAAAATGCATCCGATCGGAACCAAAATTCCAATAATTCATATTTGGTAGGTCCTTAACGCATTGTAATATGTATTGTGGGGGGGGCACATTTTGGGGGGGGCCCCTAGGGGCTCGATCGTCTACTTTGACCTAGGGCTACGAAATTCGGCACACATGTGTATCAACCCAGGACAAGCAAAAAACTTCATTGTGCAGCTGTTCCCATGTCAACGGGGTGTCCGCCATCTTGGAAAAAAACCTTCACGCCATGAAACACGGTTTGTTTATATCTTTGCACACATTCATACGATGTGCACCAAAACTGTAACTATTCATATTTGGTAGGTCCTTAACACATTATAGAATGTATTGTGGGGGGGCACTTTTTGGGGGGGGCCCTCAGGGGCCCGATCGTCTACTTTCACCTATGGCTACGAAATTCGACACACATGTGTAACAACCCAAGGCGAGTAAAAAAGTGCATTGACCACCTGTTACCATGGCAACGGTGTGTCCGCCATCTTGGCGTTTACGCCCATTTAGCACTGTATGTGCATTGTTTTTGAACAAACTAGTTTTGGATTCGTGCCTTTTACTTCACATCCACCCGGAAGCTTTGTGGCGAGTTCGGGTGGAGGGTTCGGCATGAGGCGAGGACCCGATGGATGCCGCTTGCGGCTTTAATTAGGGTCCGAGCCATACGAAGTATGGCAGGGCCCTATTGTTATTGTAATGTTTATTATTATTCTCCTCGTTCTGAGCACAACTCGGCTATTTTTCACCCCCTTAGGCCCCGTGAAAAGTTGCGAAACTTGGCACACACCTCAGTCCCGGCGAAAATAGCGATATTCTGGGGTCCGCGTGCACGCCAATGCAAAAATGCCTCGACGGCGCCCCCTAGAAACGCCAAAAATGGCCTCTAGAATGGGGTCAAAAAAATTTAGTTTGATGTAGGACGACAAAATTCGGTACACATGTCTTTCACATCAAGACAAGTAAAAAAGTCATTGAAACCCCTGTTGTCATGGCAACGGGCTTTCCGCCATCTTGGCGTTTGCGGCCATTTTTTGGCCCGTTTTTGTCAATTTGGGCGCATCGCATTTGAACGAACTAGTCTGAGGCGATTCATGCTATTGGCTCCACATTCGCCATGGAGCTTCGTGACAAGATGGGTACCAAAAGTTATTCAAATCTTTTTGATAGGAGAAAGCGTGTTACCGTGGCAACCCATGGAAAAAAGCGTTCTCGCCATGAAACACGGTTCACTCATATCTTCGCAGAAATACATCCGATCGGAACCAAAATTAAAATAATTCATGTTTGGTAGGTCCTTCACGCATTGTAATATGTATTGTGGGTGGGGCGCATTTTGGGGGGGGGCCCCTAGGGGCCCGATAGTCTACTTTGAGCTAGGGCTACGAAATTCGGTACACATGTATAAGTAACCAAGACGAGCAAAAAACTCTATTGAGAACCTGTTACCATGGCAACGGGGTGTCCGCCATCTTGGCGTTTATGCCCTTTTTATCACTTTAAGCGCATCGTATTTGAACGAACTAGTCTGAGGGGATTCAGGCTATTGGCTCCACATTCGCCATGGAGCTTCGTGACAAGATGGGGACCAAAAGCTATTCAAATCTTTCTGATAGGAGAAAGCGTGTTACCGTGGCAACCCATGGAAAAAAGCGTTCTCGCCATGAAACACGGTTTGCTTATATCTCTGCAGAAATGCATCCGATCGGAACCAAAATTCAGATAATTCATATTTGGTAGGTCCTTAACGCATTGTAATATGTATTGTGGGGGGGGCACATTTTCGGGGGGGCCCCTAGGGGCCCGATCGTCTACTTTGAGCTAGGGCTACGAAATTCGGCACACATGTGTATCAACCCAAGACAAGCAAAAAACTTCATTGTGCAGCCGTTACCATGGCAACAGGGTGTCCGCCATCTTGGAAAAATACCTTCTCGCCATGAAACACGGTTTGCTTATATCTTTGCACAAATTCATACGATGTGCACCAAAACTGTAACTATTCATATTTGGTAGGTCCTTAACACATTATAGAATGTATTGTGGGGGGGACACTTTTTGGGGGGGCCCCAAGGGGCCCGATCGTCTACTTTCATCTCGGGCTACGAAATTCGGCATACATGTGTATCATCCCAAGACAAGCTAAAAAGTCAATGAAACACATGTTGCCATGGTAACGGGCTGTCCGCCATCTTGGCGTTTACACACATTCTTTTCTCAATATGTGAATTGTATTTCTCTATTAAAATGAACTGGCTGTGTGGGTCCTTCACATGTAGCATTAGGAGAACCAGGACTCGGGTGGAGGGTTCGGCATGAGGCGAGGACCCGATGGATGCCGCTTGCGGCTTTAATTAGGGTCCGAGCCATACGAAGTATGGCAAGGCCCTATTGTTTTCCAAATGTTTATTATTATTCTCCTAAGCACAACTCACTCAATTTTGACCCCCTTAGGCCCCGTGAAAAGTTGCGAAACTTGGCACACACCTCACGTCCGGTGAAAATTTTGATAATTTGGCGTTTGTATGCACGCCAATGCAAAAATGCCTCGACGGCGCCCCCTAGAAACGCCAAAAATGGCCTCTAGAATGGGGCAAAAAATTTTTAGTTTGACGTAGGACGACGAAATTCGGTACACATGTCTATCACATCAAGACAAGTAAAAAAGTCATTGAAACGCCTGTTGTCATGGCAACGGGCTGTCCGCCATCTTGGCGTTTGCGGCCATTTTTTTGCCCGTTTTTGTCAATTTGGGCGCATCGCATTTGAACGAACTAGTCTGAGGCGATTCATGCTTTTGGCTCCACATTCGCCATGGAGCTTCGTGACAAGATGGGGACCAAAAGTTATTCAAATCTTTTTGATAGGACAAAGCATGTTACCGTGGCAACCCATGGAAAAAAGCGTTCTCGCCATGAAACACGGTTCACTCATATCTTCGCAGAAATGCATCCGATCGGAAACAAAATTCTGATAATTCATGTTTGGTAGGTCCTTCACGCATTGTAATATGTATTGTGGGGGGGGCGCATTTTGGGGGGGGCCCCTAGGGGCCCGATAGTCTACTTTGACCTATGGCTACGAAATTCGGTACACATGTATAAGTAACCAAGACGAGCAAAAAACTCTATTGAGAACCTGTTACCATGGCAACGGGGTGTCCGCCATCATGGCGTTTATGCCCTTTTTATCACTTTAAGCTCATCGTATTTGAACGAACTAGTCTGAGGCGATTCATGCTATTGGCTCCACATTCACCATGGAGCTTCGTGACAAGATGGGGACCAAACGTTATTCAAATCTTTCTGATAGGAGAAAGCGTGTTACCGTGGCAACCCATGGAAAAAAGCGTTCTCGCCATGAAACATGGTTCACTCATATCTTCGCAGAAATACATCCGATTGGAACCAAAATTAAAATAATTCATGTTTGGTAGGTCCTTAACGCATTGTAATATGTATGGTGGGGGGGGCGCATTCTGGGGGGGGCCCCTAGGGGCCCGATTGTCTACTTTGAGCTAGGGCTACGAAATTCGGCACACATGTGTATCAACCCTAGACAAGCATAAAACTCAATTAAGCACCTGTCACCATGGCAACGGAGTGTCCGCCATCTTGGAAAAAAAACCTTCTCGCCATGAAACACGGTTTGCTTATATCTTTGCACAAATTCATGCGATGTGCACCAAAACTGTAACTATTCATATTTGGTAGGTCCTTAACACATTATAGAATGTGTTGTGGGGGGGGGGCACTTTTTGAGGGGGGGTCCCTAGGGGCCCGGCAGTCTACTTTGACCTAGGGCTACGAAATTCGGCACACATGTGTAACATCCCAAGACAAGCTAAAAAGTCAATGAAACACATGTTGCCATGGTAACGGGCTGTCCACCATCTTGGCATTTACACACATTCTTTTCTCAATATGTGAATTGTATATCTCTATCAAAATGAACTGTCTCTGAGGGTCCTTTACATGTAGCATTTGGAGAACCAGGACTCGGGTGGAGGGTTCGGCATGAGGCGAGGACCCGATGGATGCCGCTTGCGGCTTTAATTAGGGTCCGAGCCATACGAAGTATGGCAAGGCCCTATTGTTATTGTAATGTTTATTATTATTATTCTCCTAAGCACAACTCACTCAATTTTGACCCCCTTAGACCCCGTGAAAAGTTGCGAAACTTGGCACACACCTCAGTCCCGGCGAAAATAGCGATATTCTGGGGTCCGCGTGCACGCCAATGTAAAAATGCCTCGACGGCGCCCCCTAGAAACGCCAAAAATGGCCTCTAGAATGGGGAAAAAAATTTTTAGTTTGACGTAGGACGACGAAATTCGGTACACATGTCTATCACATCAAGACAAGTAAAAAAGTCATTGAAACACCTGTTGTCATGGCAACGGGCTTTCCGCCATCTTGGCGTTTGCGGCCATTTTTTTGCCCGTTTTTGTCAATTTGGGCGCATCGCATTTGAACGAACTAGTCTGAGGCGATTCATGCTATTGGCTCCACATTCGCCATGGAGCTTCGTGACAAGATGGGGAGCAAAAGTTATTCAAATCTTTTTGATAGGAGAAAGCGTGTTACCGTGGCAACCCATGGAAAAAAGCGTTCTCGCCATGAAACACGGTTCACTCATATCTTCGCAGAAATACGTCCGATCGGAACCAAAATTCCAATAATTCATATTTGGTAGGTCCTTAACACGTTGTAATATGTATTGTGGGGGGGGCACATTTTGGGGGGGGCCCCTGGGGGCCCGATAGTCTACTTTGACCTAGGGCTACCAAATTCGGTAACCATGTATAAGTAACCAAGACGAGCAAAAAACTCAATTAACAACCTGTTACCATGGTAACGGAGTGTCCGCCATCTTGGAAAAAAACCTTCTCGCCATGAAACACGGTTTGCTTATATCTTTGCACAAATTCATGCGATGTGCACCAAAACTTTAACTATTCATATTTGGTAGGTCCTTAACACATTATAGAATGTATTGTGGGGGGGGCACTTTTTGGGGGGGGCCCTCAGGGGCCCGATCGTCTACTTTCACCTATGGCTACGAAATTCGGCACACATGTGTAACAACCCAAGGCGAGTAAAAAAGTGCATTGACCACCTGTTACCATGGCAATGGGGTGTCCGCCATCTTGGCGTTTATGCCCTTTTTATCACTTTAAGCGCATCGTATTTGAACGAACTAGTCTGAGGGGATTCATGCTTTTGGCTCCACATTCCCCATGGAGCTTCGTGACAAGATGGGGACAAAAAGGTATTCAAATCTTTCTGATAGGAGAAAGCGTGTTACCATGGCAACCCATGGAAAAAAGCGTTCTCGCCATGAAACACGGTTTGCTTATATCTTCGCAGAAATACATCCGATCGGAACTAAAATTAAAATAATTCATGTTTGGTAGGTCCTTAACGTATTGTAATACGTATTGTGGGGGGGGCGCATTTTGGGGGGGGCCCCTAGGGGCCCGGTTGTCTACTTTGAGCTAGGGCTACGAAATTCGGTACACATGTATAAGTAACCAAGACGAGCAAAAAACTCTATTGAGAACCTGTTACCATGGCAATGGGTTGTCCGCCATCTTGGCGTTTATGCCCTTTTTATCACTTTAAGCGCATCGTATTTGAACGAACTAGTCTGAGGGGATTCATGCTTTTGGCTCCACATTCCCCATGGAGCTTCGTGACAAGATGGGGACAAAAAGTTATTCAAATCTTTCTGATAGGAGAAAGCGTGTTACCATGGCAACCCATGGAAAAAAGCGTTCTCGCCATGAAACACGGTTTGCTTATATCTCTGCCAAAATGCATCCTATCGGAACCAAAATTCCAATAATTCATATTTGGCAGGTCCTTAACGCATTGTAATATGTATTGTGGGGGGGGCACATTTTGGGGGGGGCCCCTAGGGTCCCGATCACCTACTTTGACCTAGGGCTACGAAATTCGGCACACATGTGTATCAACCCAAGACAAGCAAAAAACTTCATTGTGCAGCCGTTACCATGGCAACAGGGTGTCCGCCATCTTGGAAAAAAACCTTATTGCCATGAAACACGGTTTGCTTATATCTTTGCACAAATTCATACGATGTGCACCAAAACTGTAACTATTCATATTTGGTAGGTCCTTAACACATTATAGAATGTATTGTGGGGGGAACACTTTTTGGGGGGGCCCCTAGGGGCCCGATCGTCTACTTTCATCTCGGGCTACGAAATTCGGCACACATGTGTATCATCCCAAGACAAGCTAAAAAGTCAATGAAACACATGTTGCCATGGTAACGGGCTGTCCGCCATCTTGGCGTTTACACACATTCTTTTCTCAATATGTGAATTGTATTTCTCTATTAAAATGAACTGGCTGTGCGAGTCCTTCACAAGTAGCATTAGGAGAATCAGGACTCGGGTGGAGGGTTCGGCATGAGGCGAGGACCCGATGGATGCCGCTTGCGGCTTTAATTAGGGTCCGAGCCATACGAAGTATGGCAAGGCCCTATTGTTATTGTAATGTTTATTATTTTAAGCACAACTCGCTCAATTTTGACCCCCTTAGACCCCGTGAAAAGTTGCGAAACTTGGCACACACCTCACGTCCGGTGAAAATTTCGATAATTTGGCGTTTGTATGCACGCCAATGCAAAAATGCCTCGACAGCGCCCCCTAGAAACGCCAAAAATGGCCTCTAGAATGGGGAAAAAAAATTTTAGTTTGACGTAGGACGACGAAATTCGGTACACATGTCTATCACATCAAGACAAGTAAAAAAGTCATTGAAACGCCTGTTGTCATGGCAACGGGCTTTCCGCCATCTTGGCGTTTGCGGCCATTTTTTTGCCCGTTTTTGTCAATTTGGGCGCATCGCATTTGAACGAACTAGTCTGAGGCGATTCATGCTATTGGCTCCACATTCGCCATGGAGCTTCGTGACGAGATGGGGACCAAAAGTTATTCAAATCTTTTTGATAGGCGAAAGCGTGTTACCGTGGCAACCCATGGAAAAAAGCGATCTCGCCATGAAACACGGTTCACTCATATCTTCGCAGAAATACATCCGATCGGAACCAAAATTAAAATAATTCATATTTGGTAGGTCCTTCACGCATTGTAATATATATTGTGGGGGGGGCGCATTTTGGGGGGGCCCCTAGGGGCCCGATCGTCTACTTTGAGCTAGGGCTACGAAATTCGGTACACATGTATAAGTAACCAAGACGAGCAAAAAACTCTATTGAGAACCTGTTACCATGGCAACGGGGTGGCCGCCATCTTGGCGTTTATGCCCTTTTTATCACTTTAAGCGCATCGTATTTGAACGAACTAGTCTGAGGGGATTCATGCTATTGGCTCCACATTCCCCATGGAGCTTCGTGACAAGATGGGGACAAAAAGTTATTCAAATCTTTCTGATAGGAGAAAGCGTGTTACCGTGGCAACCCATGGAAAAACGCGTTCTCGCCATGAAACACGGTTTGCTTATATCTCTGCCAAAATGCATCCGATTGGAACCAAAATTCCAATAATTCATATTTGGCAGGTCCTTAACGCGTTGTAATATGTATTGTGGGGGGGGCACATTTTGGGGGCGGCCCCTAGGGGCCCGATCGTCTACTTTGAGCTAGGGCTACGAAATTCGGCACACATGTGTATCAACCCAAGACAAGCAAAAAACTTCATTGTGCAGCCGTTACCATGGCAACGGGGTATCCGCCATCTTGGAAAAAAAACCTTCTCGCCATGAAACACGGTTTGCTTATATCTTTGCACAAATTCATACGATGTGCACCAAAACTGTAACTATTCATATTTGGTAGGTCCTTAACACATTATAGAATGTATTGTGGGGGGGACACTTTTTGGGGGGGCCCCTAGGGGCCCGATCGTCTACTTTCATCTCGGGCTACGAAATTCGGCACACATGTGTATCATCCCAAGACAAGCTAAAAAGTCAATGAAACACATGTTGCCATGGTAACGGGCTGTCCGCCATCTTGGCGTTTACACATTCTTTTCTCAATATGTGAATTGTATTTCTCTATTAAAATGAACTGGCTGTGCGGGTCCTTCACATGTAGCATTAGGAGAACCAGGACTCGGGTGGAGGGTTCGGCATGAGGCGAGGACCCGATGGATGCCGCTTGCGGCTTTAATTAGGGTCCGAGCCATACGAAGTATGGCAGGGCCCTATTGTTATTGTAATGTTTATTAGGGTCCGAGCCATACGAAGTATGGCAAGGCCCTATTGTTATTGTAATGTTTATTATTTTAAGCACAACTCGCTCAATTTTGACCCCCTTAGACCCCGTGAAAAGTTGCGAAACTTGGCACACACCTCACGTCCGGTGAAAATTTTGATAATTTGGCGTTTGTATGCACGCCAATGCAAAAATGCCTCGACAGCACCCCCTAGAAACGCCAAAAATGGCCTCTAGAATGGGGAAAAAAAAATTTAGTTTGACGTAGGACGACGAAATTCGGTACACATGTCTATCACATCAAGACAAGTAAAAAAGTCATTGAAACGCCTGTTGTCATGGCAACGGGCTTTCCGCCATCTTGGCGTTTGCGGCCATTTTTTTGCCCGTTTTTGTCAATTTGGGCGCATCGCATTTGAACGAACTAGTCTGAGGCGATTCATGCTATTGGCTCCACATTCGCCATGGAGCTTCGTGACGAGATGGGGACCAAAAGTTATTCAAATCTTTTTGATAGGCGAAAGCGTGTTACCGTGGCAACCCATGGAAAAAAGCGATCTCGCCATGAAACACGGTTCACTCATATCTTCGCAGAAATACATCCGATCGGAACCAAAATTAAAATAATTCATATTTGGTAGGTCCTTCACGCATTGTAATATATATTGTGGGGGGGGCGCATTTTGGGGGGGCCCCTAGGGGCCCGATCGTCTACTTTGAGCTAGGGCTACGAAATTCGGTACACATGTATAAGTAACCAAGACGAGCAAAAAACTCTATTGAGAACCTGTTACCATGGCAACGGGGTGGCCGCCATCTTGGCGTTTATGCCCTTTTTATCACTTTAAGCGCATCGTATTTGAACGAACTAGTCTGAGGGGATTCATACTATTGGCTCCACATTCCCCATGGAGCTTCGTGACAAGATGGGGACAAAAAGTTATTCAAATCTTTATGATAGGAGAAAGCGTGTTACCGTGGCAACCCATGGAAAACAGAGTTCTCGCCATGAAACACGGTTTGCTTATATCTCTGCCAAAATGCATCCGATCGGAACCTAAATTCCAATAATTCATATTTGGCAGGTCCTTAACGCATTGTAATATGTATTGTGGGGGGGGCACATTTTAGGGGGGGCCCCTAGGGGCCCGATCGTCTACTTTGACCTAGGGCTACGAAATTCGGCACACATGTGTATCAACCCAAGACAAGCAAAAAACTTCATTGTGCAGCCGTTACCATGGCAACAGGGTGTCCGCCATCTTGCAAAAAAACCTTCTCGCCATCAAACACGGTTTGCCTATATCTTTGCACAAATTCATACGATGTGCACCAAAACGGTAACTATTCATATTTGGTAGGTCCTTAACACATTATAGAATGTATTGTGGGGGAGACACTTTTTGGGGGGGCCCCAAGGGGCCCGATCGTCTACTTTCATCTCGGGCTACGAAATTCGGCACACATGTGTATCATCCCAAGACAAGCTAAAAAGTCAATGAAACACATGTTGCCATGGTAACGGGCTGTCCGCCATCTTGGCGTTTACACACATTCTTTTCTCAATATGTGAATTGTATTTCTCTATTAAAAGGAACTGGCTGTGCGGGTCCGTCACATTTAGCATTAGGAGAACCAGGACTCGGGTGGAGGGTTCGGCATGAGGCGAGGACCCGATGGATGCCGCTTGCGGCTTTAATTAGGGTCCGAGCCATACGAAGTATGGCAGGGCCCTATTGTTATTGAAATGTTTATTAGGGTCCGAGCCATACGAAGTATGGCAGGGCCCTATTGTTATTGAAATGTTTATTAGGGTCCTCGCCATACGAAGTATGGCAGGGCCCTATTGTTATTGTAATGTTTATTATTATTATTATTATTTTTTTCCTCAGCACAACTCACTCAATTTTGACCCCCTTAGACCTGGTGAAAAGTTGCGAAACTTGGCACACACCTCAGTCCCGGCGAAAATAGCGATATTCTGGGGTCCATGTGCACGCCAATGTAAAAATGCCTCGACGGCGCCCCCTAGAAACGCCAAAGATGGAAAATAAAATGGGGTGTCAAAAGTCTACTTTCACGTAGGACAACGAAATTCGGTACACATGTCTACCACCTCAAGACGACCAAAAAAGTCAATCGTAGACCTGGCGTCATGGCAACGGGATGTCAGCCATCTTGGCGTTTGCGGCCATTTTTTTGCCCGTTTTTGTCAATTTGGGCGCATCGCATTTGAACGAACTAGTCTGAGGCGATTCATGCTATTGGCTCCACATTCGCCATGGAGCTTCGTGACAAGATGGGGACCAAAAGTTATTCAAATCTTTTTGATAGGTGAAAGCGTGTTACCGTGGCAACCCATGGAAAAAAGCGATCTCGCCATGAAACACGGTTCACTCATATCTTCGCAGAAATACATCCGATCGGAACCAAAATTAAAATAATTCATATTTGGTAGGTCCTTCACGCATTGTAATATATATTGTGGGGGGGGCGCATTTTGGGGGGGCCCCTAGGGGCCCGATCGTCTACTTTGAGCTAGGGCTACGAAATTCGGTACACATGTATAAGTAACCAAGACGAGCAAAAAACTCTATTGAGAACCTGTTACCATGGCAACGGGGTGGCCGCCATCTTGGCGTTTATGCCCTTTTTATCACTTTAAGCGCATCGTATTTGAACGAACTAGTCTGAGGGGATTCATGCTATTGGCTCCACATTCCCCATGGAGCTTTGTGACAAGATGGGGACCAAAAGTTATTCAAATCTTTCTGATAGGAGAAAGCGTGTTACTGTGGCAACCCATGGAAAAAAGCGTTCTCGCCATGAAACTCGGTTTGCTTATATCTCTGCAGAAATGCATCCGATCGGAACCAAAATTCCAATAATTCATATTTGGTAGGTCCTTAACGCATTGTAATATGTATTGTGGGGGTGGCACATTTCGGGGGGGGCTCCTAGGGGCCCGATCGTCTACTTTGACCTAGGGCTACGAAATTCGGCACACATGTCTAACATCCCAAGACGAGCTGAAAAGTCAATGAAACGCATGTTGCCATGGTAACGGGGTGTCCGCCATCTTGGCGTTTACACACATTCTTTTCTCAATATGTGAATTGTATTTTTCTATTAAAATGAACTGTCTCTGCGGGTCTTTTACATGTAGCATTAGGAGAACCAGGACTCGGGTGGAGGTTTCGGCATGAGGCGAGGACCCGATGGATGCCGCTTGCGGCTTTAATTATTATTATTATTATTATTATTCTCGTTCTAAGCACAACTCACTCAATTTTGACCCCCTTAGACCCCGTGAAAAGTTGCGAAACTTGGCACACACCTCACGTCCGGTGAAAATTTCGATAATTTGGCGTTTGTATGCACGCCAATGCAAAAATGCCTCGACAGCGCCCCCTAGAAACGCCAAAAATGGCCTCTAGAATGGGGAAAAAAAATTTTAGTTTGACGTAGGACGACGAAATTCGGTACACATGTCTATCACATCAAGACAAGTAAAAAAGTCATTGAAACGCCTGTTGTCATGGCAACGGGCTTTCCGCCATCTTGGCGTTTGCGGCCATTTTTTTGCCCGTTTTTGTCAATTTGGGCGCATCGCATTTGAACGAACTAGTCTGAGGCGATTCATGCTATTGGCTCCACATTCGCCATGGAGCTTCGTGACGAGATGGGGACCAAAAGTTATTCAAATCTTTTTGATAGGCGAAAGCGTGTTACCGTGGCAACCCATGCAAAAAAGCGATCTCGCCATGAAACACGGTTCACTCATATCTTCGCAGAAATACATCCGATCGGAACCAAAATTAAAATAATTCATATTTGGTAGGTCCTTCACGCTTTGTAATATATATTGTGGGGGGGTCGCATTTTGGGGGGGCCCCTAGGGGCCCGATCGTCTACTTTGAGCTAGGGCTACGAAATTCGGTACACATGTATAAGTAACCAAGACGAGCAAAAAACTCTATTGAGAACCTGTTACCATGGCAACGGGGTGGCCGCCATCTTGGCGTTTATGCCCTTTTTATCACTTTAAGCGCATCGTATTTGAACGAACTAGTCTGAGGGGATTCATGCTATTGGCTCCACATTCCCCATGGAGCTTCGTGACAAGATGGGGACAAAAAGTTATTCAAATCTTTCTGATAGGAGAAAGCGTGTTACCGTGGCAACCCATGGAAAAACGCGTCTCGCCATGAAACACGGTTTGCTTATATCTCTGCCAAAATGCATCCGATTGGAACCAAAATTCCAATAATTCATATTTGGCAGGTCCTTAACGCGTTGTAATATGTATTGTGGGGGGGGCACATTTTGGGGGCGGCCCCTAGGGGCCCGATCGTCTACTTTGAGCTAGGGCTACGAAATTCGGCACACATGTGTATCAACCCAAGACAAGCAAAAAACTTCATTGTGCAGCCGTTACCATGGCAACGGGGTATCCGCCATCTTGGAAAAAAAACCTTCTCGCCATGAAACACGGTTTGCTTATATCTTTGCACAAATTCATACGATGTGCACCAAAACTGTAACTATTCATATTTGGTAGGTCCTTAACACATTATAGAATGTATTGTGGGGGGGACACTTTTTGGGGGGGCCCCTAGGGGCCCGATCGTCTACTTACATCTCGGGCTACGAAATTCGGCACACATGTGTATCATCCCAAGACAAGCTAAAAAGTCAATGAAACACATGTTGCCATGGTAACGGGCTGTCCGCCATCTTGGCGTTTACACACATTCTTTTCTCAATATGTGAATTGTATTTCTCTATTAAAATGAACTGGCTGTGCGGGTCCTTCACATGTAGCATTAGGAGAACCAGGACTCGGGTGGAGGGTTCGGCATGAGGCGAGGACCCGATGGATGCCGCTTGCGGCTTTAATTATTATTATTATTAGGGTCCGAGCCATACGAAGTATGGCAAGGCCCTATTGTTATTGTAATGTTTATTATTATTCTCCTAAGCACAACTCACTCAATTTTGACCCCCTTAGACCCCGTGAAAAGTTGCGAAACTTGGCACACACCTCAGTCCCGGCGAAAATAGCAATATTCTGGGGTCCGCGTGCACGCCAATGTGAAAATGCCTCGACGGCGCCCCCTAGAAACGCCAAAAATGGCCTCTAGAATGGGGGAAAAAAATTTTAGTTTGACGTAGGACGACGAAATTCGGTACACATGTCTATCACATCCAGACAAGTAAAAAAGTCATTGAAATGCCTGTTGTCATGGCAACGGGCTTTCCGCCATCTTGGCGTTTGCGGCCATTTTTTTGCCCGTTTTTGTCAATTAGGGCGCATCGCATTTGAACGAACTAGTCTGAGGGGATTCATGCTATTGGCTCCACATTCGCCATGGAGCTTCGTGACAAGATGGGGACCAAAAGTTATTCAAATCTTTCTGATAGGAGAAAGCGTGTTACCGTGGCAACCCATGGAAAAAAGCGTTCTCGCCATGAAACACGGTTTGCTTATATCTTCGCAGAAATGCATCCGATCGGAACCAAAATTCCAATAATTCATATTTGGTAGGTCCTTCACGCATTGTAATATGTATTGTGGGGGGGGCGCATTTTGGGGGGGCCCCTAGGGGCCCGATCGTCTACTTTGACCTATGGCTACGAAATTCGGTACACATGTATAAGTAACCAAGACGAGCAAAAAACTCTATTGAGAACCTGTTACCATGGCAACGGGGTGGCCGCCATCTTGGCGTTTATGCTCTTTTTATCAATTTGGGCGCATCGCATTTGAACGAACTAGTCTGAGGGGATTCATGCTATTGGCTCCACGTTCGCCATGGAGCTTCGTGACAAGATGGGGACCAAAAGTTATTCAAATCTTTTTGATAGGTGAAAGCGTGTTACCGTGGCAACCCATGGAAAAATGCGTTCTCGCCATGAAACACGGTTTGCTTAAATCTCTGCAGAAATGCATCCGATCGGAACCAAAATTCCAATAATTCATATTTGGTAGGTCCTTAACGCATTGATATATGTATTGTGGGGGGGGGCACATTTTGGGGGGGGGGCCCTAGGGGCCCGATCGTCTACTTTGAGCTAGGGCTACGAAATTCGGCACACATGTGTATCAACCCTAGACAAGCAAAAAACTATATTAAACACCTGTTACCATGGCACTGGAGTGTCCACCATCTTGGAAAAAAACCTTCTCGCCATGAAACACGGTTTGCTTATATCTTTGCACAAATTCATGCGATGTGCACCAAAACTGTAAATATTAATATTTGGTAGGTCCTTAACACATTATAGAATGTATTGTGGGGGGGACACTTTTTGGGGGGGCCCCCAGGGGCCCGATCGTCTACTTTCATCTCGGGCTACGAAATTCGGCACACATGTGTATCATCCCAAGACAAGCATAAAACTCAATTAAGCACCTGTTACCATGGCACTGGAGTGTCCGCCATCTTGGAAAAAAACCTTCTCGCCATGAAACACGGTTTGCTTATATCTTTGCACAAATTCATGCGATGTGCACCAAAACTTTAACTATTCATATTTGGTAGGTCCTTAACACATTATAGAATGTATTGTGGGGGGGGCACTTTTTGGGGGGGGCCCTCAGGGGCCCGATTGTCTACTTTCATCTTAGGCTACGAAATTCGGCACACATGTGTAACAACCCAAGGCGAGTAAAAAAGTGCATTGACCACCTGTTACCATGGCAACATGGTGTCCGCCATCTTGGCGTTTATGCCTTTTTATTACTGAATGTGCATTATTTTTTAACAAACTACTTTTGGATTCATGCCTTTTACTTCACATCTACCCGGAAGCTTTGTGGTGAGTTCGGGTGGAGGGTTCGGCATGAGGCGAGGACCCGATGGATGCCGCTTGCGGCTTTAATTATTATTATTCTCCTAAGCACAACTCACTCAATTTTGACCCCCTTAGACCCCGTGAAAAGTTGCGAAACTTGGCACACACCTCACGTCCGGTGAAAATTTCGATAATTTGGCGTTTGTATGCACGCCAATGCAAAAATGCCTCGACAGCGCCCCCTAGAAACGCCAAAAATGGCCTCTAGAATGGGGAAAAAAATTTTTAGTTTGACGTAGGACGACGAAATTCGGTACACATGTCTATCACATCAAGACAAGTAAAAAAGTCATTGAAACGCCTGTTGTCATGGCAACGGGCTTTCCGCCATCTTGGCGTTTGCGGCCATTTTTTTGCCCGTTTTTGTCAATTTGGGCGCATCGCATTTGAACGAACTAGTCTGAGGCGATTCATGCTATTGGCTCCACATTCGCCATGGAGCTTCGTGACGAGATGGGGACCAAAAGTTATTCAAATCTTTTTGATAGGCGAAAGCGTGTTACCGTGGCAACCCATGGAAAAAAGCGATCTCGCCATGAAACACGGTTCACTCATATCTTCGCAGAAATACATCCGATCGGAACCAAAATTAAAATAATTCATATTTGGTAGGTCCTTCACGCTTTGTAATATATATTGTGGGGGGGGCGCATTTTGGGGGGGCCCCTAGGGGCCCGATCGTCTACTTTGAGCTAGGGCTACGAAATTCGGTACACATGTATAAGTAACCAAGACGAGCAAAAAACTCTATTGAGAACCTGTTACCATGGCAACGGGGTGGCCGCCATCTTGGCATTTATGCCCTTTTTATCACTTTAAGCGCATCGTATTTGAACGAACTAGTCTGAGGGGATTCATGCTATTGGCTCCACATTCCCCATGGAGCTTCGTGACAAGATGGGGACAAAAAGTTATTCAAATCTTTCTGATAGGAGAAAGCGTGTTACCGTGGCAACCCATGGAAAAACGCGTTCTCGCCATGAAACACGGTTTGCTTATATCTCTGCCAAAATGCATCCGATTGGAACCAAAATTCCAATAATTCATATTTGGCAGGTCCTTAACGCGTTGTAATATGTATTGTGGGGGGGGCACATTTTGGGGGCGGCCCCTAGGGGCCCGATCGTCTACTTTGAGCTAGGGCTACGAAATTCGGCACACATGTGTATCAACCCAAGACAAGCAAAAAACTTCATTGTGCAGCCGTTACCATGGCAACGGGGTATCCGCCATCTTGGAAAAAAAACCTTCTCGCCATGAAACACGGTTTGCTTATATCTTTGCACAAATTCATACGATGTGCACCAAAACTGTAACTATTCATATTTGGTAGGTCCTTAACACATTATAGAATGTATTGTGGGGGGGACACTTTTTGGGGGGGCCCCTAGGGGCCCGATCGTCTACTTACATCTCGGGCTACGAAATTCGGCACACATGTGTAAGCTAAAAAGTCAATGAAACACATCTTGCCATGGTAACGGGCTGTCCGCCATCTTGGCGTTTACACACATTCTTTTCTCAATATGTGAATTGTATTTCTCTATTAAAATGAACTGGCTGTGCGGGTCCTTCACATGTAGCATTAGGAGAACCAGGACTCGGGTGGAGGGTTCGGCATGAGGCGAGGACCCGATGGATGCCGCTTGCGGCTTTAATTATTATTATTATTATTATTATTCTCGTTCTAAGCACAACTCACTCAATTTTGACCCCCTTAGACCCCGTGAAAAGTTGCGAAACTTGGCACACACCTCACGTCCGGTGAAAATTTCGATAATTTGGCGTTTGTATGCACGCCAATGCAAAAATGCCTCGACAGCGCCCCCTAGAAACGCCAAAAATGGCCTCTAGAATGGGGAAAAAAAATTTTAGTTTGACGTAGGACGACGAAATTCGGTACACATGTCTATCACATCAAGACAAGTAAAAAAGTCATTGAAACGCCTGTTGTCATGGCAACGGGCTTTCCGCCATCTTGGCGTTTGCGGCCATTTTTTTGCCCGTTTTTGTCAATTTGGGCGCATCGCATTTGAACGAACTAGTCTGAGGCGATTCATGCTATTGGCTCCACATTCGCCATGGAGCTTCGTGACGAGATGGGGACCAAAAGTTATTCAAATCTTTTTGATAGGCGAAAGCGTGTTACCGTGGCAACCCATGCAAAAAAGCGATCTCGCCATGAAACACGGTTCACTCATATCTTCGCAGAAATACATCCGATCGGAACCAAAATTAAAATAATTCATATTTGGTAGGTCCTTCACGCTTTGTAATATATATTGTGGGGGGGTCGCATTTTGGGGGGGCCCCTAGGGGCCCGATCGTCTACTTTGAGCTAGGGCTACGAAATTCGGTACACATGTATAAGTAACCAAGACGAGCAAAAAACTCTATTGAGAACCTGTTACCATGGCAACGGGGTGGCCGCCATCTTGGCGTTTATGCCCTTTTTATCACTTTAAGCGCATCGTATTTGAACGAACTAGTCTGAGGGGATTCATGCTATTGGCTCCACATTCCCCATGGAGCTTCGTGACAAGATGGGGACAAAAAGTTATTCAAATCTTTCTGATAGGAGAAAGCGTGTTACCGTGGCAACCCATGGAAAAACGCGTCTCGCCATGAAACACGGTTTGCTTATATCTCTGCCAAAATGCATCCGATTGGAACCAAAATTCCAATAATTCATATTTGGCAGGTCCTTAACGCGTTGTAATATGTATTGTGGGGGGGGCACATTTTGGGGGCGGCCCCTAGGGGCCCGATCGTCTACTTTGAGCTAGGGCTACGAAATTCGGCACACATGTGTATCAACCCAAGACAAGCAAAAAACTTCATTGTGCAGCCGTTACCATGGCAACGGGGTATCCGCCATCTTGGAAAAAAAACCTTCTCGCCATGAAACACGGTTTGCTTATATCTTTGCACAAATTCATACGATGTGCACCAAAACTGTAACTATTCATATTTGGTAGGTCCTTAACACATTATAGAATGTATTGTGGGGGGGACACTTTTTGGGGGGGCCCCTAGGGGCCCGATCGTCTACTTACATCTCGGGCTACGAAATTCGGCACACATGTGTATCATCCCAAGACAAGCTAAAAAGTCAATGAAACACATGTTGCCATGGTAACGGGCTGTCCGCCATCTTGGCGTTTACACACATTCTTTTCTCAATATGTGAATTGTATTTCTCTATTAAAATGAACTGGCTGTGCGGGTCCTTCACATGTAGCATTAGGAGAACCAGGACTCGGGTGGAGGGTTCGGCATGAGGCGAGGACCCGATGGATGCCGCTTGCGGCTTTAATTATTATTATTATTAGGGTCCGAGCCATACGAAGTATGGCAAGGCCCTATTGTTATTGTAATGTTTATTATTATTCTCCTAAGCACAACTCACTCAATTTTGACCCCCTTAGACCCCGTGAAAAGTTGCGAAACTTGGCACACACCTCAGTCCCGGCGAAAATAGCAATATTCTGGGGTCCGCGTGCACGCCAATGTGAAAATGCCTCGACGGCGCCCCCTAGAAACGCCAAAAATGGCCTCTAGAATGGGGGAAAAAAATTTTAGTTTGACGTAGGACGACGAAATTCGGTACACATGTCTATCACATCCAGACAAGTAAAAAAGTCATTGAAATGCCTGTTGTCATGGCAACGGGCTTTCCGCCATCTTGGCGTTTGCGGCCATTTTTTTGCCCGTTTTTGTCAATTAGGGCGCATCGCATTTGAACGAACTAGTCTGAGGGGATTCATGCTATTGGCTCCACATTCGCCATGGAGCTTCGTGACAAGATGGGGACCAAAAGTTATTCAAATCTTTCTGATAGGAGAAAGCGTGTTACCGTGGCAACCCATGGAAAAAAGCGTTCTCGCCATGAAACACGGTTTGCTTATATCTTCGCAGAAATGCATCCGATCGGAACCAAAATTCCAATAATTCATATTTGGTAGGTCCTTCACGCATTGTAATATGTATTGTGGGGGGGGCGCATTTTGGGGGGGCCCCTAGGGGCCCGATCGTCTACTTTGACCTATGGCTACGAAATTCGGTACACATGTATAAGTAACCAAGACGAGCAAAAAACTCTATTGAGAACCTGTTACCATGGCAACGGGGTGGCCGCCATCTTGGCGTTTATGCTCTTTTTATCAATTTGGGCGCATCGCATTTGAACGAACTAGTCTGAGGGGATTCATGCTATTGGCTCCACGTTCGCCATGGAGCTTCGTGACAAGATGGGGACCAAAAGTTATTCAAATCTTTTTGATAGGTGAAAGCGTGTTACCGTGGCAACCCATGGAAAAATGCGTTCTCGCCATGAAACACGGTTTGCTTAAATCTCTGCAGAAATGCATCCGATCGGAACCAAAATTCCAATAATTCATATTTGGTAGGTCCTTAACGCATTGATATATGTATTGTGGGGGGGGCACATTTTGGGGGGGGGCCCTAGGGGCCCGATCGTCTACTTTGAGCTAGGGCTACGAAATTCGGCACACATGTGTATCAACCCTAGACAAGCAAAAAACTATATTAAACACCTGTTACCATGGCACTGGAGTGTCCACCATCTTGGAAAAAAACCTTCTCGCCATGAAACACGGTTTGCTTATATCTTTGCACAAATTCATGCGATGTGCACCAAAACTGTAAATATTAATATTTGGTAGGTCCTTAACACATTATAGAATGTATTGTGGGGGGGACACTTTTTGGGGGGGCCCCCAGGGGCCCGATCGTCTACTTTCATCTCGGGCTACGAAATTCGGCACACATGTGTATCATCCCAAGACAAGCATAAAACTCAATTAAGCACCTGTTACCATGGCACTGGAGTGTCCGCCATCTTGGAAAAAAACCTTCTCGCCATGAAACACGGTTTGCTTATATCTTTGCACAAATTCATGCGATGTGCACCAAAACTTTAACTATTCATATTTGGTAGGTCCTTAACACATTATAGAATGTATTGTGGGGGGGGCACTTTTTGGGGGGGGGCCCTCAGGGGCCCGATTGTCTACTTTCATCTTAGGCTACGAAATTCGGCACACATGTGTAACAACCCAAGGCGAGTAAAAAAGTGCATTGACCACCTGTTACCATGGCAACATGGTGTCCGCCATCTTGGCGTTTATGCCTTTTTATTACTGAATGTGCATTATTTTTTAACAAACTACTTTTGGATTCATGCCTTTTACTTCACATCTACCCGGAAGCTTTGTGGTGAGTTCGGGTGGAGGGTTCGGCATGAGGCGAGGACCCGATGGATGCCGCTTGCGGCTTTAATTATTATTATTCTCCTAAGCACAACTCACTCAATTTTGACCCCCTTAGACCCCGTGAAAAGTTGCGAAACTTGGCACACACCTCACGTCCGGTGAAAATTTCGATAATTTGGCGTTTGTATGCACGCCAATGCAAAAATGCCTCGACAGCGCCCCCTAGAAACGCCAAAAATGGCCTCTAGAATGGGGAAAAAAATTTTTAGTTTGACGTAGGACGACGAAATTCGGTACACATGTCTATCACATCAAGACAAGTAAAAAAGTCATTGAAACGCCTGTTGTCATGGCAACGGGCTTTCCGCCATCTTGGCGTTTGCGGCCATTTTTTTGCCCGTTTTTGTCAATTTGGGCGCATCGCATTTGAACGAACTAGTCTGAGGCGATTCATGCTATTGGCTCCACATTCGCCATGGAGCTTCGTGACGAGATGGGGACCAAAAGTTATTCAAATCTTTTTGATAGGCGAAAGCGTGTTACCGTGGCAACCCATGGAAAAAAGCGATCTCGCCATGAAACACGGTTCACTCATATCTTCGCAGAAATACATCCGATCGGAACCAAAATTAAAATAATTCATATTTGGTAGGTCCTTCACGCTTTGTAATATATATTGTGGGGGGGGCGCATTTTGGGGGGGCCCCTAGGGGCCCGATCGTCTACTTTGAGCTAGGGCTACGAAATTCGGTACACATGTATAAGTAACCAAGACGAGCAAAAAACTCTATTGAGAACCTGTTACCATGGCAACGGGGTGGCCGCCATCTTGGCATTTATGCCCTTTTTATCACTTTAAGCGCATCGTATTTGAACGAACTAGTCTGAGGGGATTCATGCTATTGGCTCCACATTCCCCATGGAGCTTCGTGACAAGATGGGGACAAAAAGTTATTCAAATCTTTCTGATAGGAGAAAGCGTGTTACCGTGGCAACCCATGGAAAAACGCGTTCTCGCCATGAAACACGGTTTGCTTATATCTCTGCCAAAATGCATCCGATTGGAACCAAAATTCCAATAATTCATATTTGGCAGGTCCTTAACGCGTTGTAATATGTATTGTGGGGGGGGCACATTTTGGGGGCGGCCCCTAGGGGCCCGATCGTCTACTTTGAGCTAGGGCTACGAAATTCGGCACACATGTGTATCAACCCAAGACAAGCAAAAAACTTCATTGTGCAGCCGTTACCATGGCAACGGGGTATCCGCCATCTTGGAAAAAAAACCTTCTCGCCATGAAACACGGTTTGCTTATATCTTTGCACAAATTCATACGATGTGCACCAAAACTGTAACTATTCATATTTGGTAGGTCCTTAACACATTATAGAATGTATTGTGGGGGGGACACTTTTTGGGGGGGCCCCTAGGGGCCCGATCGTCTACTTACATCTCGGGCTACGAAATTCGGCACACATGTGTAAGCTAAAAAGTCAATGAAACACATCTTGCCATGGTAACGGGCTGTCCGCCATCTTGGCGTTTACACACATTCTTTTCTCAATATGTGAATTGTATTTCTCTATTAAAATGAACTGGCTGTGCGGGTCCTTCACATGTAGCATTAGGAGAACCAGGACTCGGGTGGAGGGTTCGGCATGAGGCGAGGACCCGATGGATGCCGCTTGCGGCTTTAATTAGGGTCCGAGCCATACGAAGTATGGCAGGGCCCTATTGTTATTGTAATGTTTATTATTAGGGTCCTCGCCATACGAAGTATGGCAGGGCCCTATTGTTATTGTAATGTTTATTATTATTATTATTATTCTCCTCGTTCTGAGCACAACTCGGCCATTTTTGACCCCCTTAGACCCCGTGAAAAGTTGCGAAACTTGGCACACACCTCAGTCCCGGCGAAAATAGCGATATTCTGGGGTCCGCGTGCACGCCAATGCAAAAATGCCTCAACAGCGCCCCCTAGAAACGCCAAAAATGGCCTCTAGAATGGGAAAAAAATTTTTAGTTTGACGTAGAACGACGAAATTCGGTACACATGTCTATCACATCAAGACAAGTAAAAAAGTCATTGAAACGCCTGTTGTCATGGCAACGGGCTGTCCGCCATCTTGGCGTTTGCGGCCATTTTTTTGCCCGTTTTTGTCAATTTGGGCGCATCGTATTTGAACGAACTAGTCTGAGGGGATTCATGCTATTGGCTCCACATTCGCCATGGAGCTTCGTGACAAGATGGGGACCAAAAGTTATTCAAATCTTTTTGATAGGACAAAGCGTGTTACCGTGGCAACCCATGGAAAAAAGCGTTCTCGCCATGAAACACGGTTAACTCATATCTTCGCAGAAATGCATCCGATCGGAACCAAAATTGTGATAATTCATGTTTGGTAGGTCCTTCACGCATTGTAATATGTATTGTGGGGGGGGGGGCGCATTTTGGGGGGGGCGCTTAGGGGCCCGATAATCTACTTTGACCTATGGCTACGAAATTCGGTACACATGTATAAGTAACCAAGACGAGAACAAAACTCTATTGAGAACCTGTTACCATGGCAACAGGGTGTCCGCCATCTTGGCGTTTATGCCCTTTTTATCACTTTAAGCACATCGTATTTGAACGAACTAGTCTGAGGGGATTCAGGCTATTGGCTTCACATTCGCCATGGAGCTTCGTGACAAGATGGGGACCAAAAGTTATTCAAATCTTTCTGATAGGAGAAAGCGTGTTACCGTGGCAACCCATGGAAAAAAGCGTTCTCGCCATGAAACACGGTTCGCTTATATTTCTGCAGAAATACATCCGATCGGAACCAAAATTCCAATAATTCATATTTGGTAGGTCCGTCACGCTTTGTAATATGTATTGTGGGGGCGGCACATTTTGGGGGCGGCCCCTAGGGGCCTGATCGTCTACTTTGAGCTAGGGCTACGAAATTCGGCACACATGTGTATCAGACCGAGACAAGCATAAAACTCAATTAAGCACCTGTTACCATGGCACTGGAGTGTCCGCCATCTTGGAAAAAAAACCTTCTCGCCATGAAACAGGGTTTGCTTATATCTTTGCACAAATTCATACGATGTGCACCAAAACTTTAACTATTCAGATTTGGTAGGTCCTTAACACATTATAGAATGTATTGTGGGGGGGACACTTTTTGGGGGGGCCCCTAGGGGCCCGATCGTCTACTTTCATCTCGGGCTACGAAATTCGGCACACATGTGTATCATCCCAAGACAAGCTAAAAAGTCAATGAAACACATGTTGCCATGGTAACGGGCTGTCCGCCATCTTGGCGTTTACACACATTCTTTTCTCAATATGTGAATTGTATTTCTCTATTAAAATGAACTGGCTGTGCGGGTCCTTCACATGTAGCATTAGGAGAACCAAGACTCGGGTGGAGGGTTCGGCATGAGGCGAGGACCCGATGGATGCCGCTTGCGGCTTTAATTATTATTATTATTATTCTCCTAAGCACAACTCACTCAATTTTGACCCCCTTAGACCCCGTGAAAAGTTGCGAAACTTGGCACACACCTCACGTCCGGTGAAAATTTCGATAATTTGGCGTTTGTATGCACGCCAATGCAAAAATGCCTCGACAGCGCCCCCTAGAAACGCCAAAAATGGCCTCTAGAATGGGGAAAAAAATTTTTAGTTTGACGTAGGACGACGAAATTCGGTACACATGTCTATCACATCAAGACAAGTAAAAAAGTCATTGAAACGCCTGTTGTCATGGCAACGGGCTTTCCGCCATCTTGGCGTTTGCGGCCATTTTTTTGCCCGTTTTTGTCAATTTGGGCGCATCGCATTTGAACGAACTAGTCTGAGGCGATTCATGCTATTGGCTCCACATTCGCCATGGAGCTTCGTGACGAGATGGGGACCAAAAGTTATTCAAATCTTTTTGATAGGCGAAAGCGTGTTACCGTGGCAACCCATGGAAAAAAGCGATCTCGCCATGAAACACGGTTCACTCATATCTTCGCAGAAATACATCCGATCGGAACCAAAATTAAAATAATTCATATTTGGTAGGTCCTTCACGCTTTGTAATATATATTGTGGGGGGGGCGCATTTTGGGGGGGCCCCTAGGGGCCCGATCGTCTACTTTGAGCTAGGGCTACGAAATTCGGTACACATGTATAAGTAACCAAGACGAGCAAAAAACTCTATTGAGAACCTGTTACCATGGCAACGGGGTGGCCGCCATCTTGGCGTTTATGCCCTTTTTATCACTTTAAGCGCATCGTATTTGAACGAACTAGTCTGAGGGGATTCATGCTATTGGCTCCACATTCCCCATGGAGCTTCGTGACAAGATGGGGACAAAAAGTTATTCAAATCTTTCTGATAGGAGAAAGCGTGTTACCGTGGCAACCCATGGAAAAACGCGTTCTCGCCATGAAACACGGTTTGCTTATATCTCTGCCAAAATGCATCCGATTGGAACCAAAATTCCAATAATTCATATTTGGCAGGTCCTTAACGCGTTGTAATATGTATTGTGGGGGGGGCACATTTTGGGGGCGGCCCCTAGGGGCCCGATCGTCTACTTTGAGCTAGGGCTACGAAATTCGGCACACATGTGTATCAACCCAAGACAAGCAAAAAACTTCATTGTGCAGCCGTTACCATGGCAACGGGGTATCCGCCATCTTGGAAAAAAAACCTTCTCGCCATGAAACACGGTTTGCTTATATCTTTGCACAAATTCATACGATGTGCACCAAAACTGTAACTATTCATATTTGGTAGGTCCTTAACACATTATAGAATGTATTGTGGGGGGGACACTTTTTGGGGGGGCCCCTAGGGGCCCGATCGTCTACTTACATCTCGGGCTACGAAATTCGGCACACATGTGTATCATCCCAAGACAAGCTAAAAAGTCAATGAAACACATGTTGCCATGGTAACGGGCTGTCCGCCATCTTGGCGTTTACACAGATTCTTTTCTCAATATGTGAATTGTATTTCTCTATTAAAATGAACTGGCTCTGCGGGTCCTTCACATGTAGCATTAGGAGAACCAGGACTCGGGTGGAGGGTTCGGCATGAGGCGAGGACCCGATGGATGCCGCTTGCGGCTTTAATTATTATTATTATTCTCGTTCTAAGCACAACTCACTCAATTTTGACCCCCTTAGACCCCGTGAAAAGTTGCGAAACTTGGCACACACCTCACGTCCGGTGAAAATTTCGATAATTTGGCGTTTGTATGCACGCCAATGCAAAAATGCCTAGACAGCGCCCCCTAGAAACGCCAAAAATGGCATCTAGAATGGGGAAAAAAAATTTTAGTTTGACGTAGGACGACGAAATTCGGTACACATGTCTATCACATCAAGACAAGTAAAAAACTCATTGAAACGCCTGTTGTCATGGCAACGGGCTGTCCGCCATCTTGGCGTTTGCGGCCATTTTTTGGCCCGTTTTTGTCAATTTGGGCGCATCGTATTTGAACGAACTAGTCTGAGGGGATTCATGCTATTGGCTCCACATTCGCCATGGAGCTTCGTGACAAGATGGGGACAAAAAGTTATTCAAATCTTTTTGATAGGAGAAAGCGTGTTACCGTGGCAACCCATGGAAAAAAGCGTTCTCGCCATGAAAGACGGTTCACTCATATCTTCGCAGAAATGCATCCGATCGGAACCAAAATTCTGATAATTCATGTTTGGTAGGTCCTTCACGCATTGTAATATGTATTGTGGGGGGGGCGCATTTTGGGGGGGGCCCCTAGGGGCCCGATAGTCTACTTTGACCTATGGCTACGAAATTCGGTACACATGTATAAGTAACCAAGACGAGCAAAAAACTCTATTGAGAACCTGTTACCATGGCAACGGGGTGTCCGCCATCTTGGCGTTTATGCCCTTTTTATCACTTTAAGCGCATCGTATTTCAACGAACTAGTCTGAGGGGATTCAGGCTATTGGCTCCACATTCGCCATGGAGCTTCGTGACAAGATGGGGACCAAAAGTTATTCAAATCTTTCTGATAGGAGAAAGCGTGTTACCGTGGCAACCCATGGAAAACAGCGTTCTCGCCATGAAACACGGTTTGCTTATATTTCTGCAGAAATACATCCGATCGGAACCAAAATTCCAATAATTCATATTTGGTAGGTCCTTAACGTGTTGTAATATGTATTGTGGGGGGGGGGCACATTTTGGGGGGGCCCCTAGGGGCCCGATAGTCTACTTTGAGCTAGGGCTACGAAATTCGGCACACATGTGTATCAACCCGAGAAAAGCATAAAACTCAATTAAGAGCCTGTTACCATGGCACTGGAGTGTCCGCCATCTTGGAAAAAAGCCTTCTCGCCATGAAACACGGTTTGCTTATATCTTTGCACAAATTCATGCGATGTGCACCAAAATTTTAACTATTCATATTTGGTAGGTCATTAACACATTATAGAATGTATTGTGGGGGGGGCACTTTTTGGGGGGGCCCTCAGGGGCCCGATTGTCTACTTTCATCTTAGGCTACGAAATTGGGCACACATGTGTAACAACCCAAGGCGAGTAAAAAAGTGCATTGACCACCTGTTACCATGGCAACATGGTGTCCGCCATCTTGGCGTTTATGCCTATTTATTACTGAATGTGCATTATTTTTTAACAAACTAGTTTTGGATTCATGCCTTTTACTTCACATCTACCCGGAAGCTTTGTGGTGAGTTCGGGTGGAGGGTTCGGCATGAGGCGAGGACCCGATGGATGCCGCTTGCGGCTTTAATTATTATTATTATTCTTCTCAGCACAACTCACTCAATTTTGACCCCCTTAGACCCCGTGAAAAGTTGCGAAACTTGGCACACACCTCAGTCCCGGCGAAAATAGCGATATTCTGGGGTCCGCGTGCACGCCAATGTAAAAATGCCTCGACGGCGCCCCCTAGAAACGCCAAAAATGGCCTCTAGAATGGGGAAAAAAAATTTTAGTTTGACGTAGGACGACGAAATTCGGTACACATGTCTATCACATGAAGACAAGTAAAAAAGTCATTGAAACGCCTGTTGTCATGGCAACGGGCTTTCCGCCATCTTGGCGTTTGCGGCCATTTTTTTGCCCGTTTTTGTCAATTTGGGCGCATCGCATTTGAACGAACTAGTCTGAGGCGATTCATGCTATTGGCTCCACATTCGCCATGGAGCTTCGTGACAAGATGGGGACCAAAAGTTATTCAAATCTTTTTGATAGGCGAAAGCGTGTTACCGTGGCAACCCATGGAAAAAAGCGATCTCGCCATGAAACACGGTTCACTCATATCTTCGCAGAAATACATCCGATCGGAACCAAAATTAAAATAATTCATGTTTGGTAGGTCCTTCACGCATTGTAATATGTATTGTGGGGGGGGGGGGGCGCATTTTGGGGGGGCCCCTAGGGGCCCGATAGTCTACTTTGAGCTAGGGCTACGAAATTCGGTACACATGTATAAGTAACCAAGACGAGCAAAAAACTCTATTGAGAACCTGTTACCATGGCAACGGGGTGTCCGCCATCTTGGCGTTTATGCCCTTTTTATCACTTTAAGCGCATCGTATTTGAACGAACTAGTCTGAGGGGATTCAGGCTATTGGCTACACATTCGCCATGGAGCTTCGTGACAAGATGGGGACCAAAAGCTATTCAAATCTTTCTGATAGGAGAAAGCGTGTTACCGTGGCAACCCATGGAAAAAAGCGTTCTCGCCATGAAACACGGTTTGCTTATATCTCTGCAGAAATACATCCGATCGGAACCAAAATTCCAATAATTCATATTTGGCAGGTCCTTAACGCATTGTAATATGTATTGTGGGGGGGGGGCACATTTTAGGGGGGGCCCCTAGGGGCCCGATCGTCTACTTTGAGCTAGGGCTACGAAATTCGGCACACATGTGTATCAACCCAAGACAAGCAAAAAACTTCATTGTGCAGCCGTTACCATGGCAACAGGGTGTCCGCCATCTTGGAAAAAAAACCTTCTCGCCATGAAACACGGTTTGCTTATATCTTTGCACAAATTCATACGATGTGCACCAAAACTGTAACTATTCAGATTTGGTAGGTCCTTAACACATTATAGAATGTATTGTGGGGGGGACACTTTTTGGGGGGGCCCCTAGGGGCCCGATCGTCTACTTTCATCTCGGGCTACGAAATTCGGCACACATGTGTATCATCCCAAGACAAGCTAAAAAGTCAATGAAACACATGTTGCCATGGTAACGGGCTGTCCGCCATCTTGGCGTTTACACACATTCTTTTCTCAATATGTGAATTGTATTTCTCTATTAAAATGAACTGGCTGTGCGGGTCCTTCACATGTAGCATTAGGAAAACCAGGACTCGGGTGGAGGGTTCGGCATGAGGCGAGGACCCGATGGATGCCGCTTGCGGCTTTAATTAGGGTCCGAGCCATACGAAGTATGGCAAGGCCCTATTGTTATTGTAATGTTTATTATTTTAAGCACAACTCGCTCAATTTTGACCCCCTTAGACCCCGTGAAAAGTTGCGAAACTTGGCACACACCTCACGTCCGGTGAAAATTTTGATAATTTGGCGTTTGTATGCACGCCAATGCAAAAATGCCTCGACAGCGCCCCCTAGAAACGCCAAAAATGGCCTCTAGAATGGGGAAAAAAAAATTTAGTTTGACGTAGGACGACGAAATTCGGTACACATGTCTATCACATCAAGACAAGTAAAAAAGTCATTGAAACGCCTGTTGTCATGGCAACGGGCTTTCCGCCATCTTGGCGTTTGCGGCCATTTTTTTGCCCGTTTTTGTCAATTTGGGCGCATCGCATTTGAACGAACTAGTCTGAGGCGATTCATGCTATTGGCTCCACATTCGCCATGGAGCTTCGTGACGAGATGGGGACCAAAAGTTATTCAAATCTTTTTGATAGGTGAAAGCGTGTTACCGTGGCAACCCATGGAAAAAAGCGATCTCGCCATGAAACACGGTTCACTCATATCTTCGCAGAAATACATCCGATCGGAACCAAAATTAAAATAATTCATATTTGGTAGGTCCTTCACGCATTGTAATATATATTGTGGGGGGGGCGCATTTTGGGGGGGCCCCTAGGGGCCCGATCGTCTACTTTGAGCTAGGGCTACGAAATTCGGTACACATGTATAAGTAACCAAGACGAGCAAAAAACTCTATTGAGAACCTGTTACCATGGCAACGGGGTGGCCGCCATCTTGGCGTTTATGCCCTTTTTATCACTTTAAGCGCATCGTATTTGAACGAACTAGTCTGAGGGGATTCATGCTATTGGCTCCACATTCCCCATGGAGCTTTGTGACAAGATGGGGACCAAAAGTTATTCAAATCTTTTTGATAGGTGAAAGCGTGTTACCGTGGCAACCCATGGAAAAATGCGTTCTCGCCATGAAACACGGTTTGCTTATATCTCTGCAGAAATTCATCCGATCGGAACCAAAATTCCAATTATTCATATTTGGTAGGTCCTTAACGCATTGTAATATGTATTGTGGGGGGGGCACATTTTGGGGGGGGCCCCTAGGGGCCCGATCGTCTACTTTGAGCTAGGGCTACGAAATTCGGCACACATGTGTATCAACCCGAGACAAGCATAAAACTCAATTAAGAGCCTGTTACCATGGCACTGGAGTGTCCGCCATCTTGGAAAAAAGCCTTCTCGCCATGAAACACGGTTTGCTTATATCTTTGCACAAATTCATGCGATGTGCACCAAAATTTTAACTATTCATATTTGGTAGGTCCTTAACACATTATAGAATGTATTGTGGGGGGGGCACTTTTTGGGGGGGCCCTCAGGGGCCCGATTGTCTACTTTCATCTTAGGCTACGAAATTCGGCACACATGTGTAACAACCCAAGGCGAGTAAAAAAGTGCATTGACCACCTGTTACCATGGCAACATGGTGTCCACCATCTTGGCGTTTATGCCTATTTATTACTGAATGTGCATTATTTTTTAACAAACTAGTTTTGGATTCATGCCTTTTACTTCACATCTACCCGGAAGCTTTGTGGTGAGTTCGGGTGGAGGGTTCGGCATGAGGCGAGGACCCGATGGATGCCGCTTGCGGCTTTAATTAGGGTCCGAGCCATACGAAGTATGGCAAGGCCCTATTGTTATTGTAATGTTTATTATTTTAAGCACAACTCGCTCAATTTTGACCCCCTTAGACCCCGTGAAAAGTTGCGAAACTTGGCACACACCTCACGTCCGGTGAAAATTTCGATAATTTGGCGTTTGTATGCACGCCAATGCAAAAATGCCTCGACAGCGCCCCCTAGAAACGCCAAAAATGGCCTCTAGAATGGGGAAAAAAAATTTTAGTTTGACGTAGGACGACGAAATTCGGTACACATGTCTATCACATCAAGACAAGTAAAAAAGTCATTGAAACGCCTGTTGTCATGGCAACGGGCTTTCCGCCATCTTGGCGTTTGCGGCCATTTTTTTGCCCGTTTTTGTCAATTTGGGCGCATCGCATTTGAACGAACTAGTCTGAGGCGATTCATGCTATTGGCTCCACATTCGCCATGGAGCTTCGTGACGAGATGGGGACCAAAAGTTATTCAAATCTTTTTGATAGGCGAAAGCGTGTTACCGTGGCAACCCATGGAAAAAAGCGATCTCGCCATGAAACACGGTTCACTCATATCTTCGCAGAAATACATCCGATCGGAACCAAAATTAAAATAATTCATATTTGGTAGGTCCTTCACGCATTGTAATATATATTGTGGGGGGGGCGCATTTTGGGGGGGCCCCTAGGGGCCCGATCGTCTACTTTGAGCTAGGGCTACGAAATTCGGTACACATGTATAAGTAACCAAGACGAGCAAAAAACTCTATTGAGAACCTGTTACCATGGCAACGGGGTGGCCGCCATCTTGGCGTTTATGCCCTTTTTATCACTTTAAGCGCATCGTATTTGAACGAACTAGTCTGAGGGGATTCATGCTATTGGCTCCACATTCCCCATGGAGCTTCGTGACAAGATGGGGACAAAAAGTTATTCAAATCTTTCTGATAGGAGAAAGCGTGTTACCGTGGCAACCCATGGAAAAACGCGTTCTCGCCATGAAACACGGTTTGCTTATATCTCTGCCAAAATGCATCCGATTGGAACCAAAATTCCAATAATTCATATTTGGCAGGTCCTTAACGCGTTGTAATATGTATTGTGGGGGGGGCACATTTTGGGGGCGGCCCCTAGGGGCCCGATCGTCTACTTTGAGCTAGGGCTACGAAATTCGGCACACATGTGTATCAACCCAAGACAAGCAAAAAACTTCATTGTGCAGCCGTTACCATGGCAACGGGGTGTCCGCCATCTTGGCGTTTGCGGCCATTTTTTGGCCCCGTTTTTGTCAATTTGGGCGCATCGTATTTGAACGAACTAGTCTGAGGGGATTCATGCTATTGGCTCCACATTCGCCATGGAGCTTCGTGACAAGATGGGGACAAAAAGTTATTCAAATCTTTTTGATAGGAGAAAGCGTGTTACCGTGGCAACCCATGGAAAAAAGCGTTCTCGCCATGAAACACGGTTCACTCATATCTTCGCAGAAATGCATCCGATCGGAACCAAAATTCTGATAATTCATGTTTGGTAGGTCCTTCACGCATTGTAATATGTATTGTGGGGGGGGCGCATTTTGGGGGGGGGCCCCGAGGGGCCCGATAGTCTACTTTGACCTATGGCTACGAAATTCGGTACACATGTATAAGTAACCAAGACGAGCAAAAAACTCTATTGAGAACCTGTTACCATGGCAACGGGGTGTCCGCCATCTTGGCGTTTATGCCCTTTTTATCACTTTAAGCGCATCGTATTTCAACGAACTAGTCTGAGGGGATTCAGGCTATTGGCTCCACATTCGCCATGGAGCTTCGTGACAAGATGGGGACCAAAAGTTATTCAAATCTTTCTGATAGGAGAAAGCGTGTTACCGTGGCAACCCATGGAAAACAGCGTTCTCGCCATGAAACACGGTTTGCTTATATTTCTGCAGAAATACATCCGATCGGAACCAAAATTCCAATAATTCATATTTGGTAGGTCCTTAACGTGTTGTAATATGTATTGTGGGGGGGGCACATTTTGGGGGGGCCCTTAGGGGCCCGATAGTCTACTTTGAGCTAGGGCTACGAAATTCGGCACACATGTGTATCAACCAGAGACAAGCATAAAACTCAATTAAGAGCCTGTTACCATGGCACTGGAGTGTCCGCCATCTTGGAAAAAAGCCGTCTCGCCATGAAACACGGTTTGCTTATATCTTTGCACAAATTCATGCGATGTGCACCAAAATTTTAACTATTCATATTTGGTAGGTCCTTAACACATTATAGAATGTATTGTGGGGGGGGCACTTTTTGGGGGGGCCCTCAGGGGCCCGATTGTCTACTTTCATCTTAGGCTACGAAATTCGGCACACATGTGTAACAACCCAAGGCGAGTAAAAAAAGTGCATTGACCACCTGTTACCATGGCAACATGGTGTCCGCCATCTTGGCGTTTATGCCTATTTATTACTGAATGTGCATTATTTTTTAACAAACTAGTTTTGGATTCATGCCTTTTACTTCACATCTACCCGGAAGCTTTGTGGTGAGTTCGGGTGGAGGGTTCGGCATGAGGCGAGGACCCGATGGATGCCGCTTGCGGCTTTAATTATTATTATTCTCCTCGTTCTGAGCACAACTCACTCAATTTTGACCCCCTTAGACCCCGTGAAAAGTTGCGAAACTTGGCACACACCTCAGTCCCGGCGAAAATAGCGATATTCTGGGGTCTGCGTGCACGCCAATGTAAAAATGCCTCGACGGCGCCCCCTAGAAACGCCAAAAATGGCCTCTAGAATGGGGAAAAAAAATTTTAGTTTGACGTAGGACGACGAAATTCGGTACACATGTCTATCACATGAAGACAAGTAAAAAAGTCATTGAAACGCCTGTTGTCATGGCAATGGGCTTTCCGCCATCTTGGCGTTTGCGGCCATTTTTTGGCCCGTTTTTGTCAATTTGGGCGCATCGCATTTGAACGAACTTGTCTGAGGCGATTCATGCTATTGGCTCCACGTTCGCCATGGAGCTTCGTGACAAGATGGGGACCAAAAGTTATTCAAATCTTTTTGATAGGCGAAAGCGTGTTACCGTGGCAACCCATGGAAAAAAGCGATCTCGCCATGAAACACGGTTCACTCATATCTTCGCAGAAATACATCCGATCGGAACCAAAATTAAAATAATTTATATTTGGTAGGTCCTTCATGCATTGTAATATGTATTGTGGGGGGGGCGCATTTTGGGGGGGCCCCTAGGGGCCCGATAGTCTACTTTGACCTAGGGCTACGAAATTAGGTACACATGTATAAGTAACCAAGACGAGCAAAAAACTCTATTGAGAACCTGTTACCATGGCAACGGGGTGTCTGCCATCTTGGCGTTTATGCCCTTTTTATCACTTTAAGCGCATCGCATTGGAACGAACTAGTCTGAGGGGATTCAGGCTATTGGCTCCACATTCGCCATGGAGCTTCATGACAAGATTGGGATCAAAAGTTATTCAAATCTTTCTGATAGGAGAAAGCGTGTTACCGTGGCAACCCATGGAATAAAGCGTTCTCGCCATGAAACACGGTTTGCTTATATCTCTGCAGAAATGCATCCGATCGGAACCAAAATTCCAATAATTGATATTTGGTAGGTCCTTAACGCATTGTAATATGTATTGTGGGGGGGGCACATTTTGGGGGGGCCCCTAAGGGCCCAATTGTCTACTTTGAGCTAGGGCTACGAAATTCGGCACACATGTGTATCAACCATACACAAGCAAAAAACTATATTAAGCACCTGTTACCATGGCACTGGAGTGTCCGCCATCTTGGAAAAAATCCTTCTCGCCATGAAACACGGTTTGCTTATATCTTTCCACAAATTCATGCGATGTGCACCAAAACTTTAACTATTCATATTTGGTAGGTCCTTAACACATTATAGAATGTATTGTGGGGGGGGCGCTTTTTGGGGGGGGCCCTTAGGGGCCCGATCGTCTACTTTGACCTAGGGCTACGAAATTCGGCACACATGTGTATCAACCCAAGACAAGCAAAAAACTTCATTGTGCAGCCGTTACCATGGCAACGGGGTGTCCGCCATCTTGGAAAAAATCCTCCTCGCCATGAAACACGGTTCACTCATATCTTGGTAGAAATGCATCTGATCTGCACCAAAGTGGAAAACATTCATATTTGGTAGGTCCTTAACACATTGTAATATGTATTGTGGGGGGGGCACATTTTGGGGGGGGGGCCCTAGGGGCCCGATCGTCTACTTTGACCTAGGGCTACGAAATTCGGCACACATGTGTATCAACCCAAGACAAGCAAAAAACTTCATTGTGCAGCCGTTACCATGGCAATGGGGTGTCCGCCATCTTGGAAAAAACCCTTCTCGACATGAAACACGGTTTGCTTATATCTTTGCACTAATTCACACGATGTGCACCAAAACTGTAAATATTCCACTTTGGTAGGTCCTTAACACATTATAGAATGTATTGTGGGGGGGCACTTTTTGGGGGGGGCCCTCAGGGGCCCGATCGTCTACTTTCACCTATGGCTACGAAATTCGGCACACATGTGTAACAACCCAAGGGGAGTAAAAAAGTGCATTGACCACCTGTTACCATGGCAACGGGGTGTCCGCCATCTTGGCGTTTACGCCCATTTAGCACTGTATGTGCATTGTTTTTGAACAAACCACTTTTGGATTCGTGCCTTTTATTTCACATCCACCCGGAAGCTTTGTGGCGAGTTCGGGTGGAGGGTTCGGCATGAGGCGAGGACCCGATGGATGCCGCTTGCGGCTTTAATTATTATTATTATTATTCTCCTAAGCACAACTCACTCAATTTTGACCCCCTTAGACCCCGTGAAAAGTTGCGAAACTTGGCACACACCTCACGTCCGGTGAAAATTTCGATAATTTGGCGTTTGTATGCACGCCAATGCAAAAATGCCTCGACAGCGCCCCCTAGAAACGCCAAAAATGGCCTCTAGAATGGGGAAAAAAAATTTTAGTTTGACGTAGGACGACGAAATTCGGTACACATGTCTATCACATCAAGACAAGTAAAAAAGTCATTGAAACGCCTGTTGTCATGGCAACGGGCTTTCCGCCATCTTGGCGTTTGCGGCCATTTTTTTGCCCGTTTTTGTCAATTTGGGCGCATCGCATTTGAACGAACTAGTCTGAGGCGATTCATGCTATTGGCTCCACATTCGCCATGGAGCTTCGTGACGAGATGGGGACCAAAAGTTATTCAAATCTTTTTGATAGGCGAAAGCGTGTTACCGTGGCAACCCATGCAAAAAAGCGATCTCGCCATGAAACACGGTTCACTCATATCTTCGCAGAAATACATCCGATCGGAACCAAAATTAAAATAATTCATATTTGGTAGGTCCTTCACGCTTTGTAATATATATTGTGGGGGGGTCGCATTTTGGGGGGGCCCCTAGGGGCCCGATCGTCTACTTTGAGCTAGGGCTACGAAATTCGGTACACATGTATAAGTAACCAAGACGAGCAAAAAACTCTATTGAGAACCTGTTACCATGGCAACGGGGTGGCCGCCATCTTGGCGTTTATGCCCTTTTGATCACTTTAAGCGCATCGTATTTGAACGAACTAGTCTGAGGGGATTCATGCTATTGGCTCCACATTCCCCATGGAGCTTCGTGACAAGATGAGGACAAAAAGTTATTCAAATCTTTCTGATAGGAGAAAGCGTGTTACCGTGGCAACCCATGGAAAAACGCGTCTCGCCATGAAACACGGTTTGCTTATATCTCTGCCAAAATGCATCCGATTGGAACCAAAATTCCAATAATTCATATTTGGCAGGTCCTTAACGCGTTGTAATATGTATTGTGGGGGGGGCACATTTTGGGGGCGGCCCCTAGGGGCCCGATCGTCTACTTTGAGCTAGGGCTACGAAATTCGGCACACATGTGTATCAACCCAAGACAAGCAAAAAACTTCATTGTACAGCCGTTACCATGGCAACGGGGTATCCGCCATCTTGGAAAAAAAACCTTCTCGCCATGAAACACGGTTTGCTTATATCTTTGCACAAATTCATACGATGTGCACCAAAACTGTAACTATTCATATTTGGTAGGTCCTTAACACATTATAGAATGTATTGTGGGGGGGACACTTTTTGGGGGGGCCCCTAGGGGCCCGATCGTCTACTTACATCTCGGGCTACGAAATTCGGCACACATGTGTATCATCCCAAGACAAGCTAAAAAGTCAATGAAACACATGTTGCCATGGTAACGGGCTGTCCGCCATCTTGGCGTTTACACACATTCTTTTCTCAATATGTGAATTGTATTTCTCTATTAAAATGAACTGGCTGTGCGGGTCCTTCACATGTAGCATTAGGAGAACCAGGACTCGGGTGGAGGGTTCGGCATGAGGCGAGGACCCGATGGATGCCGCTTGCGGCTTTAATTAGGGTCCGAGCCATACGAAGTATGGCAAGGCCCTATTGTTATTGTAATGTTTATTATTTTAAGCACAACTCGCTCAATTTTGACCCCCTTAGACCCCGTGAAAAGTTGCGAAACTTGGCACACACCTCACGTCCGGTGAAAATTTTGATAATTTGGCGTTTGTATGCACGCCAATGCAAAAATGCCTCGACAGCGCCCCCTAGAAACGCCAAAAATGGCCTCTAGAATGGGGAAAAAAAAATTTAGTTTGACGTAGGACGACGAAATTCGGTACACATGTCTATCACATCAAGACAAGTAAAAAAGTCATTGAAACGCCTGTTGTCATGGCAACGGGCTTTCCGCCATCTTGGCGTTTGCGGCCATTTTTTTGCCCGTTTTTGTCAATTTGGGCGCATCGCATTTGAACGAACTAGTCTGAGGCGATTCATGCTATTGGCTCCACATTCGCCATGGAGCTTCGTGACGAGATGGGGACCAAAAGTTATTCAAATCTTTTTGATAGGCGAAAGCGTGTTACCGTGGCAACCCATGGAAAAAAGCGATCTCGCCATGAAACACGGTTCACTCATATCTTCGCAGAAATACATCCGATCGGAACCAAAATTAAAATAATTCATATTTGGTAGGTCCTTCACGCATTGTAATATATATTGTGGGGGGGGCGCATTTTGGGGGGGCCCCTAGGGGCCCGATCGTCTACTTTGAGCTAGGGCTACGAAATTCGGTACACATGTATAAGTAACCAAGACGAGCAAAAAACTCTATTGAGAACCTGTTACCATGGCAACGGGGTGGCCGCCATCTTGGCGTTTATGCCCTTTTTATCACTTTAAGCGCATCGTATTTGAACGAACTAGTCTGAGGGGATTCATGCTATTGGCTCCACATTCCCCATGGAGCTTCGTGACAAGATGGGGACAAAAAGTTATTCAAATCTTTCTGATAGGAGAAAGCGTGTTACCGTGGCAACCCATGGAAAAACGCGTTCTCGCCATGAAACACGGTTTGCTTATATCTCTGCCAAAATGCATCCGATTGGAACCAAAATTCCAATAATTCATATTTGGCAGGTCCTTAACGCGTTGTAATATGTATTGTGGGGGGGGCACATTTTGGGGGCGGCCCCTAGGGGCCCGATCGTCTACTTTGAGCTAGGGCTACGAAATTCGGCACACATGTGTATCAACCCAAGACAAGCAAAAAACTTCATTGTGCAGCCGTTACCATGGCAACGGGGTATCCGCCATCTTGGAAAAAAAACCTTCTCGCCATGAAACACGGTTTGCTTATATCTTTGCACAAATTCATACGATGTGCACCAAAACTGTAACTATTCATATTTGGTAGGTCCTTAACACATTATAGAATGTATTGTGGGGGGGACACTTTTTGGGGGGGCCCCTAGGGGCCCGATCGTCTACTTTCATCTCGGGCTACGAAATTCGGCACACATGTGTATCATCCCAAGACAAGCTAAAAAGTCAATGAAACACATGTTGCCATGGTAACGGGCTGTCCGCCATCTTGGCGTTTACACATTCTTTTCTCAATATGTGAATTGTATTTCTCTATTAAAATGAACTGGCTGTGCGGGTCCTTCACATGTAGCATTAGGAGAACCAGGACTCGGGTGGAGGGTTCGGCATGAGGCGAGGACCCGATGGATGCCGCTTGCGGCTTTAATTATTATTATTCTCCTAAGCACAACTCATTCAATTTTGACCCCCTTAGACCCCGTGAAAAGTTGCCAAACTTGGCACACACCTCACGTCCGGTGAAAATTTCGATTATTTGGCGTTTGTATGCACGCCAATGCAAAAATGCCTCGACAGCGCCCCTTAGAAACGCCAAAAATGGCCTCTAGAATGGGGAAAAAAAAATTTAGTTTGACGTAGGACGACGAAATTCGGTACACATGTCTATCACATCAAGACAAGTAAAAAAGTCATTGAAACGCCTGTTGTCATGGCAACGGGCTTTCCGCCATCTTGGCGTTTGCGGCCATTTTTTGGCCCGTTTTTGTCAATTTGGGCGCATCGCATTTGAACGAACTAGTCTGAGGGGATTCATGCTATTGGCTCCACATTCGCCATGGAGCTTCGTGACAAGATGGGGACCAAAAGTTATTCAAATCTTTTTGATAGGCGAAAGCGTGTTACCGTGGCAACCCATGGAAAAAAGCGATCTCGCCATGAAACACGGTTCACTCATATCTTCGCAGAAATACATCCGATCGGAACCAAAATTAAAATAATTCATGTTTGGTAGGTCCTTCACGCATTGTAATATGTATTGTGGGGGGGGCGCAATTTGGGGGGGGCCCCTAGGGGCCCGATAGTCTACTTTGATCTAGGGCTACGAAATTCGGTACACATGTATAAGTAACCAAGACGAGCAAAAAACTCTATTGACAACCTGTTACCATGGCAACGGGGTGTCCGCCATCTTGGCGTTTATGCCCTTTTTATCACTTTAAGCACATCGTATTTCAACGAACTAGTCTGAGGGGATTCAGGCTATTGGCTCCACATTCGCCATGGAGCTTCGTGACAAGATGGGGAGCAAAAGTTATTCAAATCTTTCTGATAGGAGAAAGCGTGTTACCGTGGCAACCCATGGAAAAAAGCGTTCTCGCCATGAAACACGGTTTGCTTATATTTCTGCAGAAATACATCCGATCGGAACCAAAATTCCAATAATTCATATTTGGTAGGTCCTTAACGCGTTGTAATAGGTATTGTGGGGGGGGCACATTTTGGGGGCGGCCCCTAGGGGCCCGATCGTCTACTTTGAGCTAGGGCTACGAAATTCGGCACACATGTGTATCAGCCCGAGACAAGCATAAAACTCAATTAAGCACCTGTTACCATGGCACTGGAGTGTCCGCCATCTTGGAAAAAAGCCTTCTCGCCATGAAACACGGTTTGCTTATATCTTTGCACAAATTCATGCGATGTGCACCAAAACTTTAACTATTCATATTTGGTAGGTCCTTGACACATTACAGAATGTATTGTGGGGGGGGCAGTTTTTTGGGGGGGGCCCTCAGGGGCCCGATCGTCTACTTTCACCTATGGCTATGAAATTCGACACACATGTGTAACAACGCAAGGCGAGTAAAAAAGTGCATTGACCACCTGTTACCATGGCAACGGGGTGTCCGCCATCTTGGCGTTTACGCCCATTTAGCACTGTATGTGCATTGTTTTTGGACAAACTACTTTTGGATTCGTGCCTTTTACTTCACATCCACCCGGAAGCTTTGTGGCAAGTTCGGGTGGAGGGTTCGGCATGAGGCGAGGACCCGATGGATGCCGCTTGCGGCTTTAATTAGGGTCCGAGCCATACGAAGTATGGCAAGGCCCTATTGTTATTGTAATGTTTATTATTATTAGGGTCCGAGCCATACGAAGTATGGCAGGGCCCTATTGTTATTGTAATGTTTATTATTAGGGTCCGAGCCATACGAAGTATGGCAAGGCCCTATTGTTATTGTAATGTTTATTATTATTTTAAGCACAACTCGCTCAATTTTGACCCCCTTAGGCCCCGTGAAAAGTTGCGAAACTTGGCACACACCTCACGTCCGGTGAAAATTTCGATAATCTGGCGTTTGTATGCACGCCAATGCAAAAATGCCTCGACGGCGCCCCCTAGAAACGCAAAAAATGGCCTCTAGAATGGGGAAAAAATTTTTTAGTTTGACGTAGGACGACGAAATTCGGTACACATGTCTATCACATCAAGACAAGTAAAAAAGTCATTGAAACGCCTGTTCTCATGGCAACGGGCTGTCCGCCATCTTGGCGTTTGCGGCCATTTTTTTGCCCGTTTTTGTCAATTTGGGCGCATCGTATTTGAACGAACTAGTCTGAGGCGATTCATGCTATTGGCTCCACGTTCGCCATGGAGCTTCGTGACAAGATGGGGACCAAAAGTTATTCAAATCTTTCTGATAGGAGAAAGCGTGTTACCGTGGCAACCCATAGAAAAAAGCGTTCTCGCCATGAAACACGGTTCACTCATATCCCTGCAGAAATACATCTGATCGGAACCAAAATTCTGATAATTCATATTTGGGAGGTCCTTAACGCATTGTAATATGTATTGTGTTGGGGGGGCACATCTTGGGGGGGGCCCCTAGGGGCCCGATCGTCTACTTTGACCTAGGGCTACGAAATTCGGCACACATGTGTATCAACCCTAGACAAGCAAAAAACTCAATTAACAACCTGTTACCATGGTAACGGAGTGTCCGCCATCTTGAAAAAAATACTCCTCGCCATGAAACACGGTTCACTCATATCTTCGCAGAAATAGATCCGATTGGAACCAAAATTCCAACAATTCATATTTGGGAGGTCCTTAACGCATTGTAATATGTATTGTGTTGGGGGGCACATTTTGGGGGGGCCCCTAGGGGCCCGATCGTCTACTTTGACCTAGGGCTACGAAATTCGGCACACATGTGTATCAACCCCACACAAGCAAAAAACTCAATTAACAACCTGTTACCATGGTAACGGAGTGTCCGCCATCTTGGAAAAAAAACCTTCTCGCCATTATACACGGTTTGCTTATATCTTCGCACAAATTCATGCGATGTGCACCAAAACTGTAAATATTCATATTTGGCAGGTCCTTAACACATTATAGAATGTATTGTGGGGGGGGCACTTTTTTAGGGGGGCCCCTAGGGGCCCGATTGTCTACTTAGACCTAGGGCTACAAAATTCAGTACACATGTGTAACAACCCAAGGTGAGTAAAAAAGTGCATTGACCACCTGTTACCATGGCAACGGGGTGTCCGCCATCTTGGCGTTTACACCAATTTAGCACTGTATGTGCATTGTTTTTGAACAAACTAGTTTTGGATTCGTGCCTTTTACTTCACATCCACCCGGAAGCTTTGTGGCGAGTTCGGGTGGAGGGTTCGGCATGAGGCGAGGACCCGATGGATGCCGCTTGCGGCTTTAATTATTATTATTCTCCTCGTTCTGAGCACAACTCACTCAATTTTGACCCCCTTAGACCCCGTGAAAAGTTGCGAAACTTGGCACACACCTCAGTCCCGGCGAAAATAGCGATATTCTGGGGTCTGCGTGCACGCCAATGTAAAAATGCCTCGACTGCGCCCCCTAGAAACGCCAAAAATGGCCTCTAGAATGGGGAAAAAAAATTTTAGTTTGACGTAGGACGACGAAATTCGGTACACATGTCTATCACATGAAGACAAGTAAAAAAGTCATTGAAACGCCTGTTGTCATGGCAACGGGCTTTCCGCCATCTTGGCGTTTGCGGCCATTTTTTGGCCCGTTTTTGTCAATTTGGGCGCATCGCATTTGAACGAACTAGTCTGAGGGGATTCATGCTATTGGCTCCACGTTCGCCATGGAGCTTCGTGACAAGATGGGGACCAAAAGTTATTCAAATCTTTTTGATAGGCGAAAGCGTGTTACCGTGGCAACCCATGGAAAAAAGCGATCTCGCCATGAAACACGGTTCACTCATATCTTCGCAGAAATACATCCGATCGGAACCAAAATTAAAATAATTTATATTTGGTAGGTCCTTCATGCATTGCAATATGTATTGTGGGGGGGGCGCATTTTGGGGGGGCCCCTAGGGGCCCGATAGTCTACTTTGACCTAGGGCTACGAAATTAGGTACACATGTATAAGTAACCAAGACGAGCAAAAAACTCTATTGAGAACCTGTTACCATGGCAACGGGGTGTCCGCCATCTTGGCGTTTATGCCCTTTTTATCACTTTAAGCGCATCGTATTTGAACGAACTAGTCTGAGGGGATTCATACTATTGGCTCCACATTCCCCATGGAGCTTCGTGACAAGATGGGGACAAAAAGTTATTCAAATCTTTATGATAGGAGAAAGCGTGTTACCGTGGCAACCCATGGAAAACAGAGTTCTCGCCATGAAACACGGTTTGCTTATATCTCTGCCAAAATGCATCCGATCGGAACCTAAATTCCAATAATTCATATTTGGCAGGTCCTTAACGCATTGTAATATGTATTGTGGGGGGGGCACATTTTAGGGGGGGCCCCTAGGGGCCCGATCGTCTACTTTGACCTAGGGCTACGAAATTCGGCACACATGTGTATCAACCCAAGACAAGCAAAAAACTTCATTGTGCAGCCGTTACCATGGCAACAGGGTGTCCGCCATCTTGCAAAAAAACCTTCTCGCCATCAAACACGGTTTGCCTATATCTTTGCACAAATTCATACGATGTGCACCAAAACGGTAACTATTCATATTTGGTAGGTCCTTAACACATTATAGAATGTATTGTGGGGGAGACACTTTTTGGGGGGGCCCCAAGGGGCCCGATCGTCTACTTTCATCTCGGGCTACGAAATTCGGCACACATGTGTATCATCCCAAGACAAGCTAAAAAGTCAATGAAACACATGTTGCCATGGTAACGGTCTGTCCGCCATCTTGGCGTTTACACACATTCTTTTCTCAATATGTGAATTGTATTTCTCTATTAAAAGGAACTGGCTGTGCGGGTCCGTCACATTTAGCATTAGGAGAACCAGGACTCGGGTGGAGGGTTCGGCATGAGGCGAGGACCCGATGGATGCCGCTTGCGGCTTTAATTATTAGGCCCGAGCACCTTGGCGGTGCGAAGGCCTATTGTAATTGCAGTGTTTATTATTATTATTATTATTATTATTATTTTTATTCGGACACTTCGCGTGCTTTTTTGGAGGCCTGAACATGCTCGAAAACTCACCAAATTTTGCGTACCCCCCCAAGGGAATACGAAAAATTTGATATTTTGAGGTGCTCCAGAATGTTTGGGCGAAACTGAACGAGAGCGCCACCTATTTTAGGTGCCCCGCCACTGCATGTCGTTAATCTTTATGAAAATTCATACACATGATCTACATGACAGGGCGAACAAAAAATCCTCTTAATGTCATGGTGAAATGTCGACAGGAAGGCGGCCATTTTAGGTCAAAGTCAATATTTTGGCGTTTTAGCACCTCGCATTTTAACGAACTCGTCCTAGGGCTTTTATCCCACTGAGCCACAAATTGCTCAGGATGTTCAGGAGGCATGTGTGATTAAATGTTGTGTTATTTCTTCTAATAGGAGACTTAGTTTACGAGGGGCGGGGCCTCAAAGTTTGATGTCTCGCCATGAAAAATTAAACAGCTATAACTCCCACATAAAGCAACATTTCTGCACCAAATTTTCTAGATATGATGGCAGTCCCCTCCTACAGAGTTCTATATGTGAATATTTTGATTATGAAATAGCCACGCCCCCTGGAGGTCAAAAGTGTTGTTTTTTGCTCACACACCCATAACTCTGGCTTGGTGGACACCACATGGCCCAAATTCACTCAGGCATCACAAAACATGTTGGTGAAGAGATCTGGTAAAGGACGTTGCTCTACGCTGCACGGCGTGCCCGTGACGCCATGGCGAAGTTCCATGCGGCGGCGTGACATCATAAATCACTATAAAATTGTCAATTTTGATCTGATCACCCTAAAACTTATAGGGATTAATAAGGGATCAGTCCTGAACAGATTAATGTGACCATTGCTGGTGTAGACCTAAGCCCCGCCCACTTACAACAGGAAGTGTTTTTTTGCACGTTTGAGGGTCCTGCTTCTAAGCAAATGGTCCCAAACACTTGAGCCTCCTCCAAAACATGTCAAACCCTTTCATGATGCCACAATAAAAACCTCAAGTCGCTACGCTAAACGGGACATGGCGAATGGCGGTCCAACGCCATGAAACAGGAAGTACCTGTGACCAAGCCATGGAACCTTGGACCGCCACCATACTTGCCATGACTGATGACAGTAAGGCCCTGAACTAAGCCCCATTGAAACATAATGGAATACATGGAGCATGTCTCTATAGCGCCCCCTACAAAATTTCAATCAATCAGCCCCGCCCACTACATGGACCGACATGGATAAAATTCAGCACAGTTGGAGAACCTTCCAGTACCTTCAAAAAAGTCTCTTGGACATATGGGCTAAATTCAACAGGAAGTCGGCCATTTTGAAAAAGGTGCCATTTTTGGGGTCATTTCTTTGCCATGCATTTTAAACAACTCCTCCTAGGGATATTGTCCAACTGACACCCAACTTGCACAGGATGCTCAGGAGGCATGTGTGATTTAAAGTTGTGTTATTTCTTCTAATAGAAGATTTAGTTTAGGAGGGGCGGGCCCTCAAAGTTTTATGTCTCATTAACAAAGACTTATTGCTAAAACTCCCACATAAAACAACATATCAGCACAGGAATCGCCACATTTGATGCCAGTCCCATGATGAACAAAATCTACAATGCAATAATACGACTATGAATTAGCCCCACCCCTTGGCAACAACAAGTGTCTGATATCGTGAACCAGGAAGTACCTGTGACAGAGCCATGAAACCTTTGATCTTCACCATACTTGCCATGAGTCATGACAGTTATGTCCTGAATAAAATAAAATTACAATATAATGGAAAAGATAGTAAATGGCTCCATAGCGCCCCCTACAATATTTCAATCAATCAGCCCCGCCCACTACATTGACTGACATGGATAAAATTCAGCACACTTGTAGACCCTTCCAGCACCTTCAAAAAAGTCTCTTGGACATATGGGCTAAATCAAACAGGAAGTCAGCCATTTTGAAAAAGGTGACATATTTGGGGTCATTTCTGTCATTTTCTTTGCCATGCATTTTGAGGAACTTGTCCTAAGAATTTTGTCCAACTTTAACCCAAATGAGTCAGGATGCTCAAGAGGCATGTGTGATTAAAAGTTGTGCTATTTCTTTTAATAGGGGATATCATTTAGGAGAGGCGGAGCAGCAAAGCAGATGTGATGCAATGAAAAGGAAAACTGACATAACTCCCACAAAAAACAACCAACCTGCACCAAATTTGCTACAGATGATGCCAGTCATATCCTTCACATTTGTACATGTCAATAATTAGATGAAAAGTTAGCCCCGCCCCTTGGTGACAGGAAGTGACCCTTCATAAGGCCTAAATGGCCTGAAGTGCAGTCTGGCTGCACTTTAGGTTGAGAGAGGCATGGGAAGGATGTTGGCAGGGGAGGCGGTGGCATTATGCCGAGCGGCGCCATGGTGCGAGGGCCTATATCACCGCTTGCGGTTTTAATTATTATTATTATTTTTATTCGGACACTTCGCGTGCTTTTTTGGAGGCCTGAACGTGCTCGAAAACTCACCAAATTTTGCGTACCCCCCCAAGGGAATACGAAAAATTTGATATTTTGAGGTGCTCCAGAATGTTTGGGCGAAACTGAACGAGAGCGCCACCTATTTTAGGTGCCCCGCCACTGCATGTCGTTAATCTTTATGAAAATTCATACACATGATCTACATGCTACGGTGAAAAAAAAATCCTCTTAATGTCATGGTGAAATGTTGAGAGGAAGGCGGCCATTTTAGGTCAAAGTCAATATTTTGGCGTTTTAGCACCTCGCATTTTAACGAACTCGTCCTAGGGCTTTTATCCCACTGAGCCACAAATTGCTCAGGATGTTCAGGAGGCATGTGTGATTAAATGTTGTGTTATTTCTTCTAATAGGAGACTTAGTTTATGAGGGGCGGGGCCTCAAAATTTGATGTCTCGCCATGAAAAATTAAACAGCTATAACTCCCACATAAAGCAACATTTCTGCACCAAATTTGCTAGATATGATGGCAGTCCCCTCCTACAGAGTTCTATATGTCAATATTTTGATTATGAAATAGCCACGCCCCCTGGAGGTCAAAAGTGTTGTTTTTTGCTCACACACCCATAACTCTGGCTTGGTGGACACCACATGGCCCAAATTCACTCAGGCATCACAAAACATGTTGGTGAAGAGATCTGGTAAAGGAGGTTTCTCTACGCTGCACGGCGTGCCCGTGACGCCATGGCGAAGTTCCATGTGGCAGCGTGACATCATAAATCACTATAAAATTGTCAATTTTGATCTGATCACCCTAAAACTTATAGGGATTAATAAGGGATCAGTCCTGAACAGATTAATGTGACCATTGCTGGTGTAGACCTAAGCCCCGCCCACTTACAACAGGAAGTGGTTTTTTCCACGTTTGAGGGTCATGCTTCTAAGCAAATGGTCCCAAACACTTGAGACTCCTCCAAAACATGTCAAACCCATTCATGATGCCACAATGAAAACCTCAAGTTGCTACGCTAAACGGGACATGGCGAATAGCGATCCAACGCCATGAAACAGGAAGTACCTGTGACCAAGCCATGGAACCTTGGACCGCCACCATACTTGCCATGACTGATGACAGTAAGGCCCTGAACTAAGCCCCATTGAAACGTTATGAAATAAATGGAGCATGTCTCCATAGCGCCCCCTACAAAATTTCAATCAATCAGCCCCGCCCACTACATTGACCGACATGGATGAAATTCAGCACAGTTGGAGAACCTTCCAGTACCTTCAAAAAAGTCTCTTGGACATATGGGCTAAATTCAACAGGAAGTCGGCCATTTTGAAAAAGGTGCCATTTTTGGGGTCATTTCTTTGCCATGCATTTTAAACAACTCCTCCTAGGGATATTGTCCAACTGACACCCAACTTGCACAGGATGCTCAGGAGGCATGTGTGATTTAAAGTTGTGTTATTTCTTCTAATAGAAGATTTAGTTTAGGAGGGGCGGGCCTTCAAAGTTTTATGTCTCATTAACAAAGACTTATTGCTAAAACTCCCACATAAAACAACATATCAGCACAGGAATCGACACATTTGATGCCAGTCCCATGATGAAAAAAATATACAATGCTATAATATGACTATGAATTAGCCCCACCCCTTGGCAACAACAAGTGTCTGATATAGTGAACCAGGAAGTACCTGTAACAAAGCCATGAAACCTTTGATCTTCACCATACTTGCCATGAGTCATGACAGTTATGTACTTAATAGAATAAAATTACAATATAGTGGAGAAGATAGTAAATGGCTCCATAGCGCCCCCTACAATATTTTAATTAATTAGCCCCGCCCACTACATTGACTGTTATGGTTATGATTCGGGGAAACTTGTAGACGCTCCCAGTACCTTCAAAAAAGTCTCTTGGACATATGGGCTAAATCAAACAGGGAGTCGGCCATTTTGAAAAAGGTGCCATTTTTAGGGTCATTTCTGTCATTTTCTTTGCCATGCATTTTGAGGAACTTCTCCTAAGAATTTTGTCCAACTTTAACCCAAATGAGTCAGGATGCTCAAGAGGCATGTGTGATTAGAAGTTGTGCTATTTCTTTTAATAGGGGATATCGTTTAGGAGAGGTGGGGCAGCAAAGCAGATGTGATGCAATGAAAAGGAAACTGACATAACTCCCACAAAAAACAACCAACCTGCACCAAAATTACTACAGATGATGCCAGTCATATCCTTCACAGTTGTGCATGTCAATAATTAGATGATAAGTTAGCCCCGCCCCTTGGTGACAGGAAGTGACCCTTCATAAGGCCTAAATGGCCTGAAGTGCAGTCTGGCTGCACTTTAGGTTGAGAGACGCATGGGAAGGATGTTGGCAGGGGAGGCGGTGGCATTATGCCGAGCGGCGCCATGGTGCGAGGGCCTATATCACCGTTATTATTTTTATTCGGACACTTCGCGTGCTTTTTTGGAGGCCTGAACGTGCTCGAAAACTCACCAAATTTTGCGTACCCCCCCAAGGGAATACGAAAAATTTGATATTTTGAGGTGCTCCAGAATGTTTGGGCGAAACTGAACGAGAGCGCCACCTATTTTAGGTGCCCCGCTACTGCATGTCGTTAATCTTTATGAACATTCATACACATGATCTACATGCTAGGGCGAAGAAAAAATCCTCTTAATGTCATGGTGAAATGTCGACAGGAAGGCGGCCATTTTAGGTCAAAGTCAATATTTTGGCGTTTTACCACCTCGCATTTTAACAAACTCGTCCTAGAGCTTTTATCCCACTGAGCCACAAATTGCTCAGGATGTTCAGGAGGCATGTGTGATTAAATGTTGTGTTATTTCTTCTAATAGGAGACTTAGTTTACGAGGGGCGGGGCCTCAAAGTTTGATGTCTCGCCATGAAAAATTAAACGGATATAACTCCCACATAAAGCAACATTTCTGCACCAAATTTGCTAGATATGATGGCAGTCCTCTCCTACAGAGTTCTATATGTCAATATTTTGATTATGAAATAGCCACGCCCCCTGGAGGTCAAAAGTGTTGTTTTTTGCTCACACACCCATAACTCTGGCTTGGTGGACACCACATGGCCCAAATTCACTCAGGCATCACAAAACATGTTGGTGAAGAGATCTGATAAAGGACGTTGCTCTACACCGCACGGCGTGCCCGTGACGCCATGGCGAAGTTCCATGCGGCGGCGTGACATCATAAATCACTATAAAATTCTCAATTTTGATCTGATCACCCTAAAACTTATAGGGATTAATAAGGGATCAGTCCTGAACAGATTAATGTGACCATTGCTGGTCTAGACCTAAGCCCCGCCCACTTACAACAGGAAGTGGTTTTTTCCACATTTGAGGGTCATGCTTCTAAGGAAATGGTCCCAAACACTTGAGACTCCTCCAAAACATGTCAAACCCTTTCATGATGCCACAATAAAAACCTCAAGTCGCTACGCTAAACGGGACATGGCGAATGGCGGTCCAACGCCATGAAACAGGAAGTACCTGTGACCAAGCCATGGAACCTTGGACCGCCACCAAACTTGCCATGACTGATGAAAGTAAGGCCCTGAACTAAGCCCCATTGAAACATTATGGAATAAATGGAGCATGTCTCCATAGCGCCCCCTACAAAATTTCAATCAATCAGCCCCGCCCACTACATGGACCGACATGGATGAAATTCAGCACAGTTGGAGAACCTTCCAGTACCTTCAAAAAAGTCTCTTGGACATATGGGCTAAATTCAACAGGAAGTCGGCCATTTTGAAAAAGGTGCCATTTTTGAGGTCATTTCTTTGCCATGCATTTTAAACATCTCCTCCTAGGGATATTGTCCAACTGACACCCAACTTGCACAGGATGCTCAAGAGGCATGTGTGATGTAAAGTTGTGTTATTTCTTCTAATAGAAGATTTAGTTTAGGAGGGGCGGGCCCTCAAAGTTTTATGTCTCATTAAGAAAGACTTATTGCTAAAACTCCCACATAAAACAACATATCAGCACAGGAATCGCCACATTTGATGCCAGTCCCATGATGAACAAAATCTACAATGCAATAATATGACTATGAATTAGCCCCACCCCTTGGCAACAACAAGTGTCTGACATCATGAACCAGGAAGTACCTGTAACAAAGCCATGAAATTGTTGATCTTCACCATACTTGCCATGAGTCATGAAAGTTATGCCCTTAATAGAGTAAAATTAAAATATAGTGGAGAAGATAGTAAATGGCTCCATAGCACCCCCTACAATATTTTAATTAATCAGCCCCGCCCACTACATTGACTGTTATGGATATGATTCGAGACACTTGTAGACCCTCCCAGTACCTTCAAAAAAGTCTCTTGGACATATGGGCTAAATCAAACAGGAAGTCGGCCATTTTGAAAAAGGTGCCATTTTTGGGGTCATTTCTGTCATTTTCTTTGCCATGCATTTTGAAGAACTTCTCCTAAGAATTTTGTCCAACTTTAACCCAAATGAGTCAGGATGCTCAAGAGACATGTGTGATTAAACGTTGTGCTATTTCTTTTAATAGGGGATATCATTTAGGAGAGGCGGGGCAGCAAAGCAGCTGTAATGCAATGAAAAGGAAACTGACATAACTCCCACAAAAAACAACCAACCTGCACCAAAATTACTACAGATGATGCCAGTCATATCCTTCACAGTTGTGCATGTCAATAATTAGATGATAAGTTAGCCCCGCCCCTTGGTGACAGGAAGTGACCCTTCATAAGGCCTAAATGGCCTGAAGTGCAGTCTGGCTGCACTTTAGGTTGAGAGAGGCATGGGAAGGATGTTGCCAGGGGAGGCGGTGGCATTATGCCGAGCGGCGCCATGGTGCGAGGGCCTATATCACCGCTTGCGGTTTTAATTTTGTATGTTATTAGAGTAATCAGACAAAGAAAAAGCTAAACAAATCCTGGGCTAATGGTCGTGCTCTCTGGGGTTTGAAGCCACTGGGAGAGATGAGATTTTAAAAGACTTAAAGTTTCCTGAAGTTCTAGCGGACCTTGTAGCGGGCCACGATGTTAGAAAGTCTCAATGAAGCAGCAGCGGTCAGTAAGATGACAGTTGCATCTCTCGCCACCGGCTCTGGTGAAGTTCTCAACGCAACTTCTATAATCGGCTGATAATGTGAACAAAACTAAACCTCAGTTCAAATCATTTAACTCGACATATCACTGGATGTAATTTTTGTCCCGAATGTGAACGTTTCTGTTTAAATCTGCTTGCAGCTAAAGTTTTGTATTTTAATGGGTGATTGTTAATTTGATCCTTCAAACATCTCTGGAGCCACAGCCAAAAAACTACGCAGCAATGATCAGCCATGTTAAAATGTATGATAATTAGATATCGTAAAGGAATTATGTAAAGATATATCAGGTCGGTGTAGAACTATTGATGTCTTAGACATTATATGGACTGTACAGAAAATACATTAAATTGCTATTATTTCCAAATTATATACATTTTTTTTATCTTAAGGTCACCAACATCCTTACATGACTTATAGCAACCTTTCCTTAGAAGTTACAGTCATTCAAGGATTAGAAAATAAAATAAAAACATCTCAAACATATCTTTGTTCATTCAGATGGCTCAGTGATATTAGATAGTCCTGTTTCCCCTGTGGAGGAGGGAAGCGAGGTGACCCTTCGCTGCAGGAGCAAGGCAAATTCCAACAATGCTAATTTCTACAAAGATGATGCCTTGCTGCAGGGAGAGGGTTCAGGTGAAATGACCATCAGAACCATGTCCAAGCTCGATGAAGGCCTTTACAAGTGCAGCATCTCTGAAAATGAAACATCACCAGGAAGCTGGTTGACTCTGAGAGGTGATGCATGTTGCAAATATTGTGCAGAAACTTTTTTTGTTACTTATGAGTGTAAATGATTCTAATTCATTTTTTCTATTATTTGTCAATCATCCCATGAAGGAGGTAATCTTGTACATCGGTCTTCCTCTCAAATCCTCAGCCTGCTGATTCCTGTTCTCACCTTCATACCCGTGGCCTTGATGTTGGTGGTGATGGGGCTTCTCTTCTTTGGGAGACAAAGAGATGATAAACGCAGCTACTTTTCTTTTTACATACAATTTCAGGTCTGCAAAATCTAAAAAAAAATCACAATCTTGACAAATATTTCTTAAAGCTGACGAGTACAGACGTTAATGTCCACGGATATCCATTTTCTAAATCAGTTATTTGCCCTCACAATTATTCATTCATTCATTCATTATCCTAACCACTTCATCCAATTACTTGCATAACCCCGGTTCTCTTTCAAAGCATTCGTTTCACTATGGGAACGCTCTGGGCGTGACCTCATCAGAAGCATGTATTACACTCTTCCAGCCAGGATTGGCTCGGGTATGTCTGTCAGTGCCAGAGAGGGCGGAGACCCCTCCCCTATAAAAGAGGCTGGCACTACACAGGCAGGTTATTGTGACATCAAGCCTGTAAAACCGCGTAAAAGTGTGAGATGAGGCCCCGCTTGCTGCGGCACAGATCTCTTGAATGGATACTCCCCGGAACAGGGCCCAAGAAGTGGTGAGGCCCCTGGTCGAGTGGGCGCGCAAACCCTGTGGGGGCCACAGCCCCTTGGAACTGTAGGCTGTAGTGATCGCGCCAACAATCCAGGGAGACAGCCGTTGTTTGGAAACCGGCTTCCCCAAATGGGCCTGAGCCCATGACACAAAGAGTTGGTCACTTTTCCTAAAGGTTTTACTTCTTTCCATATAGACATGCAAAGCCCGCACCGGATAAGTGTCCTTCAATTCCCCGCTCTTCTTGTCTGAGGAGCAGTGGCGGTTACATACGCTTGGTATGTAACCGCCGCTGCTCCTCAGACAAGAAGGGCGGGTAATTGAAGGACAATTAGTCTATTGGAGAACACGACCCCAACACCTTTGGCAAGAAAGCGGGATTGGGGAGCAAGCTCATCCTTTTGTCCCCAGCAGAAAACTTTGTGCATGACGGATGTACTGAGAGTGCATGGATCTCGCCCACACACTTGGCTGAAGCAAATGTCAACAATAGCACAGTCTTCAATGTAATTACTTTAAGATCCACCTGATCCAGTGGCTCGAAAGGTGGACTTGTTAAAGCATCCAACACCAGGGGAAGGTCCCATGATGTTGCTAAGGGCTTCACAAAAGGCAGCTTGCGCCGAGCCCCCCTCATAAACCGAACCACCAATGGATGTTCACCCACAGTCTTTCTGTAAAAAACCAATGTGGCAAGCTGAGATTGCTGCCAATATATATATATATATATATATATATATATATATATATATATATATATATATATATATATATACAAATCTGACAGAATTGTGAATATCAAAATTTGAAATGCTGATGGTACAAAAGTCAGCATTCACATTTGATTTAAAATTGCATATTATTATTATTATTCTACAAATCCTGTGATACCTGCAGGCAAGAAACGGCTCGCAGCCATGTTTGACTTATAATGACAAGTCCTGATATTTTGCTTCCAAAAGGACAAACTTTCCTCCATGCTTCCCTCTGAGAACACACTACATTCAAAGGAGCGACTTTGCACAAGCATGTTAACGACTCACTGATTTAGGTCAGGTGCGTTGCAGCAGATAAACATCTAAAATCTGCAGCATCTCATGAGGCTCAGAGTTTGAGATCCCGGTTTTAAAGTGGTCCCAAGCGATTGTTCTCCAGCTTACTGAAAGCTTTTCTAAGCTCTTCTTTGTCACATTTTCAATTATTCAAAATCAGTTTTTCATGTTTATTCCCCTGAACTCTTCATTATGAATCAATAAGACATGAAAAGACACAATACATGAACTGATGTTATGTCGACACATTTCAGACAACTTAACAAAGAACGGTGTGTTAGTGGTATTTTACAAAGATGTGAGAGTAGCTCCAAGTCCTACCAGTAAAATTGCACCCAGAAAAATTACATTCATCCGACTTCAGCTGCCTGGTTGGCAATAAACAAGATTTTATGTCACATGAACTGGGATTAAGACCCTGTAAATCAGTACATTTAATCCTGAATTTACTACTAGTTTGGCATCTAACCTTGTACAACCAGCCGGTTCTCTGCTGACTCTCCAAATCCAGAGATCCTGCATTTATAGGGTCCTTCATCTGCCTTGGAAACTCTGGGGATGGTCATCTCTCCGGAGTAGCTGGTGCAGATTTGGACATCGTGTCTGTAGAAGTCGACAATGCGCTTTGTGGGATCTTTGTTGTTTCTGCAGTAAAGAGTCACAGATTCCCCCTCCATTACTGGGTGGACTGGACTCTCCAGGATCACACCATCTGCAGACGAATGCACAATAATCATGTTTTTATTTGTGTTTCGCTGTCCGATCTGATGACGTCTTGCACTTCAGACGTTTTCTCTTTTTATTCTCTTCTATTCTACGGTCATTTAGCAACGCTTTTATCCAAAGTAACTTACATATGAATGAGAACAGTAGAGGACATGGTAGGAAGGTGCTAGTGGACTGTCCAGTTGGACGCAGGTCCTTCCATGAAGTGCTACAGACTTTCTTTTTTGTTTTTTGTTTACTCCCTTCCCGCCCCATAATATCACCGATGTTATAATACAAAGAATTAATACCATAACGTTTGTTGCAAAGAACTGGGCTAAGTTCTCCAACTTTCCAATAAATATAGCCATACTAAGTGTGGAAGTGATCCTTGAAGAGCTGAGTCTTCAGCTGGGTCTTCAGTAGACAGGGACTCTGCAGAGCGGACAGAGTTTGGGAGATCATTCCACCATCGTGGAACAACAGAGGAAAAGAGTCTGGCTGGTGATTTAGTCCCACCTATGGGTGGTAACATGAGGTGTCTTTCACTGGTGGAATGTAGCTGTCGAGAGGGAGTGTAGGTCTGGAGTAAGGAGTTTAGATGGTTTAACAATTTTTTTAGACACTAGATGAATAAATAGTAAACATAAGGACATACATCAGCAGAAAGTAAAATGACTTTTATACTCCAAATTCTGACACCAGAATTTCGAGTCGCTCACCGACAACAAAAAGCCACTTTTCCAGTGATTCTCCGACTCCAAAGATTTTACATTTGTAGGAACCTCCGTCAGACTTGGAGACACTTTGGATGGCCATTGTTCCTTCATCACTGCTACTGATAATCATGTTGCCCTTAAAGAATTCAGCTGTATGGTTGGAGGAAATCATCTTGTTTCTGCAAAGCAGAGTCACAGATTCCCCCTCCATCACAGCCTGGTTGGGAACCTCCAGGGTCACAGAACCATCTGTAAAGCAACAGACAAGAAACCTGACCGAACTTTCATATCAGAATATCAGAATATACAACCATCTGGCTCAAAAACCCATTATTAAATATTCAGTATTTACTGAACAAAAGCAGCTTCCACACCTTGCAGAAGCCCCTTTACCAACAGTTAGGGGTGTAAAATTATATAATACCACCAGATAGTCATTCATTGTGAAAAATTCTGATGTTTGCCAGCATCTCAAATTCAGTCACAAAACAATTGAAATTTTAACATCCACCAATCAAAATGAAAATATATCACAAGCGATTGAAGACAGTCATTCCCATTCATATATAAAAAAAAAAAACAACCTGTTTTTTGAAACAACAGATTTATGTCCAAGGGGAGAGACGGAGTAATTTCCCTCTGCTTGCCGTGACTCGTCGCTAGCTAACTCTGAACTTGTGCATAAAAAAGGACATCAGCGTCTTTTCTGCCTCATAAAGCTGTCACGTTTTAATATTGACAAAACAACGCTCTCTCTCTCTTTTATAGATCCTTTATTGAATCAATTTTGTCATTTTCCTTGGTAGCCTGGTTTGGTAATTTGGCTCTGAAAGACAGAAATAAAGTCAGTCAGATTATTAAATGGTCCAGTAGGCTGATTGGTGGCCTCAGCCGAGTCTTGAGGCCCTGAACACCAGGCACGTACAGCCAATAGCCTCTAATATTGTGAGCTGTGACTTCCATCCTTTATTTGTGGAGTTTTACCTTCTCCAATCAGGACGCAGGTTCCAGGTGCCGAGCTGTAGGACAAAACGTTGTCGGAACAGTTTTGTTCCATCGGCAGAAGTCCTCCTTTATAAATTTTAAGATTTTAAATTGTTTTATCTATTAATGTAGCTACTTTTTGATTTATGACGTTGCGAGCCATTGTGAATGTCAGAATGTTTGTTTTTGTGTTCATTTTATCTCTGTCTTCTTTGACACCAAACCTAGTGAACAACAAATCTACCTACAGGTACAAAATAAAGTCAACTGAACTGAACTGAACTAGCTTCTTAACTTAGCGCACTTGGAGATTAGCTAGAAAACAGCGTGGGAAACTTCTAATGTAATATAAAGCAGTTATCAAAATAGATATTGTATATTTCTTAACGACATTTGCATTTTGGATCGATGACATTAGCTCATTCAACTTATATTCAATGTATTGTAGATCAATGTATTGTTGTGTCCATAGCAGCAGTAACTGTACATAACGCTTTTGGTCAACTTATGTAAAATAGTGCTCGAGTTCATTGAAGTTTGTAGGACTTGTTTATGCACAGCTCTCTTTAAGGTCCCACCATGGTATTTCAGCTTGAGGTTTTGGCTCCGGGTCAGGCGTAGGTCAGTTAGGTCCGAAAAAGTCCAAAAGGTTCTGCAACTTTTCATGGATTAACAGCTGATATTGATAAAGTGTTAGATCCAGATGTGTTGAAACAGCATACTATTAAAACCTGTTGGACTGGTGGACTGAACTTGTCCATCTCTGGACTGGACCGTGTCAACGCCTTGATTATTTTCTTTCAGTCATGCTGTTGTAGATCTGCTGTTGTGCTTTAACCGTCAAACATGATGAGTGAAGTGTTTTGGTGAGTAAATGTTGCTTCTCTATGATCATTTCTGATGTCTTTCCTCCTTGGCATTGTAATAACACATCTGAATACTACAAAGTAAAAAAAAAACTGTCAAGATGCTTTTATAGTTTCAGAAAAAAAATTATATTCTGCTTTTGTAGATATTTTTATGCTGATGATGATCAATTAATGAGTGTATTTTATTAATTGATTTGACTAGAAGGATGCGTGCATAGGCTTACTCGTCATAGGTAATAATATCCCAGTAACAAAGCTAAATAACTTGTCTTAGATAATTAAAGACCAAAACATTTAAACTAAGTGAAAAAGTAATTTAATTGCAGTGGAAGCAACAAAAAAACATACAACCTTCATCTATAATTTCCAATTTTTTACAGTGTAGAATGTTTATGTTTTATTTAAATATCAGCAAATCTATTTTATGTTATTTATTTTTTTAAATAAACAGTTGTACAAAAACGATGAAACAAGCCACTGCTCTGTTACTTTGCATCACTAAACTAATCCCAAATCATTCTTTTTACATACTTATGTCATGACTAAATTATTTTTATAGAGCAAAAGATTTTAACTTAAAGTTGCTAAAACGGAAAAATACACAACTGTATGTTTACCCGTCACTTTTTCACAGTGTATCATGAAGCTTATATGGTTTAAGTAAATTCTAAAATTTTTTCTCTTTAAATGAATATTTACTCTGTATAAACATGCCTGAGACAGCTTGTCCTTTACATCACTCAATTAAATCCAAATTAACCTTTTAAGTAGGTATGACTAAATAGTTTTATAGTAAATTTTAACTGAATACTCCTTAAAGGTAAAAATGCACAACTTGACGTTTACTCACCATCTTCCTGAGCATCACAGAGGACCTGAACTCCTGCAACAAGCAGCAATAAGATGCTCATCCCTGGAGAGGTACATACATTTCTCATTATGTAATCACTCCAAATAGAACCAGGTAGACATAAAATGGATGAATGTTTGGAAATACCTTTATTTGTTGGTAAAATGTCTTAGTAGACTAATCTAATGATGACAGTATAACGAAGAGGTACTTAAGTAGCTTTTTTTATGCTTGAACTGATGAAATCATCAGGTTTTGCACATACGTCCTCACACCCAGAACAGCTTTCTCTGAACTACGTTTGTTTTGCAAGTTAGAATAAGTAGATTATTTTTTAAAAACTTGGTTAACACAGTTCAATACTTCATAATTCAGAATCGTGCAACAACATTTTCCTCTAGACGGGAACTGATTTGACAGTTTTCACACCACACAACATCAGAAACAGCCTAAAAAGCAACATTTACCTTTAATCACATAAAAACACGCAACCAAGCCAATAAAGTGGGTGATCCTGACAGAAGTCCATGAATAATAAGTTCAGTGATTCATAATGAATAAGCAGGACTAATAGGTTAACAGGTTATTTGCTGCAGAAACGTAAATATCCTCAATATTTCACTGCTTTACTACAGGAGCCACTAAATTATTAGTTAGTAGATAATATGTTAGCGTAACTCACACAGCCTGGTGCAGAGCGATGTGGCCTCCATGCTGGCTTCCTGCCGACTGTGTGAACATCACCTCAAACTGAAATTATAATTACACCCTCCTCCTCCTCGAAGGCCTTCCTCTTCAGCTCTTAGTCTGACAGTTGCAGATGGGCTCATTGTTCTCATTGTCTTCCTGCTGTTATATTTGTCAGCTCGATCTGAAGACGTCTGTGCTGAGCTCTAATGCTGGACATCAGCCATGTGAGCCCTCAGAGTGCAAATTCACACAAAGTAGACTGAAGAAGCAACAGTGTTGTTTTATACCGAGCCAACCGGATAACTGGTCACCATGGTGACGCAGCCAAAAACAGTTTAAAAAAGAGGAAATTATATATTAATTTGGGAAAAACTATTTATTGAACATGACAAGAGCCCCTACATGGAAAAGCATGAGATACATGACAGTGCATAGGATGTTTGTACATGTAGCAAACCAAGACATAACTCCTCTAGAAGACTCTCCCAAGCTTTGGCATCCACACACAATAAAACTTCACATTAGTTTGTGTTTTTCTTTACGGTTGAGGTGAAAAGTTTCATTTCAGCTCATAAACTGTGTCTTATGGTGTTCCTTAGGTGAGTTTAGCGTCTGATCATGGATGTAGCCATTTAATTCCAAGGCTTTCCCAAGGGGTACCCAACAATCCCTATTTTACTACTCCCTAGGACTAATTTGTTAATTGTAAGGACTACTTTACGATTCCTAGGACTGAGTTGCTAATTCTTAGGAAGCTAATTCTGAGGGAGTACTTGGGTATTCTTCGGACAAATTTACAAATGTGCTTGGACTTATTTACTAATCCCTAAAACTAATTTACCATTTTTCATTTTCTAGGACTAATTCACTACTTCCTTTACTCATTTTGTAGGCCTGAAAGACATCTTTTTGGAAACAGATTTCAAAGAATCTTTTCAAAGTCCCTTTTGAAGTCTATGATGGAGTATTATGGCCACAATGAGAAAAAAAAAAAAGTGTTGTATTATTTTTTTATCCCCTGCTTCACTAGAGAATAAAGTTGAAATACTGACATTAAAGTCGAGTATTCCATACGAGTTTGAGCAGCTTAATAAAACACAATGCCTTATGTCAAGGAGCGAGTGACCTTGCATTTCGGAGTGGGTTTTAGCAACAAGGAGATTCTTTCCCTTTAAGCATACATTAAAATAAGTATTTGTACTTTGAGGAGACTGTCAGAAACTGCAACTTTTCATGGGGAGAAACCACACCAACTTGGAAGACGTGGCTACATTCCTGACTTTCACATCAAGAAGCTGCAGACATGTTGTATCTGGCATGCGGTCGCCCTGTTTTTTTCTTTTTACTTTATTCTCGACATTTCAACTTTATTCCTGTCATTTGGATCTTATTCTATAGTAAGGCAGGGGGGAAAATAATCATATTTCTTTTTTTCTCATTGTGGCCCTAATACTCCGTCGCAGAAGTCTCTAAAGACTGATTGTGTTTTTATAACATAAGATGCTGAAACTGCATGTGCATCTATCCATCTGTGGTTTATACCTGCTCACAACCAGTTATACAGGCAAACTGCTTCTTTATCATCTAAATAAAACCCTGAAAAGCATGCTGACAAAACTAGGTCTTCTAAAATAGATCCCACGTCTACAGTCTCTGTGGCTTCAAAGCTGCAGCTGCTGTGAAGACAAAAGAACTTCACAACCAACATATAGATATTTTTACTTCAGTACTAAGGTACTTTCTGCATGAACTTTAAAACATTACAAGCAAAGCTTGAAGTTAAATGAAAGTTCTTTGTGTGCAAAGAATATTTTCCGTCTTTCGCTTGTGGTATGTCGTTTATCCACTTCCAATTTTCCCACAGTGAAGAAGTCCCACCAACAGCGACATCAGAGCAACCGCCACGCTGATGAAGGCGCTTCTAAACAGGAAGAGGATCGGGGGGGTTTTGGTGAAGCTCTGCAAAGACAACAGCAAACAAATGAACAGGTCATATGTTTGGCCCACAAAAACCTCATAGTTGGGTTTTGTACTCCCTCTAAAGAATGTCTGGTTAAATGGTTTCTGTTATAATCTGCTGGGGATAAACAAGTAAAAGCCAAATACCTTCCTTGTAATGCAAGCGGTTGTTGACCACAGCCAGCCAGTTTTCTGGTGACTCTCCAAGTCCAGAGATGACACACTTGTAGAGTCCTTCATCTGACTTGGAAACGTTGTTAATGGTCATCGCGCCGGAGTAATCCGTCTGGATTATCTGGCCATCTTTAAAGAAATCAGCTGCATGGTTGACAAGATTTTTCTTCTCTCTGCAGCGCAAGGTGACGGTTTCTCCCTCCGTCACAGGGAAAACTGGACTCTCCAGGATCACAGAGCCACCTGAAAAACATCTTTTTTGCATTATTATATTTACGGATCAGAGCATGTAATATGCAAGGTGTTGCTGAAAGCCTGGTGATGTGAACTTGTGTCGCAGTGTTGAGATAAGATTTCTTTTTTTGTCTACAAGCTGCAGGGGAGGCAATGTCAACCTAACCAGAAGAGTATTTTTTGCTTTGAATTAAAAAAAAAAAGCTCCAAAATAAAGTTATAAACCAATGTGTCATCAACATACAACAGACAACTTAACAAGGAACCGATTTTAACACTTTCAGGCATTTTTTGTTAGCGATATGCAAATGTCCCCAATCTGTTTAAGTCCTAAACTTACACAGACAGTCATGTCTGTAGGAAATGTGTAAACATAACCTACCAGTAATGCTGATGTTCACTGAGTTGCTTTTCAGGCCTCCTTCAGCTTCACACCAGTATTCACCACTGTCCAGTTGGATCACACTGAAGATGGTGCAGCTCACATCCGTTATCGTTGTGTCATTTGCACATTTCGGGGTCAATATTTCATTGTCTCTCATCGTCATCAACCTGACAGGACGATCAAACCCATTGCAGATGAAAGAGATGGACTCGTATTCAAAGAACTGAAGTCTGGCCGGTGAGACGTTGAGAAGAGTTGCATCTGCGACCAAATTCAAATGAAAATCTCTTAAACAAGCATGAGACTATCACGCATACACTTATTTTGTAGGTCCCTAAAATAGCACTTTCCATCATGAGTTGAAGTCAGACCATATTAAAGGAGAAAATTAAAATTATTCAGTCAGAAATCATTCATTTTCAATATTTTATGAGACAATATGATAGAATCAGATAAAAATAAAATATCTCTTTAAAATAAAATGTAAAACATAATTAGTTTTGTTCCAACAGAGCATTTAAATTGGGGATGACCAGCTCTAGTCCTGAAGGGCCACAGACCTGCAGGTTTTCCATGTATCCCTGCTTCGAAGGAATCTGTCACTGTGTGGACCTTGTTTGGTTGTTGGACCCATTTAATGAAAGCCAGGTGTGTTTGAACATGGACACATGAAAAACCTGCAGGACATCGGCCCTTGAGAACCAGCTTTGGGCACCCCTGACTTAAATACTAAGCCAACCGTTTTTTCATGTTTACAACTTGATTTATTTTTGCCCACTTACCGCTTTTGTGACCAGGTGCAGCCAGAAGCGAACATACAACCAGTACTGCAGGGACAAGAAATAAAATGCATTTTTATTAGAACAAGCTTAATTGAAATTAAACTCTTTTCCAAATCTGTTCTTGCTGAAACAGCAGAAAAGCAGCTAAACATGTTTCAAACACACAACAAAACATATTAAACTGGCTCAACAGCTTAAAATCCTCAAATCAAGGGCAGCATCTACAATCAGCTGTCATTCGAGAAGTCTTTCTCCGGTTTGTTAAGACCAAAGGGAGCAGCAGCCACAAAAGCCCATATTTCCATCGCAGTCTGCTTCCATGCTGTTGGGATCTTCATGAATAAGGAGGTTAAAGCAGCTTTTCGTGGATTTTGTCCATCGCCATTAAAAGGCATCTATATGGCCAAAATCAGCTTTTCTGGCCAAGATGACACCCAATTCAGGATTTTAACATGGCTTGAACTAGTTTTGTTGTTTGTGTGTTAATTTGACAGACTGATTATTGCATGAATGATTTAATTCAGGTAAAAGTCCCAAATAGTTAATGATAAATTTAATATATATTCTAACAATGATCTAAAATGATATGCCAACCCCAGTTTGAGAACCACTGATAGAGAAAGTGCGAATGACCTTAAAGCACCATGACAAAGAGTATCCAGAGCATGTAGAACTTGAGACAAGACAAACATGCAAAGAACATTGTCGTAATCTAAAATATTAAACAGCGGGTTTAGTCGATATATTACATGATAATATGCAGTTTATTGGCTTTAAATGGATGCTGACGGATTTTATTATAACATAAAGTCCCTGTTTTGGTTTGACTAATGAACTACTTGCATATTTTTGAATAATATTCTTCATTCCTTCTGAACAAAATGATCTCGTCGAGAAAGTGAAAAGAAACGAAGGAAATAAAAGTGTCACTCACACAGTCGGACAGTGACGGTTAAAACCTCCATTGTGTTCCTTTCTGATAGTCTGAGTCTCTAAGTCTGGATCTCTTCCTGTGGACTCCACACTGTTGATGCAGGTTTGAGTCACGTGAGTTTTACCGAGAAGCACAACTGACCTGATGCTAATAATAATCCTGCCTCAGTGGGAGGGTCTAGTCTACAAGCTGAATAAATAAAGTCTTACTGGCAACTGCAGACTTTGTTTATTATTCTGCCTAAAAGTGAAGCTTCGTCTCTATTTGGTCAAAATGTACTATTTTATTTACTACTGTGAAGGTATTTATTTGGGCACATTTACAGGTTTGTGTGTGTCCATATGTCATTTCAACATAGTTTAAGCAATTGGTTTGTACAGCAAGGCCTCTCAGAATCTTAGTTAAGTGCCTAGCTGGAATGGAAACAAGGTAATGTGTCGTTCTACCACCCCTAAACACAAACATGTGCTTGTAAAATCATAAACACACCTAACTAGTGCTGAGTAGGCTTAAGGCTCATTCATTTGATTCATTTTCTAAACCGCTTAATCCAATCCAGGGTCGCGGGGAAGCTGGAGCCTATCCCAGCTGGCTTTGGGCAACAGGCCGGGTACACCCTGGACAGCTCGCCAGTCCATCGCAGGGCCACACAGAGAGACGAACAACCACTCACGGTCACACTCATTCCTAGGGGCAATTTAGAGTGACCAATTAAGCTAACATGCATTTCTTTGGAAAGAACCCACGCATACACGAGGAGAACATGCAAACTCCGTGCGGCTTGAGGCTCATTAATGCTCAATGCAGAAGACAGAAGGAGACATTATTTACTCCATTTATACATATATGTATATATATATATATATATATATATATATATATATATATATATATATATATACATATATTTTTATATATATATATATATATATATATATATATATATATATATATATATATATATATATATATATATATAGGTAGGTAGACTATGTAAGATTTTCAATATTTTCAAAAAAGATTAACTAAAAAAATACCTACGATCATAATTAGATTTACATACATTTAAACATGTAGGTTCCAGTCTGTCCATAGTGGATGCATTATTAAATGACAAGTTTAATTAATGACAAAGACCCTTCTTGAATGTTTTCTGACCAGTAAAAAAAAAGTACTTTTTTCCACCAGTAGGGGGAGTATAAGCCCATTTTTTGCAGAGCGGCTCTGAGCTACAGCTCACAAGTGATTCCTGCCCTTGTAGGAGCTGGAAAGGAGGAGGGGTGAGTTTTGCTCATTACTGCCAACCTGTGGTCGTTTGTGGAGGTAGCAGTTTTGTGGTTTTGCTCACGACCTGGTGTTTGCCACCTGGTGGTGGAAAGAATTGCCTTGAAATCTTACATACTCTACCTTAAGGGGCTTAGCTCCATTATTTAATGCAGAAAGTGAAGCAAATTGCAGGGGCAATGTTGAATTGTGTAGCTGGCACACAACCCGTGCAAGGAACAAACCAGATCAAAAGGAACATAACAAAGATTTTATAAACCACCAAATAAGAACTCAAAGAAGAAGTCGAGAACAGCAAAATAAAAAAGAAAAAAATGTACTTTTAATAATTGATCTCAGCTGTTGTTTCTGGACATTTGAAAACAACCTGTGTCAAAATGCGGAAGTCTACTTCAAAGTTCACACTGCCCACTAGTGGATGAACTGGCAACTTAGAACATGCATGTATGTATGAGCGTGGCAACACCTGAGATATTATATATCACACCACAGTGTGAGTGTCACGGGATACCTGCCAAACAACTGTTTCTGCTGTTAAGACTAACATAATTGCGCTATAATAAAATTTAAATGACTTATTAACTGTTAAAAAGTTTTTTAAAAAAAAGCTAAGCATAGTCCAGTAAGATCATAAAAAGTGGAGTCTAATTGAAATTATTTTAAAAAGATATAAAAGTCCAAAGATTGTTGTGACAGTCGAGGTAAAGCCAGTTCTAAGAGGTAAGCCAGGATGGCTAAATGGGGCTGAGGGGGCTCTCCGTCCACCCAGTCTCCTGCTCCGGCCCTGTAGGTCTGCAGTGCAAGCGGCAACCTCCGGAGGTAAAAAGGGAAGCCTAAGCTGAGGTGACAAAAAAATTGCAGTTCCCCCTTCATCCACTAGGGACTGCAAAACAGCAAATCCCCATAGACTCCCATGTTAAAAAAAAACCCAACTTCACATCAGAAATAAACATGTTTACAGCCTGGTTCAAAAATCCATTTTTGGTTTATAGGTCAGGTTTACCTTCAAGACAACTGTGGGGGGAGTGAATTTTTTTCTAACTCCTCTGTTTAAAAGTAATTTAATGTAGAAATTTGGCATTTTTAGGGGCGTGTCCTTTTGATCGACAGGTACCTGATCTCCTGCTTGAAGTGAGAAGAACGTAGAACAACCGCGGTTTTTAGCTGCTTAATAGCATGACTTAGCTTTAGCCCGCTTACCTCCATTAGCCAGTTAGCTCCTGTTATCTCCAGATTAGCTCGGTTAGCTCTTAGCTGTAGGCAGGTCAGAGTTCACTCGATGTCAATCATCCACCATGACGCTCACAGCCCCCCTCTCAGCTCCACCTCTTTGCCCACATTTGCATTTTTCAGGTGAGACGACATGCATGCCTCTGCCAAGATGGCGATGGTAGGAACCGCCCACAGGTTCAATGCAGCTCTTGGTGACCTATGGGTGACGTCACAGAGGCTCCATCCACTCTTCATACAGTCTATACTGCAGTGGCTTCTCCTTGATCGACCGCTGTGGGACACAGAGAGCGAGCACTAAACAGCTGATTCCAGCAAGCAACAGGCACAACACACCAACAGAGGACCAACAAACACACAACAGAGAGATGATTGGTTCGCCTTCCCGACTGCTTGGCTCATCTGATGTCCGCCTGCATAACAACCATTTCTTTTGTGGGTGGGCACTCCAACCTGCCATCCCAATTGGATGCAAAATCATGCAATAAAAATCAAATGTAAAATAGAAGCAAGGTTAAAAAGTACAACCTAAAAACCAGGATCAAACTGTGCACATAAATATATTCAAACATAAATGTTTCAGACTTCAGCCAACTGTCACATGTCTGCCATCAATTTTACAACTTTGGCACTGAAATGGTTAAATCACTGAACCCGTTCAGACCTAAGGTGTGGTAACAAAGATCAGAACATAAGAGCAAAAGACACCTTGCTTGCAGGTGTTTTGAACTTAACTTCTACTTTCATTTCTACAACGCTGCTCCTTCTAACTCTTACAGAGTACACAGTCCACCTCGTTTTATTGTATCTGGTCAAGGATTTATGGACCGATACCGACAGTGAAGCGTCAATTTGTCTGAGTCACACGGCACACTAACAGCAATAACTGATCAACAGCAAAGGTAGTTGTCACTTACTTTTCTTTAATTCTGAAAAAAAGAGGTGTTTTAGTTCTACTTTATTTGTTTCTGCTTATTTCAGCCTGCAGTCCAGCTGCGGCAGAAAACCTGATCTGAAGCAATTAGACTACTAATCTGGAATAAATTTAAACTAGTTAGTGACTGGTGGTATTATACGAGTTGTATGTTTCATCTTTTTCACAAGTCAGTTTAAAGATTATATTACTATGGAAAAAAACGGAGAAAAATACGTTGCCTTTATTTAGCAAAGGTCACCAGAGGGTGCCAAATTTGAGGGGACCAGGGTTCCATTTAAACAAGAGTGAAAGTTGCCTGGTTGAAGTTATTTAAGAGGTTCATAATGAAATATTTACCACCTTATTTTACAAATATGCTATTTTTGTTTAGTCACTGCTTAGATTTCTTTTCCTTTCGCTTCTCAAGTCCTTCTGAATGTGTTAAATATTTATTACATTGTAGATCAAAGAAAAATGCTCTTACCTTATTAATGTAACTTTATTTTTCCCATTATTTAAATTGTATACTTGGTGTTTGAATCTTTAGCCTCCCAAAATGGTTCAGAAGACAGAGGGATCATCCTTTAAATCTCTGCTCAGAAACAGTCTGGTTTTTGATCTAATGATGGGTCTCCTTCTCCTGACACACTCATGTGAAGGTAACGTCCACACACACAGAATGGGAGGAACTGACCATCTGGGCCGTTTCCAAGCTGATGACACAATCTTGAGCAAAAAGTGTTTTAAAGTCCCAGAAGAGATGTCTCGAACAGCTCCAGTGGATAACAGATACAATATATAATTATGATTTATCAGAAAAGCATTGACACCTTAATTGAGGACATATTTCATTACTACTGACGGACAGCAGGTCCATCAGGTGCAGTAGTATTGAAATATGAAACGTCCAACTGATACAAGATTTATATTTAAAAAAGGAAAAAAAAAACAAAACATAAAACTGGCCCGGGGTGGAGAGCCCCGCTGGTGAAGCTGTCTGACTTATCAGACAGTGTAAAGATGCATTTATCAACAATGTGATGTAAACTCTATGCTTCAGATTCTCATGCTTTTGCTGAACATGCCATGTCTTCACCAGTTCATGCAAACTGGAAATGCTGCGATGCTGCCATACCAGCAGCTATTATGTATGTTAATGAGATAAAAAGCAAAACCCAAATATATTAAGTGAGTACAAACAACGGGAGTCAGGTCCTGCCTCAAGTGGAGGAGTTTAAATATCTCGGGGTCTTGTTCACGAGTGAGGGAAGGATGGAGCGCGAGATCGACAGACGGATCGGTGCGGCGTCTGCAGTAACGCGTACTCTGCGCCGGTCTGTCGTGGTGAAGAAGGAGCTGAGCCAGAAGGCGAAGCTCTCGATTTACCAGTCGATCTACGTTCCTACCCTCACCTATGGTCATGAGCTGTGGGTCGTGACCGAAAGAACGAGATCTCGTATACAGGCGGCTGAAATGAGTTTCCTCCGCAGGTGGCTGAGGTGGCTCGGGCATCTGGTCAAGATGCCTCCTGGACCTCCCTGGTGAGGTGTTCCAGGCACGTCCCTCTGGGAGGAGACCCCGGGGAAGACCCAGGACACGCTGGAGGGATTATATCTCTCGGCTGGCCTGGGAACGCCTCAGGATCCCCCCGCAGAGTTGGTAAATGTGGCTGGGGAGAGGGAAGTCTGGGCTTCCCTGCAGCTGCCCCCACAACCCGACCCCGGATAAGCGGATGAAAATGAAGATGAAGATGAAGAGTACAAACAACTATTGTTCCACCGAAACCCTCCTTTTCTATCATTATTGGCAAAAAAGAACAGCTGACAAGGCTTTTTCCATAATGTTGCCATTTTAATATTTTCACTGAACAAACAGAGTAATTGCAGCCCTCATTAAAAAAGTTGGGACACTGCAAACTGGAATGACTTCCAAACCCTCAACTCATATTTTATTTCCCATAATCAACCTTTTACCGTTTAATGAGCTCATGTTGAATCTGATGGTGGCAACTTATCAAAATATGTTTGGGGGAAAAAGAAAAGTAAAAACAAGTTTAAAAAAAAAATCAACTGAAGGAACATTTGAATATCCGGGCTAACCTGCAGCAGGTCAGTCACATGACTGGGTATAAAAGGAGCATTTCAGAGAGGCAAAGTCTCTGAGATGGAAAGATCTCATCATCGACAGTCATCATGTGCAGTTCACATGTGCATGTTGCTTACTGCTTTTTCTGTAAGGGTTGCAGTACAACCAGACATGATTCTCTACTGGAAACCAGTGCATGGACTCAGGAAGATTCCAGAAACCAGTGAGAACTCAGTTCAGCCTGAAACCCACACATGCAGGTTAAAGCTCCGTCATATGTGAAGAGGATCCAGAAACACGCCGTCTTCTCTGGACCAAAGCTCATTTAAAATGTTCTGAGTGGAAACCTGGATGAAGATGTGGAATAGTTTGTGGACAGCATGGACGGCGTGTCCTGCAGACTAAAGAGGAGAGGGAGCATCCAGCTTGTTATCAGCCTGCATCTCTGATGGGATGGGGTTGCATTAGTGCCGATGGCGTGGGCAGCTTCCACATCTGGGAAGCTCCATCAATGCTGGAACATCTGCTCCCATCCAGACAACGTCTCTTTCAGGGAAGACCTTGCAGGTTCCACCATGCTGGACCACATCCTGCATCATCACAGCAGCATGGGGGAACAGAAGAACTGGTCTGCTGCAGTCCAGACCTTCACAAAAATCCAGCAACGATGGTCGATCATGAGAGTCTCTCGTTCGTAACGTATAAATGCTCCCAACTCTATCTGTAACGGGGTTGTGGGGAGGAAACCTGAAGAATCCGGTTTTAAATAACTGAACTTTTCTCACCTTACAACAAGCAGCTGAACATAATATTCATCTATTCATCTTCTCTTTCTAGGGGGTGTTACATCTGGTATCGAAATCCAGTTGGTAGGACTTGATGAAAGCCACTGCAAAGTGGTTTTACAGTGCGAGTCTGCAGACTGGTTTCCACAACCTGAAGTGTTGTGGTTGGATGATAAGAACAACCTCCTCTCTGCTGGACCAACAGTAGCAATCAAACAGCCTGATGGCAACTTTACTGTCCGGAGTAAAGTGGCTTTAGCGAAGCCACACAACCATAAGTTCATCTGTAGAGTCCAACAGAAGAACGTGCAGACCAGAGAGGCACATCTTTACGTTCCAGGTAGTAAAACTGTCACACTAACCATCCAACTGTTGTGTTTTCATGTTATTTACCTGCTTTATGATTCAATTTCAGATGATTTCTTTGACTGCTGGACTTTTTGGGTCATGATCTTCTCTTCTGTCATTGCTGGACTCGCTGTGATCATAGGTTTACCTTATTTCATCTGGAAATGCAGAAGTAAGTTCCAACTTCTTAGTCACACACACAAGTTAGGTCCCATCAAGTGTTAGAGTAAACTGAACTGAATGACAGTAAAGAGGCACTAGTCATGGCAGTATAGGAGCAAAACAGGACCAGATCTACCACTCCATGTCCAGACTGTGCAGAGACACCCCTGAAACCTGTACAGCACCTCACAGCAGGGTGCAGGATAGTCCCAACTCCCAGGTGGGGGAGAATGAAAGCACTAAGATGCTGTGGGACTTCCAGATTCAGACTGACAGATGGCCATCTCTAACGATGGCTCACAGGAACACCAAAAACTGGAATAAAACTAAGGACTAAGATGCATTCTGTGTCGTCCCCCCCCCCCCCCTAAACACAATGCACATTTAATCTTACATCATATAAAAACTCTGTCCAAAACAGTTGGGGTGGTGTGATAAAAGAGGAATAACCACTGAAAGTGTGTTGTGATGAGCAAATACCTTCAACCCTTTGATTTTAACTACATAACCAACATAGAAGACATGGAAACCAAAACATTTTACTATTTCATGGAAAATATGGGCTAAATTTTAGTTTGATAATAAAATCAAACAGGTCCGTCACATGACTGGGTGTAGAAGGAGCATTTCAGAGAGGCAGAGTCTCTCAGATGGAAAGGATGAACAGTTTTATTTACATCCTTTACAATGGGATGGCTCGCTCTTTCTAAGTGTGTTTTCCAAGTGGATTATTATCTTTAATGTTATAAAAACATATGATTAACTTTGTTTTATTTAGGTCTAAAATATGTTTAAATTACGATATTGTGTGTTTTCTGAGTCATTACTGTCTTTTTTCCTTCATCCCCATCTGCAGGTAAGACATCTGAGCTTCAGGAGCAAAGCACACCGCTTGGAAGTGAGTTTTTAAAAATGCTAAACAAAGCTTCACCATCCTGAAAGCACATTTTGGTGTGTTTTAATGCAAATCACATTCTTCCTACCCATCTCAGGTCAACCTGAGCCACAAAAGCAAACCAGAGTGCTTGGAAGTGAGTTTTTTAAGTTAGAGAAAACACAACGCACAAAACAAATCTAAAAGCACTTTTTGGTGCGTTTGTTTTGTTCGTGTCACATTCTTCCTACTCATCCGCAGGTGGTCAACCTGAGCTGCAGGAGAAAACCGGGGTGCAAGACAGACAGCATGATGCAGAACTGAGTTTCAGAGTGCAGATGGAGCTAAAGACGGAACTGGATAACCAGCGAGATGGACTCAACAACCAACTCCAGAAGGTGCTCCATGACATCGCTCAAAACAAGATGGAGATTGCGTCTGTGGAGAAAGAAATAGCAGAGACAGAAACAGAGTTTCACAAACCAGAGAAATTACTGAAACAAAAACAAGAGCTGTTAAATTCACAGTGGAAATTAGATGAGACTAAAGAAGTTTATAAGAGACAGTTACATAATCTAGACAAGTTGTCGGAGCCTTTGGAGAGGGTTGCAGGAGTGATGAACACACACCAGGATGTTGCCGTTCTTGTGGAGTAGCCAGACATACAAAGATATGTGCACAGTAGAAACCTGCATCATTTACTTTGAAGGCAAAATGTAGCCTACACTGTAAAAAATGATAAATTATAATGAAACGCAAGTAATAGTAAAACAAGAAAATACTGGCCACTGTGACCAAGTGATCCTTAGTTATCCATCCAGTAGTTAGCTACATGGCTTTCAGGGCATTCAAGGTAGCCGTAAATAAGTGCAGATTAAATCAAGCATTGAACATAGAAGTTAAATAAACAACCAAAAGAAATATTGTTAAAATGTAATAATTACGATAAAAGGCAACATGGAGCTCGTTCTAGAATATAAATGTCTGTTTAACCCTTTTAGGACAGTCCTGCTTTTGTTATCTTTGTCTATTAAATGTGTTGTGGTTTGAATTGTCTTGTATTTTCCTAAAGCTGTTTTGTTAACATGATTCTGGTTACCTGGACGAATAATGTGTATAATGATACAAGCATCATGCAGAAACTACCACATAAAGCGCCACAACCTGATGCCCCCAACCAGGGACAGCAGTGATTTAGTATGGGTGAAACAATGCATTGACATATGAATCATGTGGTCAGTGAACTAATGACATCGATCCAAAACGCAAACATTCAAAAATCAACTCAATAACCATTTATTAAAGACTTTTATTTTGAAAATGGCTGTTTTTTTTTTTTTGTTTGTTTGTTTGTTTGTTTGTTTTTACTTCCTCTGGTACGTTGTTTTCTCTTTACTAGTCTGTCTTTGCTAAAAGAATAATTTTTTTATCTAAATTGACAAACTGAAATATGTGAACTCAGAAATAAAAATGTTATGGTATTCTAGCTTCTTTGTGATTTTAAATAGAAATGACTTCTGTTTTGTGTCAATTTTAAAATGAAATAAACAAAATCATGACTGAATCTTATATATCTGCAAACATTGACCTCGCCATTAAAATCAATTCATTATGTTGTGATAAAACCTTTAGGATCTAAGGGTGAAGGTCAGCTTTGAAAGAGGCAACTGGGGGGGGACTGATGGGGTGGGTGTGGGTATGTCAAAGTGTGCTTGTGTATAAGGAGGAGTGTGAATGTGGATAGAGTGCTGCAGAAGGTGTGTGTGTGTGTGTGTGTGTGCGTGTGTGTGTAGAGTGGGGTATGTGTGTATGGAAGAATGGGTGATTATAGAGGGAGCGAGGATGTGTGTGTGATGGGGTGTGTGAGTATAAAGAAGGGCGTGTGTGAATGGGGTAACAATTAAGATACACAGTTACAAATGCTTCATATTTGCATTTACATTTGATTAAAATAAATTTTTATATTGCAAATTTATTTGACTTTAAAAAAAAATACAATTGATATTTTGAAATATCTATTGTGTTTCACTCTTTTCTGTGTGTGTGTCTGTGTGTGTTTTAAACCTTGACTGAAATAATTTTGTTTAGGTAAAATATCTAACATGAAATGTATTATGGCTGTCTTTCATTTTTTACAAAAGATTTAACCCATATGAACACACTGCGTTTTCTGAGACATTTGGCATCGCTTTGTTGTTCAAACTTTGTTGTCCTTTGCCCCATAATGGACATCAGAAAGTCGAAGAATACACTGTAAAAATATTGAAATATCACATGATAATAAATTGTAAATATCCCTAAAAATGTTTGTACTTTTTGTTGAAAACATAAATAAATTTTCAAAGAATTGGACTTATCTGATCAGTTTTAACAGGTTGGGTGTTCACGGCTTAGGTCTGTTGGTCTGTAACACACCACAAGCCACCCGTCTGCTTCCTTTGCTGAGAGGACAACTGGCACATTTCAACTCCTTAATGCTTGAATTTACTTACATTTAGGAAAAAGTAAATAAATATAGAGGGGGAGATTCAGGAAAAAGAATGACTGAAACCATCAACAATTCAATATTAAATTATGAACGACAAATAGGTAAAGATTAGTAATATATAACATTCATAAAAACATTCATACAAGTGAATAAAGACGTGAAATAAAAAAAAAAACCAGAAAAAATAGATTAAAAAAATGGCTACTTCAGCCATCATGGGATAGGTAAAAACCAAAAGAAGTGTTATTTACAGTTATTATTAATATAAATTATAAACATCCCATCACCACTGCTTTTGGAATGGGGTATACAACAGTGTAATAATTTATCAACCATGATTGAATAAATTTAATTTCAGAAAACCATTAAATGCTTCCTGTTCTGTGATTTCAGTTAAAATTGAGATCCTCAATTTTTTTTTTTTTTACAATTAGTTAGATCCAGATTTCAGGTGTGAAAGGCAGCAACACTGTTAAGGAGGAGTTAAGCAGGAGTTTTTAACTCTCTCCACCAGTCCCACCAGTGAACTACAGAACATTAAAATGGGTATGAGATTTGCTTCATAGCACTTTGAGAAAGAAACTGTTTCCGCATACGTATCTATGAGCTTGGCAGCAACACGCTTTATCTGATTCCAGTTTATTGGGGCTAAAGTGTAAGTTGTTTTACTGGAGACCAGTTTGAGTTCTGGTGGTCAACGCGAGGCTGCTTTGTAGAACAGGTATGTAGAGCAAACTTCTGTTGTTGGATCAAACCTTTACTTGGAATTAAACCATTAAGGAACAGCTCTAATAAAGAGATTTTCTAAAAAGGACAAATATGTTGACTAAATATGTGTAATATTAACATTTAATGGTTCCAACAGACTGACTACTCCAGTGGCATCGTCATGAACAACGTGCTCACGACAACATTTTTTACATTTTTGGGTTTTAATTTATTCGGATGGACAGGTACGTTATGCTTCCTTTTTTCCTTAACATGCATTTAAATAAATTTAAAAAAAAAAAACATTTTTGTCGTTACGCTTGTCATCTAATTTTATGTCAGATTACCACCGAAACGCTACACAACCATATCAGGACACAAAGCAAGTGGACAACATGAACATGGGAGGGTGGGGTGAGTCGTGCCAATTTTTACATAAAGTGCCTTTAAAGGAAATACAGTAATGCCCGCAACTAAAATATGTACATGGTTTGGTCTACAGTTGTTCAAATCCAGCAATAATAAAAGAACCTTGATTATATTTATTTTACTTTGGAGAGCAAAATATTTTTTTCTTTTATTTTTTTGCATAAGTGTGCTGACCTCTCAAGCTATGACTCTCTTCTTAGGAGTACGAGAGAAATTGATGCTTTTTAAAAGATATATGATCACATGAGCAACTTCTTCTGTGGTTTCTAGATAACAAGACTGGCAGTACTTGCTCCTTGGCAAAAATGAGCCCAATCGCCTCTATGGAAAAAGAGAAAGAACTGGAAAGTGTGAAAGAAAAACCCAAACCAGACCCTAAAATTATTTCTCAGAAAGTCCTTTAAAGTGGTTCATTTACCTTTTTAGATTTCAGAAAACCTGGATCAGATGGACAAGCTGCACTTTGAAGATGACTTCAACATCTCGATTGGCACAGTTTTTATTAAACAACTGAAAGGTAAACGTGACTAAACTAAAACTGTGAAGAATTTCTGTAGGAAAAAAAAAAGATAATGTCCTGGCAGAAAATTTTACTTGTGTGGAGACTATAATAAAAATCTGTACTTTTAAAGCACTTTTAAATTCATGGACAGTTCCCATACTAAACAAAAGAAATTGAATATTTCTAACATGCAGCAAGTGATTGAATTTAGTTTCCTTTTATTTAACTAATAAAAACCGATTAAAAAATAAAATTTAAAAAAATTATTTATTAGGTAATTTAAGTTGAATTCATATGAATAAGTTTTAGTTCCGGAGATGCAGTGTGGAAAAAAAAAATACAAGAAAGCTACTGTAAACGTTAATAATTTACACTTTGTCTCAGGTTTACTTTGCAGTGTTTCAAAGCAGTTTAATCCAGTTTTGCAAATTATTTTGTTCATAACAGTAATGAAAGTGTCAATGTTAAAAACGAAATTCCTTTCTCATTTCAGCTCTTCGGGTTGAAGCGTTTCAGTTTGTAGAGTGGGTGTCCTCAACGGTTGGACTCTTTAACTTGTTTAGTTTAATACATTTTCTTTATATGCAGAAAAAGAAAGGTAAGTACCTATTTTTTTAGTGTTTAATGAGATAACATATGACTGGTTTACACCACATATCTCATGTTATCCTCAGTCACATTTTAAGGCATTGTAGGCAATGAACAGTCAATCAGCAGTAGGAGAGTACAGTTAGTGTGACGTCACAATTTAAAATATGACTGAGCTAATATCCTTAGCTAGGAAGCTAATGACTAGTAGAGACACTGGTTTCATACATCAACAGCTAGTTTCACTTGAATGCACCTTGTGACATGATTCAAATGGTACACAATGAAAATAAACATGGACACATCTTTTACTTCTCATCTTAATTTTGTCACTTCTCATTGATCCAGCTGAATTTCAGAAGACAATCTTTCAGCAGCTGAATAAATTACAGGCAAAAGAGCAAGACTGCGAAGATGCAACAGAAAGATTATCAAGAGTCAAGACTAAACTGGAAACGTGGAAGAATAAACTGGAAGATGAACTGGAGGAGGTGGAGAACAAGACAAAAGTCAACAAGCAAAATCTTCGTTCTGTGGAGAAGCAAATTAGACAGAAAGAGACGGAGTTTGACAAACCTGAAGATTTATTAATAGAGAAAAGCAAACTGTTAAAAGATCAGTGGAATCTGGATGAGACAAAGAAATATATTGCGAGACAGAAGCATCAGATTGAGGAGGTGATGGAGCTGCTAGAGAACTGGATTAACAACAAAGACCTGAGTAACATTTGCAACAGAGAGAATGACACAAATGGTGAATGACTACAGCAGGAAACAGCATTAAATATGATATGACTGCAGAACAAACATGCAGGATTGAACAGTTAAAACCAATGTGAGGTAACGTGGAGAAAAGCTGGTTGGTTGGAAAGCTTGAGGCAGCTCTCGGTTTTACGGCTGCCATGTTGGAAAGTTAAGATACTTAACGTTACAAAAGTACTTTTTCCTTTACTGAGGCGAGCTGATAGTTTATTATTGTCTACTTTGTATGAAAAATTATTTTTTTCTTCCTTTCTTTTGATTTCATACCCCGTTTATGTGTACATCATAACTTTCATGGCTCAATAAAACTTTTACCATCTAGTTCTGCGACGTGAGTGATGCACAAATGTCTGGATTTTTCCTTTGGTTTTGATTTTTGAAAATGTATTTCTTTGTTAATAAAAAACTAATAGATCACCGAAGTCCTAAATTGCTTTCATCTTTATGCTCCTTTATCGATCGATGCATTATTTTGACATAATTTTAGCCTCATAATCAGACAAGTGAGGCTGAAAACATCATCTCTGCATGCTGACTGGGATTATAGCAGATAAGTTTAACATGGATCTCTAGTGTTAACTCCAGGTAGGCTAAAAGAAGACTTCCAGATCATAAAAATACAATAAAATGGCAGTATTATAAAGACTTACATCTGGGAGGAACATTTTTAAAACGCAAAATTAGCTTACCTCTGCAGAAAGGAAGGGGGACACAGTCCCTCCATGTTCTGGGTCTTACCTGGATTCCCCTCCTGGTGGGACGTGCCTGAACACCTCCAGGTAAACATCCAGAAGGCATCCGGATCACTTCATCTGGCTCCTCTCAATGTGGAGGAGCAGTGACTCTTCTTTTAGCTCTTCCCTGATGACCTACCATCCCACCCGATCTCCACAGAAGAGCCTGGCCATCTACTGAAGGGAAGAAAAAAAAAAGATTTTGGCCAGTTGTATTGGTATTAACGTTATTTCTGTCACCACCCCCAGCTGGGACCATTGTTGAAGGCAGGAATGTGGATTGCCGGGTAGACTGCGAACTTTTCCGCTCTTTCTTCACGGGTCCACATCGTTGCAGATGCTGAAGGAATCTGCAGTCTATCTCCCACTTCATCCACTGGTGAACCAGACTCCAAAATACTTGAGCCCCTCCACTTAGGGCCTCATTCCCAACCTGGAGAAGACACTCCACTCTTTTGAGCATCCTAGTTTTGCATTTAGAGGTACTGGCCTTTATCGGAATGGCTTCACACTCGGCTGCAAATCACCCCGGTGAGAGTTGGAGATCCCAACTTGATGAAGCCAAAAGAACCACATTACCTGCAACATTCCCGGGCAAATAAGGGGCAAAGCTGCCGACAAGGACAGAAAGGATACATCTCTGCTGTATTATTCACTAACAAATAGTAACAGACACGATATCTCTCACACTGGTCTCTGATATGCCAAGATGCTTCTGGATAACAAAAACATGCATTTAAAACTTTTGTTGTGAAGGAATTTACTTTGCCTGTGTCGTTTTAGATTAGTTTTTTTGTTTCTGTAATTTAAGCCAAATGGGCTAAATGCACCAAGGATGATTCAGAACATGAAAGTAAAATAAGTTGTCTGATTTTTCACACTTATTTTGAAGTGGATCTCTTAAAACCTGCTTCTGTACAACTGTCATTTTTACACCCCCGCAAATTTGCAATCTGCACAGAATGAAACAAGCCTTATTTGTATCAGGTCAAAGAACTAACTACGAGCATATTCACTTGATTAAATATTAACCAGACAGTATTGTCTGTAGTGTAATAAAACAGACTGTAAACCTTGATATGAAATCATGTTCGTTGCACTTTGTATGCTTTCTTTACCCAACATTGTTCTGAAGTGTGACGATGCCCTACAGTGGAACAATAGCTTGCAGAAACTTACTTGGTTAGTATTCATTTTAAGATTTCCTTTTAACATTTATATATAAACAAAATAATAACGGTGGTAAAAATCTGTTTTAGGTGCATGGAGAGTGACCACGCCTCAAAGTTCAAACAGTTGTATCTGAGAACTGTGACCAAACCGATACTTTTACCGATACTGGAGTCGCTGATCAACAGAGGTATTTCATTTGTTTAAATATATTTTTGTACTTTTCAGCTACTTTTCATGTTTTCTGTTCATTACAACTCATTATTATGACAAGATGTCTAATGAGTAGGGAAACCGTTGCTACGGTAGATCAAGTTTAAGGTTTCCATTGCAGTGTTAACACTGTAAAAGCTGCAATGGGTTAAATCTGTGAAACCAATTATGATGACTGCTGGTTTTGTATTTGTGACTGTGATTTCTTTAAGACTTTGTATGTTAAAATAAAGCAGCAACATCTGGGAGTTAAAAAAGAAGTCTTATGTGGAAGTGCCAAACATTCCAGTTTGCCCACTCTTCTACTTGGGGTTCCAAAACAAAGCAAACTCCCATAGAGTCGTTCATTCATTATCTTAACCGCTTAATCCAATGAAGGGTCGTTGGGAAGCTGGAGCCTATCCCAGCATTGTTTGGGCGAAAGGCAGGATAACCCTGGACAGGTTACCAGGGTGCCATGGCCACAAAGAGATAAACAACCACACACACTCACTCCTAGGGGCAATTTAGAGTAACCAATCAACCTATCATGCATGTCTTTGGATGGTGGGAGGAAGTCGGAGTACCCGGAGAGAACCCACGCATACACGGGGAGAACATGCAAACTCCACACAGAAAGGCTAATGTCCAAACCTCGCCCCACCCGAGGATTGCACCAGCGACCTTGTTGCTGTGAGGCCACAGTGCTAACCACTGACTATGTTAAAAAGCCCCCCCCCCCCCCTTTTAGATGTAATTTAACCTTGAAATTTGGCATAAATAGGGTTGTGTCCTTTTGATTGACAGGTACCCTAAATCCCACTGCAAGAAGGCAGAATGTAGCACAAGTGCGATTTTTAGCCAGCTAACAGTTTGACTTAGCTTTAACACGCTTACCATCATAAGCTGGTTAGCTGCCGTTAGCTCAGCAACTTTTAGCTACCGGCAGATCGAAGCTTGACCTCCCCGCTTCCCCCAAACCTTATTTTGGACTAAATGGTTAAAAACTCTGCGTTCTGGACAATCACCAAACAAGTCATGATTTATCATGAGTGTTTCTTGAGCCGCCGCTGCTGACCAGTCTCCTGAGACTGAGAAACAAAATACAACTTTATCATTTGGGACGCTACGTAATGTTGCAGCAGAGTTTAACTTCATACTAGAAAACACACGCAACGTCTGATTCAGCAAAAAAAACACAAGATTAAAAGAGAGAAAGAGACAAAACAACAGTCATTTTCTGATTGTCTTCTGCTGGCTGGAGAGAACCAACAGGTCAGGTAGGATGCAAGATGGATGCCGAATTAGCCATCGACAGGGATTTATCGACGGCTATCTATCGGCATCTGGAAAAATGGCAAAAGTTCTGGAGTGGTGGGCTTGCCGGGCCCTGGGGGCCTTGGCTTCCTCCCCTACACCTCGGGTCGTGCTCCCCTACAAGCACTCAGCTGATCTTTGATTGCATGATCACAGGTTGAACACTCACACGTGCACGCCCACAAAGCGCTCATCTTCCCATCTGCTTCCTGCTAAATGTTGCTGATGACTCTCTGTAGGTGTGTTTAATAACGGTTGGTATTGTAATTGTTGTTTTATTCATTCATTTACTTTTTTTTACTTATATTTTTCTTTTTTTTTTTTTGTCTGTTTTTGAATATTGTTACTATCCTACTTTTGTCTTGTTGTATTTTTTCAGTACTTTATATTGTTTTGCAAACACTGTAACTTTAGCAGCTTAGACACGCCTTTCTTTTCTGTCTCTCTTTTTCCTCCTTTCATTTCCTCTTTTTTCCTCTTCCCCTGCCAGGTCCAGCTCGGCCATATCAAGACTGACGATGATTGCGAAATGAAAAAAGGGAAAAAAATAAATAAATAAATAAAATAATAATAAAAATATTCAGATTATCAAGGGCAGCTATATACATGAGATGTCTCCCTTGACAGAGCAAATCTGGCAAAAATATGGCACGCAGATTGTTGTTCTGTATGTTGAGATGCTGGACAGGACAGGTTAAAAAAAAAAAAAAAAGTTCTGGAGTCTTTAAGAAAATTTATTAAAATCTCAAGGTTGGGTTGCCTAAAGGTGTAGTCAAATCATTGTTTTTACTTTAGAGGCTGAAAATTAAATGTTTTTGTGTTGGAATTATGTACAAATGTTTTTTTTTTTTTTAAATCCCTGAAACATTTTTACATGCTACTGCTTAAAGAGGAAAATTATTACTTCATTTATCCAAATCTTTGATTTCCATTCTTGTTTTCTCTGAATGTTTAGCCTTCCAGAATGGTTCAGGTCCAGCAGCGATCATCTTTTCAGTCTTTGCTAAGAAGTATTTTGCTGTTTGAGCATTTGCTGGGTTTCCTTATCCTCACACACTCCTGTGAAGGTAAACTTCCACACAAACAGTAACACAGACTGTTTAAAGACTATCAAGCAGGGAGTCATCATTATCATACACCTGATCAGATGTTATGGAATTTGCCTGTTTTTTGCAGGTCAGTCGCAGAAAGTCGTCCCATCCTCGGTTACGGCGATGGCCGGGGATGACGTCATTTTGCCGTGCCACCTGAAACCTCCCACTGATGCTGGCCAAGTGACAGTGGAGTGGGGGAGACCTGACCTGAAACCCAGATTTGTATATGTGTGGCTCAATATGCAGGAATTTCTATCTGACCAAAACACAGCCTTCAGGGGAAGAACATCGCTGTCCATGGACAAGATGAAGCAGGGGGATGTTTCGCTGAAACTCTCTAACCTGAGATACTCTGATAATGGAAGATACAGATGCTACATTTCAAATGAGAGAAGAGAATACTTTGTTGATCTTATTGTTGGTAGGTAAATATGATTATCAACGCCTGTCTGGGACCATTGATGGTTTATTTCTGGATAGTTAGTTGTCATTAAATGGGACTTTCTATTTAAATAACACAAGCTAATTCAGATTATTGGGACAAACTGCTCTTCCACTTTAACATTTTAGCCTGAGGATGGAATTCATTTGAGTGTAATATAAGCATCAAAGGGATCCTACAAAGATCTATCAGCCCATCCTGGAAAATAAAAAATGCTACTGAAGGGGAATTCTTGGTGGTAAAATGTTGGGGATCCTGACAAAGTGTCTACATGTGACAGATTGGAGGTAATATTCGGCGTCATTCACCAAATGTTCGTACAGAAAATTTGCCTTAAATCCTAATTATGAACTTTTTTTTTTCCAAATCCTGCAAAATTCACAAAAATCTTTGTATTTTGTTTGTTTTCTTTTCACTCCAGATCATCACTATAAATGTAACTCCCAGATCCATCTGCTAAATGTGGTTTTTAATGTTCAATGTTACTTCAATGGTCATAATATATTAATTTGTTTTAAGAAATTGATGCAGTTTCTTGACCAACTGGTTAATGACACCGATCAGACTAACCGGGAGGATTGACTCAGATGCACCAGTCACCCCATAGGCAACCCGTAACTTAAACCGATACCACAACTGGTGAAATTCACTTTACAAACTAGCTAGAAGACTGAGTAGATTAAGGAATGAAAATCTATTTCACTGTTTACCACTTCCTCCTTTAACCTAGACACCATGAGGATGTGTGTCCAGATCATAGACCGTATATGAAAAGATGGACAGAGCCTCCTTGACGTCACCCGTGGGTTTCTCTAAGAGCTGAATTGAAGCTCGGTGGGCGGTTCCTAACGTCGCCATCTTGGCAGCGTCATGCGTCTCGTCTCGCCCCGAAAATACATATATGGGCAAAGAGGCGGAGCTAAGAGGGGGGCTGTGAGCATCATGGTGGATGATTGACATTTAGCGAACTCAGACCTTTCTGAAGCTAAAAGCTAACCGAGCTAACCCCGAGATAACGGGAGCTACCCAGCTAACGGAGGTAAGCGGGCTAAAGCTAAGTCACATTGTTAACTGGCTAAAAACCGCGGTTGTTCTACGTTCTTCTTACTTGAAGCGGGAGATTGGTACCTGTCAATCAAAAGGACACGCCCCTAAATATGCCGAACTTCGAGATTAAATTATTTTAAAACGGGCGAGTTAGAAAAAAATTCACTCCCCCCACAGTTGTCATGAAGGTAAACCTGACCTATTAAACCTAAAATGGATTTTTGAACCAGGCTGTAAACATGTTTATTTCCGCTGTGAAGTTGTTTTTTTTTAACATAGGAATCATTTCTGTTTGTTTCTCATTTATATTTAACTTTTTAGATTCATAGTTTAGTTACTATGATCTAAAGTTGGCTTGTATGTGTATGTATATGTGTTAATACTGGCAAGTGCGTATATGTTTGTACGTGTGTATGTGTGTGCATAGAGGTGTGTGTGTATATGTATGTATGTGTATATGTATATGTGTACATATGTATATATATATGTATATATATGTGTATATATATATGTGTGTATACATGTGTGTATATGTATGTGTATGTATGCGTGTGTATATGTGTGTATATGTATGTGTGTGCCTGTATGTGTGTATGTATACATCTGTAGGTTGTTTTCTTTCTTTTTGTTTTTGGGTTATTTTTTAGTTGTTTTTTTTTCCTCTCCCTTTCCTCTCCCTTTATCTCTTTCAGGTGTTTTTTCTCCTTCCTCTTTCTGTCTTTTGTCTGTCCTCTCTGATCCAGCAGTACAAACTCTACAATTCAAACAACAATACAAAATAAATATAGAAATAAAATAAAAATTCAGAAAGTCAAGGGGATCATTATATCTATAAAGCTTCCCCTGGCAGAGAAAATTTGCTCAGCAGAACAGCATCCAGACCATCATTCTGCTTGCCTAAATGCTGGACAAGACAAAAAAAAAAACAAAAAAAAAACTGTGGGGATTCACTCTGTTTTGCAGCGCCTAGTGGATGAAGGGGGAACTGCAGTTTGTTTTCTTTTTTTTTTTTTTTTTTTTTTATTTTTTTTTTAACCTGTCCTGTCCAGCATCTCAGCATACAGAACAGCAATCTACGTGCCATATTTTTGCATAACATAACAGCCCCAGGGCAGAAGGGCAAGTTCCGGCCCCCAAAGTGGAGTAGGAGGCAGCACCCCGGTTGTACCCCCATCCCCGGCGGCCCAGCGCCAACACTCCAGGGGCCGGAGAGTTCCCGGCCCCCACCCAGACATCCATCCAGGTCCGGGGCCCGGTACCACCAGCAACGCCAAGACTGCCGCCGACGGGAGGAGACAGAGCCAGAGGGAGGATCCCCTCCGCCATGGACCCTATTCCTACCCCACCCATTCCCAACCATCCCCCTCCCTCCCACGCCCCCCCCCCCCTCCCACGCCGCCCTCCTCCCCCCACCTCCTTTGCGCCCCCCCATGCCCCACACCCTTCTTACGCCCCCCCCCCTCCCCCCACCCCCTCCCTCTACCAACCTGCACCAAACCCCATCCCTCTATGGACACATCACAATCCCCAGGGAACCCGCCAGGTACCATAGCAGCGCGACCCCGAGGGCATGCCCCAGGCGTCCAAGGCCCCCCAGGTCCAGGCCAGGCCCCCCCATCCCGGAGGGAGGCAGCCCCAAAACCCGGGGGCCCCGGCCCCCCACGCAGCCCGCACAACAGCAACCCGGCCACCCAGCCCAGGCCAGACAGTAGGTCGCTTTGGAAATTGAAAAGTAAAGACCTGTTTGAACGTGAAGCCATTTTTAGGGCCGTTCTCAGCGTCCATCATGTCGCACGACTTGCACATCGACAATGTTCCTGGGTGGCAATAACAGACAAGCAAAGGAGGTGCACTGCTACAAAATCCCAAATGTTGGTGATGAAGAGAATGATGGCTCCGCTTGCTTTGTTTTCTTTCCATTGAAATGAAAACGCTGGTTCCCATGAAGTTTAAAGACAGAAAAGTCGATGCTCATCAGAAGAAAAACTATTTCTCACCCAACAGGCGGTCAAAAAACTCATGCAGGGAGATGCGTCATTTAAAAAGACATAGTCAATTCCTTTCATTGTTGATTGTGAGCAACATTTCTAAAACCTGTCCTTGGTTTTCCACCAGGAGTTGCCTCCTCACCTGGAATCATCTTGGCAGGACTTGAGCACAGCAGCAGCAGAGTGGTTTTACAGTGCAAGTCTGCAGGCTGGTATCCACAACCTGAGCTCTTCTGGCTGGACGATGAGGAAAACCTCCTCTCTGCTGGTCCTGCAGAGACAAGCACAAGTCCTGATGGTCTCTTTACTGTCAGCAGCAGAGTGACTGTGGAGAAAAGACACAACAGCAGCTTCATGTGTAAAGTCCAACAGAAAACCATCAACCAGACCAGAGAGACTCACATTCATGTTCCAGGTAGAAAAACTGCCTCTCATCCTGCGAGCACTGGGAATTTGTGACATTTACCAGCTTTATGCTTTCATTTCAGATGATTTCTTCATCGTCCCGTCTGACTGCACTGCTTCTGTCGCCTTCAACGGGATTTTCTGCATCCTGATTGTTCTTGCCGTGGCTGCTTTTATCTGGAAATGGAGGCAAAGTAAAACCTGTGAGTTGAAACGTCGTCTCTGAATCTCTGAGACAATCATAATATTCTAATAACTACTCTTTAGGTATAAAGTATTCATAATATCAATGCCAAACCTTCGTTTCCACAGTGGATGAGCAACATGAAGAGCGACGACAGCTTGTGGATGAATTAAAGAGAAAAGAGTTGACAGAATTCAGGTCTAAACTTGAGCAGAATCTGAGAAACATGGAGCAGGTCATCAACCTTCTGGGGGAAATTATACAGGAACTGGAGGAACAGAAGAAGAAACTCACTGAACAGAAGCAGCAGGCAGAGGAAGAAGCTGAAGAGAATGAGAAGAAGATAAAGGCTGTGGATGATGAAGTAAAGCAGAAGCAGGGAGATAAAGCAGAAGCCAAAGCACAAGGATACTTAAAACTGAAAGGAATCCTGGATGAGGCCAACTATAAACTGGCAGAGAAAAAGAAAAACCATCAGGAGCTGGAAATGACCATAGAGAATCTAGTTATAAAGACGTGTGATGAGTATAACAGGATGACTGATGTGAAAAAAGAACTAGAGAGTGATTTGGACAAAATGAAAAAACAAATGGAGGAAATGAAGACAGTTTCTAAGAAAGACAAAAAACAAGTCATTTAAATCAAGTCATTTTTGTCTTAAAAGAAAAAAAAACGTAAAAAAATTCTTGTATACTCTGATCTTCTCGTTGTCTTGTAAGGCACATTATTATGACAGTAAATGATGTGACAACAGACACCTATCTGATTAGTGAATGTTAATTCAGAAAAAAAATCATTTAGTATTTATTTTTTTTCTGGTTTGAAAACCTTTTCATTCAAATCTTGGAGTAATTTTTTTTGTGACACCATTTAAAAAAAATATTGAGGCGATGAAGACTGATTCTCTGAGAACAAGTCATTTCAATTAAAGGTTGAATTTTTTTGTAAATACTAAAAAATAAAATACAATAATACAATAAACAATAAAATACTCGTAGCACCAGCAAATCTCTAGGTTGCTTATTTTTTTCTCAAGAAAAAATTATTTTTCTCTTTTCATTGGGAGCACTGCGCTGCTTCCTCATCAGAGCTGGAAGCTCGATCTAAGCTAATTGTAATGTCATTTTTTGTTTTACATTTAGTTAGTTTAGTTGGTTTATTGACACAAAAACAAAAACTGAGGTGATGACATATAAACTAACACAAACAACCAGCAAACAACTGAAACCAAGGGCAATAGATACAGACAGACTCACAACAAGACACAGGTGGAGTGGATAGGCTGGTTGAGTCCAGGTGAACCTAATAACACAGGAAACAAGGTGAAACAGAAAAACAACTTCAAAATAAAACAGAAAACAAGGTGAAACAGAAAAACAACTTCAAAATAAAACAGGAAACAAGGTGAAACAGAAAAACAACTTCAAAATAAAACAGGAAACCAGGACCTTAAGAGACAAAAAACATCACATCATGACAGTTTTTCACATTGTTCACACGTCCATGTGGCATTTTTTCAGATGTTAGAGGACATATCTCAAGAAAAGTGTGTTTTTGAGTATTTCTGCATTTCAATCGCTGTGAATCATAGCAACCAAGATAAGCGGGTTATAATAGACTGGCCTTCACACGTCACAATCATAGACTACTAAAAAAAATACTGCCTCTGTGACACCTGTAGGAATCTGAAGAGCTGAAATGAGGGTCGTTGGGCGGTTCCCCCCGTCGTCACCTTGGCTACGTAACATCCCGTCACTCCCAGAAAATACAAAAATGAGCAAAGGGGTAGAGCTGAGAGGGGGGCTGTGAGCGTGGGGGTTGATGACATACATCTATCTACCTTCCTGTAGCTAAGAGCTATCAGAGCTGACCTGGCGCTAACAGGAGCTAACCTGATGCTAACAGGAGCTAACCAGCTAATGTAGGTAGGCGGACTAAAGCTAAGTCACACTGTTAACCAGCTAAAAACCACAGTTGTGCTACAAGCTGCAAGCTAACATGCAGCGCCAGCTATCGCCATGGGGCAGGGAGGTGTCTTGTGTGCGAACCAAGCGGCAACCCCAAGTGGTTAACAGTAAAGCCAATGCAGAAGGAGAATTTCAATGACAGAATTCCAGAATGAGTTTATATTTCATTTTGCAATTTATTTGCAATCAAAATTTCAATTCAAAATTAATTTATGTCAGAATTCATTTTCTCTCATGAAAGTTCTGCATTGAATTTTTTCATAGGCCCTCCTGGTCATCCCATAGGTGGAATTACATGTTTTGATGACAACACCTATCAACACACTAGTTGGAGTATGAGTGACAACAACACAAGCATGAAAGCAAACACTAGAGGACATACATATAGAAATATATGTATATATAAATATATGTATATGTGTATATATAAATATATGTATATGTGTATATATATATATATATATATATATATATATATATATATATATATATATATATATATATATATATATATATATGTATATATATATACACACACACATATGTTTGCAGGTATTTCATTAGGATGACTCTAAATGATGCAACATTGCAACCAGGGTCTTGCAGTTTATTTTTCATAGAGCTGAATGTAATAACCTTGAAATACAAAAAGGAAAGTAAAAGTATCAGGGTGAAATAGATAACAAACTGTTAGTTGTTTTGCAGTACAAAGTCCATGAACAGTCAATTAAAAGGGTTAAAGTCACAAATCTGTCAATCATTAACTGGTTTTCTCAGATCAGGTGAAGGAGGGAGTCATAAGGTATGTCGTCTTTTTTTGTTTTATCACAGTCAAAACTATCAGATCAGAGTAGAGCCGCTGCTCCTCCGCATTGAGAGGAACCAGTTGAGGTCGCATCTGGTCAGGATGCCTCCTGGACCTCCCTGGTGAGGTGTTCCAGGCACGTCCCTCTGGGAGGAGACCCCGGGGAAGACCCAGGACACGCTGGAGGGATTACATCTCTCGGCTGGCCTGGGAACGCCTCGGGATCTCCCCCGCAAAGTTGGCAAATGTGGCTAGGGAGAGGGAAGTCTGGGCTTCCCTGCTTAGACTGCTGCCCCCGCGACCCGGCCCCGGATAAGTGGTAGAAGGTGAATGGATGGATGGATATATTCTTCCATTTTAAATGTACCTAATAACAAACTTGACCTTCTTGGAGATGACAGTCTTACAAATTAAAATGTTTATCTCATTGAATAATAAATAAATAATAAAATAATACTGAATCAATGCATTTTACATGCAACCATTGTTATCTCATTGCGTTCCACCATCATGGCTGTTTTTTTTTGTTTTCAGAGCTCCATAATGCTTTGCCACGTGGATGGGCCGTTTCTTCCATCTCATTACAACATCATAATGGTTCTACTTGTCCAGTTTCTTCTGCTGGCAGTTTGCACAGGTAACAACTGCTCAAAGAAAAACACATTTAATTCACATCCGGAACAGTAAACCTGGAATGTGGTCTTCCAGGCCAGTCTGAACCCTTCACTCCACCTGTCATATCTAAACTCGGTGGGGAAGCCATTTTGCCGTGTTACCTTGAATCTCCCGCCGATGCTACTCTCTTCACCCTGGAGTGGACGAGACCCGATCTGGACCCAACATTTGTGTATGTTTGGCGTGACGGTGAGGAACTTGTGGGGAAAAAGCACAAACACTTTGAGGGAAGAACATCCCTGTTGAATGATGAGCTGAAACATGGAAACGTTTCACTGAAAATTTCCAGAGTGGGAATATATGATGAGGGTACGTACAGGTGTTTCATTCCATCGCAGGGAAAGCAGTCGTTCATTCAACTAATTGCTGGTGAGTAATTATGTAACTTCAAGGTTTTACTTTATTTATAACTCTGATGAGGACATTTAGAAGGTGATTGACTTCTTTTCACTCAGCGTCAGATTCCAGCTGCTCGCCGGTTATCAGCGTCACTGGGATTAATGACCGAAGCGCAGCGGTGCTACAATGTAAGTCCGAAGGCTGGTATCCAGAACCTGAGCTGTTCTGGTTTGACGCCGAGGGAAAGCTCCTTTCTGCTGGAGCTGTGGAGACAACCAGAGGTCCTGATGGTCTCTATGCCGTCAGCAGCAGCGTGACGGCGGAGAGGAGGAGCAACAACAGCTTTATCTGTAGAGTCCGACACAAAAACACCAACCAGAGCAAAGAGTCTCACGTTCATCTTCCAGGTCAAAACATTTCATGAGAGGATTTCAGTTTCTGACTTTAAAAGCAGAATTTTATTCACATGTTATGAATCTCCGTTTAATCATTTCAGATGGTGTTTTTGCTTCACGGTCCTGGCCGCTCTCCATGGCTGTTGCTCTGGCTTTTACCTCGACCCTTTGCATCATTCTCTTGTCAGTGGGGAGCATTTTTGCTTGGAAATGGAGACAAACCTTCATGTGTAAGCTAGTAGCATCATGCTATGACAGTCATGCTAAAATATTAAACATAAAAAAGGCTTGTTGGATCTGTAATCCAGGACTAAAATCATGGCAAATCTTATCCTCATCACAAAACGCTCAGAACATTTGAATAGGAAAGTGCATTAAAAAGCTATTAGTCAGTTTCTATCCATAAAACATCTCAGTAAGACAGACGTTTGTAGGCATAAACCACCTTAAATACTGATTTAAACTGTATTTTCAGCATCATTAGTGCTACACTTCGAACAATGAAGTCACTATTTTACAGTGACCTGATGAAACTGAAAAATACACAAACATGTTAGTTTTTAAACTTACATTTTAGCTATATTTCCGGATTGTTGTGAATTTTACTGACATTTTACTTTATTTTTTTATTCTTTATTCTGTACTGTCCCGTAGTGCCTTCAGGGTACACGTACCCCCATTATGTAAATGATAAATAACAGTTTTTAATGTAATTGTGATGATAGATGCAGCTGAATTACATCTGATAGACTGGGAGAAGGGAAAAGTTGCAATGTTTTTCCCATGTTTCTTTTTCTATTTGTGAGCAACTTTAGGCTAAATAAACAATATGGCAGGTGTTTGCTATGTTTCTGCTATTGGGTCTTGCTTTTACTTACATTCCTGGGGGTTTTATCAAGAAATTAAACAAATGAAATTATATTTTCATTATTTAAAACTCGTAAGTTGTGTTTTTAAAAATAAATATTGAATACATATAAAATAAATGCAGGATTATAAAATGCAGTGCAAATGAGCTGCTTGGTGGAGGTCTCAACTGTAAGACTGTGTTATATATATATATATATATATATATATATATATATATATATATATATATATATATATATATATATATATATATATATATATATACATATGTATTGTTACATTTTAAACCTCACTTGCAACTTTATCTGCAGGGACAAAGAATACATTGCACTGTAAAACAACAAAAATCAAAGACCATTTTGTTCTGCCTTCCAATGCAAATTTAAAACTTTCAAACTGTCCTGTAATTTCCTTGTTGTCGATTGTTAGCCAAAACCACCACCATAAGAAGGGCGGGTAATTGAAGGACAATTAGTCTATTGGAGAACATGACCCCAACACCTTTGGCAAGAAAGCGGGATTGGGGAGCAAGCTCATCCTTTTGTCCCCAGCAGAAAACTTTGTGCATGACGGATGTACTGAGAGTGCATGGATCTCACCCACACACTTGGCTGAAGCAAATGTCAACAATAGCACAGTCTTCAATGTAATTACTTTAAGATCCACCTGATCCAGTGGCTCGAAAGGTGGACTTGTTAAAGCATCCAACACCAGGGGAAGGTCCCATGATGTTGCTAAGGGCTTCACAAAAGGCAGCTTGCGCCGAGCCCCCCTCATAAACCGAACCACCAATGGATGTTCACCCACAGTCTTTCTGTAAAAAACCAATGTGGCAAGCTGAGATTGCTGCCAAATACACCTTGATGGTTGCAAAAACTTTCCCCTGATCCACCAGATTCTGGAGGAAAGTTAGGATCACAGCCACGGAGCACTGAGAAGGTATTTCCTGCAAATCAGAGCACCATTTCTCAAAGATAGACTACTTACATCCATAAAAGGACCTTGTAGAGGATGCCCTTGCATTTTGGATTGTCTCAAAGACATTTTGAGGAAGTCCAGCGGACTCTAGGTTGAACCATTCACGGGCCAGGCCCATAGATCCAACCTCTCTGGATGAGGGTGAAAAATTTCCTCCTGTGCCTGAGACAACAGGTCCCTGCAAACCGGTACGGCCAGGGCTCCTGCCGTAGCAGTTAAGTTATCTCCGCCAACCAGTGCTTCCATGGCCAGCGGGGTGCGATGAAAATCATCGACAAACCTTCTGCTCGTACCGTGGCTAGCGACAGAGAAATTAGCGCCACTGGTAGGAACGCGTACAGAAGAACACAAGACCACTGATGGGCGAGGGCATCCACTCCTAGTGGAGCATCCTGGTCGTGCAGAGAGAAAAACAGGAGACTCCCAGTTTGCAAACAGGTACACTGACGGTTGGCCGAAACGTCGCCAGACCATACTGGTCACATCTGGGTGGAGTTTCCACTCTGCGTACAGAGGACAACCTCTGGAAAGCAGATCTGCACCCCGGTTCAGGACCCCTGGTACGTGTGTGGCTCTCAGTGACAGAAAATTCCTGCTGGCCCAAACTATCAGCCTGTGGGCCAGCGAATGCAGGCGAAGGGATCGCAGCCCCCCCTGTCTGTTGATATAAGCCACAACAGTGGTGTTGTCTGTCCTGATCAGCACATGATGCCCCTCCAAGAGAGGGAGGAAGTGTTTCACTGTCAAGAACACAGCTATCAGTTCCAGGTAATTTATATGGGCCAAGCACATGTGTGGGCTCCACGTCCCATTCACAATTCTTCTCTTGTAGGAAGCCTTGTAGAATTTCTCGGTCAGGTTGGACCGGAAACAGTCAACATTGGTGGGTAAGGCGGAGCCCCCTGCTGACATGGAAGTCTTTGGGTGAAGATGCATCGCTACAGCCGGCTCGACTTGGGGCATCTGGCAGATACTGCACTTTTCAATCCCTTCACAGTCAAGCACTGAGCTCCCACTTACTGGGTGTTTTTCCCTGAAAGGCTTGCTCCGCCAAGAGACGGCGAGTTCCACCAGCAGTTCTGGGAAAATGGGTAGAAGCTGTTTGCCCGTGCTTTTAGCTTTTGGCAGCTTTTTCCCATCATAACGGGACCGGCTAGCCTCAGCCTGCACTTCTGGTCACTGGATATTCAGTTTCGCTGCGGCGCGTTTGCACACGTCATGCAGGTCCACATCTAAAGTGGGCAATGATGAAGGTCCCTCGCCGACCTGACCGACACTCCTGGGCTGTGCAGCCAGACTAGAGGGTCTTAAGGTTGGGAAGTCGTCTTCATCCTCGTTGGAGATAAGGAGTTCTGAACTTACGTCCGAAGCCGCCTCCTACTCCGCCAGGGGGAAATCCAGCGGATTGGCCGTGAGGCCGTGGTTGACTGGGTCCAGTGGCAACGGGTCAACAGTGTTAAGTACGTCGCCTCAGCTTGTTTCCGGTTCTGCATCTGGAGCCAGCGTTGCCGCGTGGTTCACAGATTCTTGGCTAACAGCCGCAGAAACCATCATAGGGTCGCCGCCGGACAGGTTCGTGTGACGAGCCAGATGGCGCCAAAGCAACTTGCAGGAGAACCGGCTATAGTGAGAGCACACCTCTGGGGACTCAAGCACTGCTTGGGCTTGTTTCAAACCTAGGCACACCACACACAGCAGGTGGGTGTCCCAGCTTGAAATTTTATTCCCCCAGGGGCGAATCTGCCCCTCCAGTTTCTCCTCCTCTTCAGTGGGCAAGGTGTTGGTATCCATACTGTTAGCAGGGTAGTCTGGCTGTAGGGCAATGACTGCAGTTCGCCTGATGTGGCTCGGTGAGAGGAGCGTTGCTGCTGCTCTTTTGGTAGCTCGCACAGCGGGAGTATTGCTACTCGGGTTTTGCTAACTGTCGCCAACGCTCGCTAACCTGCCATTGCTCGTCTGCAATCTTCTGAAAAAAGTCATGGAAATCATGTTATGATTCATGCTATGTTGCGAACATACAGACAAGCTAATGCTGCTGAATGTATGACTTCTGCCCTGGAGGAAGTAATAATCTTTTGACATCACTGTTATGTAACTTTTCTTGACTCTCTTGGCATGAAGTCAAACAGATGAGCTTTGTATGGTCTTTTCTGACCGTCCATCTTTCCTGTGATGTCAGCACAGGTTTTCAACAGGATTTAATATGTTTGAAGGTCACTTGATGTCATTTACGGTTCAACAGTGATGACTTTACAATCATGCTTTTATTTTTGTCAGCTTGAAGCTTTGTTGTCCTCATAAAGCTGAATTAGATGTGCTTATTGTCATGTTCTGTGTTTTTGGTCTTGGTTTCTTGTTTGGTTTCTAGTTTCCTGTTTTAGTTTGTAGTTTTCCTAGTTCCTTTATGTCTAGTTTTACTGTTTTGTGTTCCTATTCATTAGCTCACCTGGTCTCATTAGTGAAATCATTCTACCTGTGTCTTGTTATGTTTGTGTGTGTACATATACTCCTTGGTTTCTGTTCCCTGTGACTGGACCATTGTGTTAACTCCCTGTGTTACAACCGTGTGTTAACTTATCCGTAGTCTCTTGTGTTAGCTCGTATTCGTTCTGTTCCCCCTGTTAGTTCTGTTTCCTCACTTTTTGGATTAAAACCTTGAGTGGCTCACTGCTCCCGCTTTTGGGTCCACATCACCTCCGCCTTTATGACACTTGTGCAGGAAATTAAATGTATTAATACTTGAATTTTTTTTTTTTTTTTAAGAGTTGTAAATATATTTATTTAGTACACTTTTAATTCAGCTTAAGTGCCATGAAAAGCTACCAAATGAAGAAATGCTTCATCTTTTAATTTAAAGCAGCATTTGTGAAACTGACCAGAAAATAACTACTTATATTTGCCCGGTCGCGGCGCATCATGTGTACCGTTTTTTCTTTAGTTCATGTAGACGATGCTGATGCTGGAGATAAATCGAGTCTCTGCTTTAAGCTGACCCAGAGCAGAAAACGGCAGAGAGACGAGGGTAGGTAGACCTTTTGGTCTCTACAGTGTCTAAGTACTTATATTTATATTTAGCTGTGCTGTCAGCTGATTTTCTATTTTCTTTCTCCTCTTCAGATAAAGATGACGCCTCACATGAAGTAACTTACTCCACTTTAACCATACGTGGGAAACAACAAGCTCTCCATCCCGGTAAGTGTGTTAGAACAAGCTGTACATTTTATTCCTTTTAACTTGTCTTACTTAATGATACCTGAACCAGGAAGTTGTATTCTTATATTTATTTCATTACATATTAGTAAGAAGTTTAATTTTATTTCATCTTTCATGTCCAAACACTGGTAAATCGTGTTTACTGGGACCAGAAGAACTAACTGGTGTTAGTTAGATTTACCAAGTTAATTTCTTTTATGGTTTAAAACATCTGTTGAATAATCATGAACGTTTAAGAAGTATCATTCTTCAAGCGAAGACATCTCAAAGCCATTGTGAGATGTGCAACATATTCTTTATTATTTTGAGAAGGTATGTTTCTATTTCTGTCCCTGCTGGCATGTCCACAGGGTCCGAAATTAGCACTCGCCAAGCACCAGATGTGAGAAAATATTGTTTTTGGCGAGTAAATGTCAGAGTATTATCTGCCACATGGCGAGTAAATTATATTTCTATAACACAAAATAAATTTTGCGTTTTAGAAATAACATGTTCTTGAAAGTACATGTTTGTAACATAATAAAATATTTTGGCCAGTAGAAAATACTCTTGGCCAACAGATTTTTTCATGTACCAGCCAATCTAGCCAGTGAGCCAAAAAGTTCATTTCGGACACTGCATGTCCATGTGGGGCTCTTCAGGGTTAAACCTGGGCTGGATGGGTTCTGACTGGGCATGGGCTTAAACTGGCCATATTTTGCAGGTTCCCATTTGGTTGTAGTTGCATGGGTCCTATATGTGATGTTCATGTGGGCTGTATGAGATGTAGGTGGGGTAAGTGGACATGGGGAGCCCATGTGGGCTGGCTAAATTGGCCCCAAGTAGGACACCAGCAGAAACCCAGTATAAACCAACTGGAAATCCATTTGGTTGAAGTCACTGTGGAAACTGCAGACAAAACCACATGGAAACTTCAGCCCCACATGAGGGTGCTGGTTGGGATGTAAAAGGCTGTTGCTGTCTGGTGGCCTCTTTTCTTCCCTTTGTCTTCAAATGAATGTTTAATCGATGAAATGAAAATCAATTACAGTACAAAAAGGAAAGAAATTGTGAAATTTGACCAGAAATAAGTGAAAAGTTTTTTTTTTGTTTTTTTTGTTTTTTTATGATAAAATTTCTTGTAATGAAGTTGACACAAAAACTCCTCGTCATCCCCCAACAGAACCAGAACCACTAGCCTCCACAACAACCAGTGACTCAGTTTTACCTGAACAGGAAGTCATCTACTCTGCTGTCCACAAGGTGAGGCTGATCAAGAAGCTGGCATCCAGCAGGAGCATTTTCTTTTCTAAGCTTGACCTGCAGCGGGTCATTATCATAGAGCAGGTTTAGCTAATTAGCTGCAGGAGTGGCTAAGCTAACCCCTGCTTGGACCAAACCCAACAGGCTGAACTTTTGCCACATGAAGCAACTTTAACCTCAACACCTGCACTGTTATCTGTTACCAGTTTATAAGATGGTGTCTTTATCTTCCCATCTGATGAACATTTCTCCACACATCTATGTACAGATGTAGTTTCTTAAAAGGGAGGCGTCATAGCATCCTCTGCTGCTACATTAACCCCTTACAATCCTTCAGTTTTAGCCTAAAACAGCTTTTTATTGATAAAACATTTGTTATTGACCATCTATTTCACTAGACTAATATTCCTGGAGTCTTGACATTCCCATCTTGTTTAACATGTGAAGGTACTCTAAGACGTCTCTTACCAACGGGTTAAAGTATAACCACATAACTTGGACCTTAAAACTCCTAAAACACACCGACATTTATCAGCCTCAGTACATCCTGAAGCGCACTATAGCCGATAAACTCCACCTCACGATTTCTTTTTCCAGCCTGAGGCGTCATGTGACTGCTGGGTTTTGCTATTAAGCACAGCTAACAAACTAAATTTTTAATGCACTGGCTGTTTTGCACATTGTCTTATTTAAAAAAGAAATGCAAGTGGAAGAGAAGAAATAACAGGGAAAGAGTAGGAAATGAAAGGGAAATTAATGCCAAACTGACTTTAACTGGTTGGAGAGAGCTCAGAGAAGAGACAGGATGCAATACAGATGCTGAATTATAAGAGGAGATCAATCTATAATATTTCTGGAGTTTTGCTTTGGGCAACAACCACCTCAAAATGCAAGTCAGTTGAAAAAAACTCAGGAGATAAACTTTAGATTTAATCAAGTGTCACATCTTTGTTTTCTGTCATACAGGTGCAGAAAACCTCTGACTGAAGACCGGATTGATGCTGTGATTCCAGCGGCTGATTGCCTGCAAGAAAACACAATAAACCTTGTGTAGATGTTGTTTTATTATAGTTATATTACGTTTCCAAATTATATTTAGTCATTTTCTATTCAATGAATTTAAATGATCTGATGGTAATCTGCAGTTCATTTTATTATTTAAAAAATTGTTTAATGTTTAATTTACAAAACATTTGCTAATCTTGGTTGGAAAACCCTCGGTTGAATTACTAAATTGATAAGTCAATAATTCCTGCTCATTCAGGTCTTCTCTGTGGAAGTCAACCCCCGTCACAGATATCCTGGATAATCAGCTTTGCAATTGTCTAAACAGTTTGGCTTCTAAACAAATACAGTAGTGAGCAGTGTCACGTCTCTTCTTGTATTTCTATTTCTTCTCGTTGCCGTGTGGTCATATGTCCCATAGAGGAGGATGGAAGTAAGTTTGGACTGTAAAAGAGAAATAATTAATCAAACTCACGTTCTGTAGTTTTGTTGTATGTTTGAGCTTCAGCCAAATGAAGCTTTGACACAAAAACCTCTTTGGTTGTTTTTTATTTATTTTTAAAAATCACATTGAATTTGATGAACTTGGCTAAATTGAAACAGCACAAATAATATACAAAGCAGAACATTATCTACTGCCATCAAGTAATCTTCAGAGAAGGAAGCTGGAATTTAATGGAACTGAATTTTAATACGCACAAAGTAAAAACAACAATGAAATGTTTGTAAACTCAGTCTGGATCCAGAGATAACACAAAGTACAAACATGCATATATTTAAAAAGACATAAAACATTTTTCTGACAAGGTATGTTGAACATGGGTGGGGGGGTACACACATGTGATGTACGTTGATAGACATTTCTACAAGTGAAGCCAGATATGAATATGTAGTATATGGATATTGTTTTGTGAACATGTATAATCTGAGTTGAAAGGAGTGGAAATTCCACAAAGGTGGACTTTCTCTTTCTCCCTTTTCTTCTATTAAACTTGCTTTTAATTATTTACCTATTTTCAGGTGCAGTTTTCTTTGTGAAGCACTTTAATTCACTTGTGGTTTGTTGTAAATAAAGTACATTTACTTTACTTTTTTTTTTTTTTTTTACTTCTTTACATTATGATTTGATATATATATATATATATATATATATATATATATATATATATATATATATATATATGTATATATATGTATATATGTGTATATATATATATATATATATATATATATATATATATATATATATATATACATATATATATATATATATATATATATATATATATATATATATATATATATATATATATATATATCATATGAAGGTATGGAATTATTGAATCTACAGAGTAAAACTGTAAGAGCTTGAAATGTGAGCTGCCATGACAATTTTCTCCCCAGAAATTATCAGCAGATGTAAAAATCCCTCATTTCGTTCCTGCTCCAATTTCCATGAATTGTTTGAGGTTTGGTTCCATTTTAGATCCCAAAAAGTTTCAGGATCCTCTTCACTTCATGTAAACCCACTTCAAATAACGTGCCTTTAAGCCAGGAGTGTCCAGGTCCTCGACCGCTAGAGGCTGCAGTTTGCATGTTTTAGATGTTTGCCTGCTCCAACACGCAACATCTCCGCAGCTTGTTGTAAAGTTCTGCCCAAACATGTTTACCCATCAATGTGATGCAGCAGCAGGAAGCATCTAAAACCTGCAGCACAGCCGCCTGTTTTCAGCAGTGACATGGTAGAGCTGTGGGAGTGGTAAGGTGGTCTGCAGCTGGCCTCCAGTCCTCAGGGAAGAACCTTTGTCCTCGCAGTCTGGCCTCCATTTACTGTAGACGTAATAAAAAAACAAGTCACAGTTAAATTGCAAAGCAAAAAGGAAGGTTTTTTTTACCTTACAGCTGCAGCAAATGCAGCTTCATCTGAAGTTGGAAATAAAGCAGACGGAGGCTGACTCAGACTCGGACCAGCTCTGCACATGTCTGCTAAATACACACGGATTTGAATCAGGTGTGTTGCAGCAGGGATACCTGGAAAACCTGCAGGACACATGTGACACTACATGCAATACGCCCTCTTTCAGCCATCTCCATCATGCCCAGCATGACCATCAGTGATGGTCTGGGGAGGTCTTGGAGGGACCTCTGTGTGCGAGCCAGAGGTACCAGAATGTTTTGGGCGTCGGACACAAAAGTGGCCGTTTAGTGACCAGCATTGAGCGTTCAGCGTTTTGAGTATTTTCGAAGCTCAAAACGCGTTTGGTCGGAACACACCGTCAGACTCATGTGGCTGAAGGGTCTCAATATAATCCACTCTACAGTATCGGTGGTTCTCAAACAGCCCTGAAGACAACACACATCGCCATTTTTGGCCCAGTTTTGTCCCTCTCCTGCGTCGACTATATGCAAACTGTGGTCTGATGGCTCAGGGGCTTAGCTGTTAGTCAGCATGGAGCAACATCAGTGGAAGTCACAGGGGCAGGGTTAGGTTGCATCGCTGAAACACAACTAGTGAACGGAGCAAACCAGAGAACAAGAAAAAGATGATGAAGACCTGATGAAGAGGGCAAAAACGTCCTTGTTTTATTCTTCCTTTTCTGCTGTTTTTGGACGGTTGTTCACTTTATAGTTGTGTAATATCACGACCAACCGGTGTAAAAAAACACGGAAGTGAACTCTGACCTCAGCACTGCCCAAAACTGGATGAACCAACTTAAAAACCATGGCAACATAGTAGACATATGGAAGTATGGTAGTGGGAATGTATGAAGATGTTTTGATTTCATTTACAAACACAAGGGAGCAGAAATGGACTTTTAGTGAATAACTGTGGGATATATCAGATGTTTCCTCCTCTACGTGTCTTTTTACGATCATCTGGCAACGCCCTGAAATGATCTGGTGACCCCCAGCAGTTCAATAACCACTGCAAAATATAACAGACTAATAACTAGAATATTGACTAAATCTTTACTTTAAAGAGAAATTACAGTGTGAATCGAACCTTTTTATTGGCTTTTTCCAGCTGCTGAATTTCCTTTGAGCTTCTTGTTTTCAGCCAACAATTCATCAACCTGAGTGGAAAAACAAGACAAACAAAGTAAGCATAAGGAATATTCTGGTTTACGCCAAATGGCCACCTATCTGGGTGTGTGTGCATATGTGTGTGTGTTAACAGTGTCTGTGTGTTTACATGTCTCTTAGTCTGGTCTAAGATGCAAGTTGTGTTCTCCAGATCTTTCTTTTTGTTTTCCAGCTCTTCATTGATTTTCTCCCACTTTTTCACAACATCTTCTAGTTTAATCTGCAAACAGACAGACAGACGTACATCACATGTGCTAAACATGTAATTACCATGTAAACCACATGTCCCAAGCATGTTTTCACATGTTAACCACATGTGCTAAAAAGGGTAATGTGCCAAACACGTTATTAACATATAAACCATATCTGCTTAACATGTAATTAATATGTAAACTGTGTGTAATAAACATGTACTTAACATGTACCCAACATTTCCAAACATGTTTCTTACATGTTAACCAAATGTGGTTAACAGGTAATGTACCAAATACGTAATTAACATATAAACCATATCTGCTTCATATGTAACTAACATGTAAACTGCGTGTGCTAAACAGGTAATTAACATGTAAACCACATGTCCCATCCATGTTTTGTCATGTAAACCATATGTGCTAAACAGGTAATGTTCCAAACACGAAATTAACATCTAAAGTACCTCTGCTTAACATGGAATGAACATGTAAACTGTGTGTAATATGCATGTACTTAACATGTAAACCACATTTCAAAACATGTTTTTTTACATGTAAACCACGTGTGCATAACACATAATTAACATGTAAGATGCGTGTCCTAAACATATAACTAACATTCAAACCACATTACCAATGTGAATATTATGTGGTAACCACACATGATTCACATGTTATTCACACACGACTGGCAGGTGGTTTCATGCGATTCACATGTCAGCCATGCTGCACGTGTTTTTTCTGTGAAGATGGAGCGGTACATGTGGAAACCTGGAAAGAAAAGCTATTTTTTTTTGGCTCCACCTCTTTGCTGGCTTCCTCCTTCCTCTGCTGGATCGTGGAACTGGAAAAGAACTGAGACGTAAAACAAGAATAAGAAAATTCTTCCAAGCAAATATTCTACAGAATTCAATGGGAAAACATGGTGTTCTAACTTACCCTTGAAAACCAGGATGTCTGAGCAGCTTGTGGTTCCATCAGCTGGCAAGTAAAAAAGATTAATTACAAAATGTAAAGTTCATTTCCTTCTTTATCACTAAGTTGTTTGGATTTCTGTCCAGGAGTCCAGATCTAGTTGTTTGTTCTGTTTTTATTTTCATTCGTGTTGGATTTCTGGTCCAGGAGCCTCATTTATAAAACTGCTCATCAACGCTGGAAGCCAATGCACCACATGGTTTATTCCTTTGTTTGACATAAAATGAACATTCAGACACAGATGAGACGTCTCTGACTCCAGTTTATTTACTGGTAAAATACTGGAGTTCCTGTGTGTCCTTGCTAGGTTTGCATGTAGAACATTTCAGACTTTTTTGTGGATTATCAATATCAAATATGCATTTTCCTTATTTTTGCTGACAATGTTGATGTAAAACATTTTGTGCGAAAGTTTCAGATCGTCGTCTTTCCTTCCCTTCCGTGCGTTGACTTTTTTTCTCTTGTAGTCTATTATATGTTTCTGTCATTCTTTCTCAGTTTAATAACTTTGTGAATCCTGCAGCATCTTTAGCCCATTAAAATAAAACTTTTAGTAAATCCAGCCGGAACTCCTGTTTGGCATCATTCCCACTTGTCTCCTCTCAGTCATAGCTCAAAGCAGTCGCTGAACAGCTGAACCAATCATTTGCCCAATAAAGGCTTTAAAGAATTTTATTTATTTACTTTTTAAAATCTGAAGTCTTTATTTGGCTCTTTTAACAAACTAATAAAAAAAATGATGAATATTTTTGTAAAGGCATAATAATGGAATGTGAAATTAACTGTAGTATGGTCTTCTTGCCACTAGTGGAACAAATCAAAATCGGGCAAATGACTTGGGGCGGGGCAAATGACTTGGGGCGGGGCAAATGACCGGGGGCGGGGCAAATGACCGGGGGCGGGGCAAATGCCCGGGCCCTTTAAACCCAAATAAAATGAAGCTATGATAACATAATTTTACAACATAAATGCCCCCAACAGCGGGGCTTACAAGCTTGAGAAACACAGAGAGTGAACGTCATTTTGGAGTCCATCAAACGGACATGAAGTAACAAACCAAGACGACAACAACAAAAAAATCAGCGACATAATTACAAATAATAAAGCAAATTTAAAGCAGTTCAGCACCTCGGATAGCGATCGGATGGCTTTGACACCCACTTTAACCATTCCAATTCAGAGCCGGTATCGGTAGGCTGAATATAAGGTTTGGTAAAAGTGGAACAGCGGCACACATGTTCACCAACACAAACTCAGTATGAAGGTACGAAGGGGCCTACTTTAGGTCTCCTCACCACTATCTGAAAGCCATATGACCAGCCTTGTGTGCCGCAAATTCCTCCACTATGCTCTGTATGTCCATTTTCTTTCTCGTTCTCTATGGACAACCTAACAAGTCCACTCAGTCTCTCCCGTCCCACCATGCTCCTCAACTGATTTTTAATTAGTTTTAACTTAACATCAGAGGTTGCAACAATGACAGGAAGAGTAAAAAATATAAGGAGGGCGGTGCAAACCACACTGAACGTAGAAGTTACAGCTAGGCTTTGCTATCTGGTCCCTGAAAGACGTTCTGAAACAAACTGGCCGTGGAAGCTGGGGCCGATGTCCCGACTGTAGAGCTCACTAAGCCGTTGGACAGCGTGGTGTAACTCCTCATATCCTGCTTGCAGCAGTGTGTGGAGGAGAATTGCCTCAAACAAATTAACAGTTCCATTTAAGCTGGTGAATCTTTGGGACAGTTGTTGGATGATAAAGTCAAGATGAGCTTTGAAAAAGTTCCCCGAAAGTTCCCATCATCAAAAAGTTCATCAAAGTGATGTTTAAAGGGGTGTTATGATGGTATTTGGAGTTTTCTGAGCTTTCTACAGTGTTACAGTGTTGAATCCTCATCAGACATGTGAACGGCACTGTTTTTTATCACCTAAACGCATGTTTGAGTTTGAGTTCCAGCACTCTCGCCGTTCGGTTTCCATAGCGACGAAAAATGCGTCGTTTTAGAGAGTTTTTTCTACTTGGAAATCCTTGTGACGTCTCGGGGGATAAGGTTCGGTGATTGGTTACCTTCTACTGGTTAACAAGGGCATGTACAAATACATCAGGCGGATGGAAAACATGGGATAAAGTTATTTCCAACGATGGCTGGTGAGTTTACCAAAGAGAGACATCCTGCTGCATTCGTTGCTGTGGGTTGCTGTTTTCCACTTCGTTTTCAGGCTCTGATTCAGGTTCCAACATGTAGGGCTGGATGCTATGTGTTGACATTGTATTTTGTTTTTTTTACTGAGTTCATTTTAGCCTAATCCTTCTGTTTATAAGATGTTACAATAAAGAAAGCAGGTGCGGTGCGCGTTCCCGATGTAGTGCAGTGGCGGGAGGCGGGGCTTAATGCGGAAGAGTCTCAATCGACTCCTTTTGCCCACAGGCTGATCTGACAGCCTACGGAGAGGGTCGGTCTGAAGTAAATAAAGCCATTTGTGACAATAACTCCATCAATCCCAGCCCTTCTGGTCTCAGAAATAAAAATAAATTAACCTGAAATGCTCATAATAGTTCCACTTTAACTGGTTGCTTCAAACTGCGCTTGACTTCTCCATTTTGTAGCTGGAGCATCAGTGGCAGACTTAGCCTCATCCTAATGCTCCCTCAACTCCATCAAAACACTGATGGTGTTTTACAGAAGAGTCGAGGCTTTCAGAAGATCTGCGTCCTCAGCTTGCAGGAACTGTGAGGCAGCATTTATACCCCCAAGAATCTTGGTTTCCTGTTGACCAAAAATCTGAAAGAAAATGTGCTGATGGAATTCTTGAGCGCATTTGTTTCACTGCACTCCTCTTTTTTGTCACTAGTCAAGGATGTTTTGACAAAGACTTTTTAATAGTGTCTCCATATCTGTACCTTCACACAAAAAGTGCATCGTGTCGTAATGACCAGCGGGTGGAATAGAGGCGTTTTAATGTGACAGTCTGGAGTCATTAACTCACTGAGGAGTACCCATTGTTTGATACTGGGACCAAAAAGGTTGTACAGGTTTTCCACAGTGTCATAGAACTGCTTCACTCCAGGGACATTTTTAACAGAGTCATTAAGAGCAAGGTTGAGATTATGAACAGCGCAATGAAGATTACGAGCAAGGGGCTCCCTCTCTGTTATTCTTGCCTGTACGCCTGAATACGCACCAATCATTTGAGACTAAGGTCTCAAAGTGGCACCATTTTCTTTAAAGTTGCTGTATTCTCATGACCACAGTGTGTTTACCTTTTCCTGTAGATCTGCCATCTCTGAAGCTGACTTTTCCAGCTCTTGTCGAAGCTCTTCCACCTTCTTCTCAGATTTATCCAGCTGCCACAGAGCAATAAAAATATCAAAATTTAAGGAATCTCTGTATTTTTCAAATAACTCAATCAATCTTGTGTTTAACCAGTGAAAAGAAAATCGGTCATGATCCATACCTCTTCCTTTGTTTTTAAAAGCTCATCTGCTTCTTTTTCTGCCATAAGTTTATCATTCTCCTCTCTCATTTGACTTTTTCCCACCTTTTCTTTCTCATCCGCTCTACTACACACTGTAAAAAATGTTTAAAAAGTTGAGTAAATTTGAAAGAGTAAAGCAACCAGCTGCAAAATGTTTTGAGTAAACTAAACAACAAACAGAACTGTGTCAACCTAAATTAAAAATCATAAACCAAAGTTGAAATGTTACCAAAGGATTAATGTTACTTCTCGGATTTAAAGATGCAATTGTTTAAATTAAGGCTGCCTGCGTTCAAAACTTGACTCAATTTTTAAAAAAAACTTTTTTTCATGAAGTGCTTTTAGCTTAAAGACATGAGTTGATGTGAATAACTCTCCTAGCTTTGTTAAATTTCAGACTTCACTTCGAGTTATCCTCTTGTTACACATCAGAACCTTTTAAGACTCTTATGTGCTTTATGTCAGGTCAAAATAGCATTTGTGTCCTTCATGTGCAGAATTTGTTTCCCTTTTACTTATGGTGTAAAAAAGTAGTACCAGCAGTAACTGAGGGGGCAGTATCAAGCAGGAGAGCTGATGTATGATCTGCAAAAGGAACAACGATGACGCAGCAGTTATACGTAAAAACTGCACCGACCATCAGTGCATCAAAGCTGCCATCTTCTTTTTGTGCTTTTTATGAATGTACATCATCCTGATCTCCATTGATTCTGTTTATCTTCTGAAATGTTTTGGTTCTTAAGAAGAAAACTCCAAACTCTGCCTTATGGTGGTGGTTTTGGCTAACAATCGACAACAAGGAAATTACAGGACAGTTTGAAATTAAATTTGCATTGGAAGGCAGAACAAAATGGTCTTTGATTTTTGTTGTTTTACAGTGCAATGTATTCTTTGTCCCTGCAGATAAAGTTGCAAGTGAGGTTTAAAATGTAACAATATATATATATGTATATATATATATATATATATATATATATATATATATATATATATATATATATATATATATATATATATATAACACAGTCTTACAGTTGAGACCTCCACCAAGCAGCTCATTTGCACTGCATTTTATAATCCTGCATTTATTTTATATGTATTCAATATTTATTTTTAAAAACACAACTTACGAGTTTTAAATAATGAAAATATAATTTCATTTGTTTAATTTCTTGATAAAACCCCCAGGAATGTAAGTAAAAGCAAGACCCAATAGCAGAAACATAGCAAACACCTGCCATATTGTTTATTTAGCCTAAAGTTGCTCACAAATAGAAAAAGAAACATGGGAAAAACATTGCAACTTTTCCCTTCTCCCAGTCTATCAGATGTAATTCAGCTGCATCTATCATCACAATTACATTAAAAACTGTTATTTATCATTTACATAATGGGGGTACGTGTACCCTGAAGGCACTACGGGACAGTACAGAATAAAGAATAAAAAAATAAAGTAAAATGTCAGTAAAATTCACAACAATCCGGAAATATAGCTAAAATGTAAGTTTAAAAACTAACATGTTTGTGTATTTTTCAGTTTCATCAGGTCACTGTAAAATAGTGACTTCATTGTTCGAAGTGTAGCACTAATGATGCTGAAAATACAGTTTAAATCAGTATTTAAGGTGGTTTATGCCTACAAACGTCTGTCTTACTGAGATGTTTTATGGATAGAAACTGACTAATAGCTTTTTAATGCACTTTCCTATTCAAATGTTCTGAGCGTTTTGTGATGAGGATAAGATTTGCCATGATTTTAGTCCTGGATTACAGATCCAACAAGCCTTTTTTATGTTTAATATTTTAGCATGACTGTCATAGCATGATGCTACTAGCTTACACATGAAGGTTTGTCTCCATTTCCAAGCAAAAATGCTCCCCACCGACAAGAGAATGATGCAAAGGGTCGAGGTAAAAGCCAGAGCAACAGCCATGGAGAGCGGCCAGGACCGTGAAGCAAAAACACCATCTGAAATGATTAAACGGAGATTCATAACATGTGAATAAAATTCTGCTTTTAAAGTCAGAAACTGAAATCCTCTCATGAAATGTTTTGACCTGGAAGATGAACGTGAGACTCTTTGCTCTGGTTGGTGTTTTTGTGTCGGACTCTACAGATAAAGCTGTTGTTGCTCCTCCTCTCCGCCGTCACGCTGCTGCTGACGGCATAGAGACCATCAGGACCTCTGGTTGTCTCCACAGCTCCAGCAGAAAGGAGCTTTCCCTCGGCGTCAAACCAGAACAGCTCAGGTTCTGGATACCAGCCTTCGGACTTACATTGTAGCACCGCTGCGCTTCGGTCATTAATCCCAGTGACGCTGATAACCGGCGAGCAGCTGGAATCTGACGCTGAGTGAAAAGAAGTCAATCACCTTCTAAATGTCCTCATCAGAGTTATAAATAAAGTAAAACCTTGAAGTTACATAATTACTCACCAGCAATTAGTTGAATGAACGACTGCTTTCCCTGCGATGGAATGAAACACCTGTACGTACCCTCATCATATATTCCCACTCTGGAAATTTTCAGTGAAACGTTTCCATGTTTCAGCTCATCATTCAACAGGGATGTTCTTCCCTCAAAGTGTTTGTGCTTTTTCCCCACAAGTTCCTCACCGTCACGCCAAACATACACAAATGTTGGGTCCAGATCGGGTCTCGTCCACTCCAGGGTGAAGAGAGTAGCATCGGCGGGAGATTCAAGGTAACACGGCAAAATGGCTTCCCCACCGAGTTTAGATATGACAGGTGGAGTGAAGGGTTCAGACTGGCCTGGAAGACCACATTCCAGGTTTACTGTTCCGGATGTGAATTAAATGTGTTTTTCTTTGAGCAGTTGTTACCTGTGCAAACTGCCAGCAGAAGAAACTGGACAAGTAGAACCATTATGATGTTGTAATGAGATGGAAGAAACGGCCCATCCACGTGGCAAAGCATTATGGAGCTCTGAAAACAAAAAAAAACAGCCATGATGGTGGAACGCAATGAGATAACAATGGTTGCATGTAAAATGCATTGATTCAGTATTATTTTATTATTTATTTATTATTCAATGAGATAAACATTTTAATTTGTAAGACTGTCATCTCCAAGAAGGTCAAGTTTGTTATTAGGTACATTTAAAATAGAAGAATATATCCATCCATCCATTCACCTTCTACCACTTATCCGGGGCCGGGTCGCGGGGGCAGCAGTCTAAGCAGGGAAGCCCAGACTTCCCTCTCCCTAGCCACATTTGCCAACTTTGCGGGGGAGATCCCGAGGCGTTCCCAGGCCAGCCGAGAGATGTAATCCCTCCAGCGTGTCCTGGGTCTTCCCCGGGGTCTCCTCCCAGAGGGACGTGCCTGGAACACCTCACCAGGGAGGTCCAGGAGGCATCCTGACCAGATGCGACCTCAACTGGTTCCTCTCGATGCGGAGGAGCAGCGGCTCTACTCTGATCTCCTCCCGGATGACCGAGCTCCTCACCCTATCTCTAAAGGAGAGCCCGGCCACCCTGCGGAGGAAACTCATTTCAGCCGCCTGTATACGAGAACGTAGATCGACTGGTGTGTGTATACATATATTAGTACACAATATCGTGCATGGTGGCAATCTTGTCAGCCTAAAAGGACGAATTCTCTTGATGAGGAGAAGTTTGTTTGTATGGAAATTTTGTGATTAAATCCATCTTCATCTCGTGACATATGTTTCATATTTTTGTGTTGTGCAGGATGCAGCAGCAGATGCACTATGGACCAGTTAAAATTATTTTCCACATTTATTGTGACATCTACTTCTCTGCTTGAGACAATAAGTAAAATGAGTAAATGATGCAGGGATTCAAACAACACTGACAATTGAAAAATTGGGCAAAGGCTTCTTTTCTTTTGCATTGAGGTTTAAAGAAAAGAGAGAAGGAGTTGCTGTGTGTGAAACCGGAAGACGTACGGTGAGTTTTAGCATCCTGGTGTTAACTCCCTTCCAAACATTGAAGCGTTCCAGCGAACTCTTCTTTCTGTCTGTGCAGGTTGTTTTTTTTTTTTTTTTTACTCTAAAAATCATGATGTCATTGTTCTTAGTACCATGCTCTCCGTCGTGTCTTCAAGTCTCATTTCAAAGCTTCTCTGCGGTTCAATCAACACTGAAATCCAGTAATGAGAAAAATACCTGGAATGATGGAGAATACTCTATGATTGAATAGAAATGCCCAAAATCAAGATGAAGTGACGAGCCTCCCCTTCTGAACACACAAACCTGCATTTTCCTGATAGTTTTGACTGTGATAAAACAAAAAAAGACGACATACCTTATGACTCCCTCCTTCACCTGATCTGAGAAAACCAGTTAATGATTGACAGATTTGTGACTTTAACCCTTTTAATTGACTGTTCATGGACTTTGTACTGCAAAACAACTAACAGTTTGTTATCTATTTCACCCTGATACTTTTACCTTCCTTTTTGTATTTCAAGGTTATTACATTCAGCTCTATGAAAAATAAACTGCAAGACCCTGGTTGCAATGTTGCATCATTTAGAGTCATCCTAATGAAATACCTGCAAACATATGTGTGTGTGTGTGTATATATATATATATATATATATATATATATATATATATATATATATATATATATATACATATATTTATATATACATATATTTCTATATGTATGTCCTCTAGTGTTTGCTTTCATGCTTGTGTTGTTCTCACTCATACTCCAACTAGTGTGTTGATAGGTGTTGTCATCAAAACATGTAATTCCACCTATGGGATGACCAGGAGGGCCTATGAAAAAATTCAATGCAGAACTTTCATGAGAGAAAATGAATTCTGACATGAAAATATAATTTTGAATTGAAATTTTGATTGCAAATAAATTGCAAAATGAAATATAAACTCATTCTGGAATTCTGTCATTGAAATTCTCCTTCTGCATTGGCTTTACTGTTAACCACTTGGGGTTGCCGCTTGGTTCGCACACAAGACACCTCCCTGCCCCATGGCGATAGCTGGCACTGCATGTTAGCTTGCAGCTTGTAGCACAACTGTGGTTTTTAGCTGGTTAACAGTGTGACTTAGCTTTAGTCCGCCTACCTACATTAGCTGGTTAGCTCCTGTTAGCATCAGGTTAGCTCCTGTTAGCGCCAGGTCAGCTCTGATAGCTCTTAGCTACAGGTAGGTAATTAGATGTATGTCATCAACCCCCACGCTCACAGCCCCCCTCTCAGCTCTACCCCTTTGCTCATTTTTGTATTTTCTGGGAGTGACGGGATGTTACGTAGCCAAGGTGACGACGGGGGGAACCGCCCAACGACCCTCATTTCAGCTCTTCAGATTCCTACAGGTGTCACAGAGGCAGTATTTTTTTTAGTAGTCTATGATTGTGACGTGTGAAGGCCAGTCTATTATAACCCGCTTATCTTGGTTGCTATGATTCACAGCGATTGAAATGCAGAAATACTCAAAAACACACTTTTCTTGAGATATGTCCTCTAACATCTGAAAAAATGCCACATGGACATGTGAACAATGTGAAAAACTGTCATGATGTGATGTTTTTTGTCTCTTAAGGTCCTGGTTTCCTGTTTTATTTTGAAGTTGTTTTTCTGTTTCACCTTGTTTTCTGTTTTATTTTGAAGTTGTTTTTCTGTTTCACCTTGTTTCCTGTTGTATTTTGAAGTTGTTTTTCTGTTTCACCTTGTTTCCTGTTGTATTTTGAAGTTGTTTTTCTGTTTCACCTTGTTTCCTGTTGTATTTTGAAGTTGTTTTTCTGTTTCACCTTGTTTCCTGTGTTATTAGGTTCACCTGGACTCAACCAGCCTATCCACTCCACCTGTGTCTTGTTGTGAGTCTGTCTGTATCTATTGCCCTTGGTTTCAGTTGTTTGCTGGTTGTTTGTGTTAGTTTATATGTCATCACCTCAGTTTTTGTTTTTGTGTCAATAAACCAACTAAACTAACTAAATGTAAAACAAAAAATGACATTACAATTAGCTTAGATCGAGCTTCCAGTTCTGATGAGGAAGCAGCGCAGTGCTCCCAATGAAAAGAGAAAAATAATTTTTTCTTGAGAAAAAAATGAGCAACCTAGAGATTTGTTGGTGCTACGAGTATTTTATTGTTTATTGTATTATTGTATTTTATTTTTTAGTATTTACAAAAAAATTCAACCTTTAATTGAAATGACTTGTTCTCAGAGAATCAGTCTTCATCTCCTCAATATTTTTTTTAAATGGTGTCACAAAAAAAATTACTCCAAGATTTGAATGAAAAGGTTTTCAAACCAGAAAAAAAATAAATACTAAATGATTTTTTTTCTGAATTTACATTCACTAATCAGATAGGTGTCTGTTGTCACATCATTTACTGTCATAATAATGTGCCTTACAAGACAACGAGAAGATCAGAGTATACAAGAATTTTTTTACGTTTTTTTTTCTTTTAAGACAAAAATGACTTGATTTAAATGACTTGTTTTTTGTCTTTCTTTGAAACTGTCTTCATTTCCTCCATTTGTTTTTTCATTTTGTCCAAATCACTCTCTAGTTCTTTTTTCACATCAGTCATCCTGTTATACTCATCACACGTCTTTATAACTAGATTCTGTATGGTCATTTCCTGCTCCTGATGGTTTTTCTTTTTCTCTGTCAGTTTATATTTGGCCTCATTCAGGATTCCTTTCAGTTTTATGTATCCTTGTGCTTTGGCTTCTGCTTTATCTCCCTGCTTCTGCTTTACTTCATCATCCACAGCCTTTATCTTCTTCTCATTCTCTTCAGCTTCTTCCTCTGCATGCTGCTTCTGTTCAGTGAGTTTCTTCTTCTGTTCCTCCAGTTCCTGTATAATTTCCCCCAGAAGGTTGATGACCTGCTCCATGTTTCTCAGATTCTGCTCAAGTTTAGACCTGAATTCTGTCAACTCTTTTCTCTTTAATTCATCCACAAGCTGTCGTCGCTCTTCATGTTGCTCATCCACTGTGGAAACGAAGGTTTGGCATTGATATTATGAATACTTTATACCTAAAGAGTAGTTATTAGAATATTATGATTGTCTCAGAGATTCAGAGACGACGTTTCAACTCACAGGTTTTACTTTGCCTCCATTTCCAGATAAAAGCAGCCACGGCAAGAACAATCAGGATGCAGAAAATCCCGTTGAAGGCGACAGAAGCAGTGCAGTCAGACGGGACGATGAAGAAATCATCTGAAATGAAAGCATAAAGCTGGTAAATGTCACAAATTCCCAGTGCTCGCAGGATGAGAGGCAGTTTTTCTACCTGGAACATGAATGTGAGTCTCTCTGGTCTGGTTGATGGTTTTCTGTTGGACTTTACACATGAAGCTGCTGTTGTGTCTTTTCTCCACAGTCACTCTGCTGCTGACAGTAAAGAGACCATCAGGACTTGTGCTTGTCTCTGCAGGACCAGCAGAGAGGAGGTTTTCCTCATCGTCCAGCCAGAAGAGCTCAGGTTGTGGATACCAGCCTGCAGACTTGCACTGTAAAACCACTCTGCTGCTGCTGTGCTCAAGTCCTGCCAAGATGATTCCAGGTGAGGAGGCAACTCCTGGTGGAAAACCAAGGACAGGTTTTAGAAATGCTGCTCACAATCAACAATGAAAGGAATTGACTATGTCTTTTTAAATGACGCATCTCCCTGCATGAGTATTTTGACCGCCTGTTGGGTGAGAAATAGTTTTTCTTCTGATGAGCATCGACTTTTCTGTCTTTAAACTTCACGGGAACCAGCGTTTTCATTTCAATGGAAAGAAAACAAAGCAAGCGGAGCCATCATTCTCTTCATCACCAACATTTGGGATTTTGTAGCAGTGCACCTCCTTTGCTTGTCTGTTATTGCCACCCAGGAACATTGTCGATGTGCAAGTCGTGCGACATGATGGACGCTGAGAACGGCCCTAAAAATGGCTTCACGTTCAAACAGGTCTTTACTTTTCAATTTCCAAAGCGACCTACTGTCTGGCCTGGGCTGGGTGGCCGGGTTGCTGTTGTGCGGGCTGCGTGGGGGGCCGGGGCCCCCGGGTTTTGGGGCTGCCTCCCTCCGGGATGGGGGGCCTGGCCTGGACCTGGGGGGCCTTGGACGCCTGGGGCATGCCCTCGGGGTCGCGCTGCTATGGTACCTGGCGGGTTCCCTGGGGATTGTGATGTGTCCATAGAGGGATGGGGTTTGGTGCAGGTTGGTAGAGGGAGGGGGTGGGGGGAGGGGGGGGGGGGGGGGGCGTAAGAAGGGGGTGGGGCATGGGGTGGCAGCAGAGGAGGCGGTGGTCGGGGGGCGTGGGAGGGAGGGGGATGGTTGGGAATGGGTGGGGTAGGAATAGGGTCCATGGCGGAGGGGATCCTCCCTCTGGCTCTGTCTCCTCCCGTCGGCGGCAGTCTTGGCGTTGCTGGTGGTACCGGGCTCCGGACCTGGATGGATGTCTGGGTGGGGGCCGGGAACTCTCCGGCCCCTGGAGTGTTGGCGCTGGGCCGCCGGGGATGGGGGTGCAACCAGGGTGCTGCCTCCTACTCCACTTTGGGGGCCGGAACTTGCACTTCTGCCCTGGGGCTGTTATGTTATGCAAAAATATGGCACGTAGATTGCTGTTCTGTATGCTGAGATGCTGGACAGGAAAGGTTAAAAAAAAAAAAAAAAAAAAAAAAAAAAAAAAAAAAACTGCAGTTCCCCCTTCATCCACTAGGCGCTGCAAAACAGAGTGAATCCCCACAGTTTTTTTTTTTTTTTTTCGTCTTGTCCAGCATTTAGGCAAGCAGAATGATGGTCTGGATGCTGTGTTCTGCTGAGCAAGTTTTCTCTGCCAGGGGAAGCTTTATAGATATAATGATCCCCTTGACTTTCTGAATTTTTATTTTATTTCTATATTTATTTTGTATTGTTGTTTGAATTGTAGAGTTTGTACTGCTGGACCACAGAGGACAGACAAAAGACAGAAAGAGGAAGGAGAAAAAACACCTGAAAGAGATAAAGGGAGAGGAAAGGGAGAGGAAAAAAAAACAACTAAAAAAATAACCCAAAAACAAAAAGAAAGAAAACAACCTACAGATGTATACATACACACATACAGGCACACACATACATATACACACATATACACACGCATACATACACATACATATACACACACGTATACACACATATATATATACACATATATATACATATATATATACATATGTACACATATACATATACACATACATACATATACACACACACCTCTATGCACACACATACACACGTACAAACATATACGCACTTGCCAGTATTAACACATATACATACACATACAAGCCAACTTTAGATCATAGTAACTAAACTATGAATCTAAAAAGTTAAATATAAATGAGAAACAAACAGAAATGATTCCTATGTTAAAAAAAAACAACTTCACAGCGGAAATAAACATGTTTACAGCCTGGTTCAAAAATCCATTTTAGGTTTAATAGGTCAGGTTTACCTTCATGACAACTGTGGGGGGAGTGAATTTTTTTCTAACTCGCCCGTTTTAAAATAATTTAATCTCGAAGTTCGGCATATTTAGGGGCGTGTCCTTTTGATTGACAGGTACCAATCTCCCGCTTCAAGTAAGAAGAACGTAGAACAACCGCGGTTTTTAGCCAGTTAACAATGTGACTTAGCTTTAGCCCGCTTACCTCCGTTAGCTGGGTAGCTCCCGTTATCTCGGGGTTAGCTCGGTTAGCTTTTAGCTTCAGAAAGGTCGGAATTCGCTAAATGTCAATCATCCACCATGATGCTCACAGCCCCCCTCTTAGCTCCGCCTCTTTGCCCATATATGTATTTTCGGGGCGAGACGAGACGCATGACGCTGCCAAGATGGCGACGTTAGGAACCGCCCACCGAGCTTCAATTCAGCTCTTAGAGAAACCCACGGGTGACGTCAAGGAGGCTCTGTCCATCTTTTCATATACGGTCTATGATCTGGACACACATCCTCATGGTGTCTCGGTTAAAGGAGGAAGTGGTAAACAGTGAAATAGATTTTCATTCCTTAATCTACTCAGTCTTCTAGCTAGTTTGTAAAGTGAATTTCACCAGTTGTGGTATCGGTTTAAGTTACGGGTTGCCTATGGGGTGACTGGTGCATCTGAGTCAATCCTCCCGGTTAGTCTGATCGGTGTCATTAACCAGTTGGTCAAGAAACTGCATCAATTTCTTAAAACAAATTAATATATTATGACCATTGAAGTAACATTGAACATTAAAAACCACATTTAGCAGATGGATCTGGGAGTTACATTTATAGTGATGATCTGGAGTGAAAAGAAAAACAAAATACAAAGATTTTTGTGAATTTTGCAGGATTTGGAAAAAAAAAAGTTCATAATTAGGATTTAAGGCAAATTTTCTGTACGAACATTTGGTGAATGACGCCGAATATTACCTCCAATCTGTCACATGTAGACACTTTGTCAGGATCCCCAACATTTTACCACCAAGAATTCCCCTTCAGTAGCATTTTTTATTTTCCAGGATGGGCTGATAGATCTTTGTAGGATCCCTTTGATGCTTATATTACACTCAAATGAATTCCATCCTCAGGCTAAAATGTTAAAGTGGAAGAGCAGTTTGTCCCAATAATCTGAATTAGCTTGTGTTATTTAAATAGAAAGTCCCATTTAATGACAACTAACTATCCAGAAATAAACCATCAATGGTCCCAGACAGGCGTTGATAATCATATTTACCTACCAACAATAAGATCAACAAAGTATTCTCTTCTCTCATTTGAAATGTAGCATCTGTATCTTCCATTATCAGAGTATCTCAGGTTAGAGAGTTTCAGCGAAACATCCCCCTGCTTCATCTTGTCCATGGACAGCGATGTTCTTCCCCTGAAGGCTGTGTTTTGGTCAGATAGAAATACCTGCATATTGTGCCACGCATATACAAATCTGGGTTTCAGGTCAGGTCTCCCCCACTCCACTGTCACTTGGCCAGCATCAGTGGGAGGTTTCAGGTGGCACGGCAAAATGACGTCATCCCCGGCCATCACCGTAACCGAGGATGGGACGACTTTCTGCGACTGACCTGCAAAAAACAGGCAAATTCCATAACATCTGATCAGGTGTATGATAATGATGACTCCCTGCTTGATAGTCTTTAAACAGTCTGTGTTACTGTTTGTGTGGAAGTTTACCTTCACAGGAGTGTGTGAGGATAAGGAAACCCAGCAAATGCTCAAACAGCAAAATACTTCTTAGCAAAGACTGAAAAGATGATCGCTGCTGGACCTGAACCATTCTGGAAGGCTAAACATTCAGAGAAAACAAGAATGGAAATCAAAGATTTGGATAAATGAAGTAATAATTTTCCTCTTTAAGCAGTAGCATGTAAAAATGTTTCAGGGATTTAAAAAAAAACAACATTTGTACATAATTCCAACACAAAAACATTTAATTTTCAGCCTCTAAAGTAAAAACAATGATTTGACTACACCTTTAGGCAACTCAACCTTGAGATTTTAATAAATTTTCTTAAAGACTCCAGAACTTTTTTTTTTTTTTTTTAACCTGTCCTGTCCAGCATCTCAACATACAGAACAACAATCTGCGTGCCATATTTTTGCCAGATTTGCTCTGTCAAGGGAGACATCTCATGTATATAGCTGCCCTTGATAATCTGAATATTTTTATTATTATTTTATTTATTTATTTATTTTTTTCCCTTTTTTCATTTCGCAATCATCGTCAGTCTTGATATGGCCGAGCTGGACCTGGCAGGGGAAGAGGAAAAAAGAGGAAATGAAAGGAGGAAAAAGAGAGACAGAAAAGAAAGGCGTGTCTAAGCTGCTAAAGTTACAGTGTTTGCAAAACAATATAAAGTACTGAAAAAATACAACAAGACAAAAGTAGGATAGTAACAATATTCAAAAACAGACAAAAAAAAAAAAAAGAAAAATATAAGTAAAAAAAAGTAAATGAATGAATAAAACAACAATTACAATACCAACCGTTATTAAACACACCTACAGAGAGTCATCAGCAACATTTAGCAGGAAGCAGATGGGAAGATGAGCGCTTTGTGGGCGTGCACGTGTGAGTGTTCAACCTGTGATCATGCAATCAAAGATCAGCTGAGTGCTTGTAGGGGAGCACGACCCGAGGTGTAGGGGAGGAAGCCAAGGCCCCCAGGGCCCGGCAAGCCCACCACTCCAGAACTTTTGCCATTTTTCCAGATGCCGATAGATAGCCGTCGATAAATCCCTATCGATGGCTAATTCGGCATCCATCTTGCATCCTACCTGACCTGTTGGTTCTCTCCAGCCAGCAGAAGACAATCAGAAAATGACTGTTGTTTTGTCTCTTTCTCTCTTTTAATCTTGTGTTTTTTTTGCTGAATCAGACGTTGCGTGTGTTTTCTAGTATGAAGTTAAACTCTGCTGCAACATTACGTAGCGTCCCAAATGATAAAGTTGTATTTTGTTTCTCAGTCTCAGGAGACTGGTCAGCAGCGGCGGCTCAAGAAACACTCATGATAAATCATGACTTGTTTGGTGATTGTCCAGAACGCAGAGTTTTTAACCATTTAGTCCAAAATAAGGTTTGGGGGAAGCGGGGAGGTCAAGCTTCGATCTGCCGGTAGCTAAAAGTTGCTGAGCTAACGGCAGCTAACCAGCTTATGATGGTAAGCGTGTTAAAGCTAAGTCAAACTGTTAGCTGGCTAAAAATCGCACTTGTGCTACATTCTGCCTTCTTGCAGTGGGATTTAGGGTACCTGTCAATCAAAAGGACACAACCCTATTTATGCCAAATTTCAAGGTTAAATTACATCTAAAAGGGGGGGGGGGGGGGGCTTTTTAACATAGTCAGTGGTTAGCACTGTGGCCTCACAGCAACAAGGTCGCTGGTGCAATCCTCGGGTGGGGCGAGGTTTGGACATTAGCCTTTCTGTGTGGAGTTTGCATGTTCTCCCCGTGTATGCGTGGGTTCTCTCCGGGTACTCCGACTTCCTCCCACCATCCAAAGACATGCATGATAGGTTGATTGGTTACTCTAAATTGCCCCTAGGAGTGAGTGTGTGTGGTTGTTTATCTCTTTGTGGCCATGGCACCCTGGTAACCTGTCCAGGGTTATCCTGCCTTTCGCCCAAACAATGCTGGGATAGGCTCCAGCTTCCCAACGACCCTTCATTGGATTAAGCGGTTAAGATAATGAATGAACGACTCTATGGGAGTTTGCTTTGTTTTGGAACCCCAAGTAGAAGAGTGGGCAAACTGGAATGTTTGGCACTTCCACATAAGACTTCTTTTTTAACTCCCAGATGTTGCTGCTTTATTTTAACATACAAAGTCTTAAAGAAATCACAGTCACAAATACAAAACCAGCAGTCATCATAATTGGTTTCACAGATTTAACCCATTGCAGCTTTTACAGTGTTAACACTGCAATGGAAACCTTAAACTTGATCTACCGTAGCAACGGTTTCCCTACTCATTAGACATCTTGTCATAATAATGAGTTGTAATGAACAGAAAACATGAAAAGTAGCTGAAAAGTACAAAAATATATTTAAACAAATGAAATACCTCTGTTGATCAGCGACTCCAGTATCAGTAAAAGTATCGGTTTGGTCACAGTTCTCAGATACAACTGTTTGAACTTTGAGGCGTGGTCACTCTCCATGCACCTAAAACAGATTTTTACCACCGTTATTATTTTGTTTATATATAAATGTTAAAAGGAAATCTTAAAATGAATACTAACCAAGTAAGTTTCTGCAAGCTATTGTTCCACTGTAGGGCATCGTCACACTTCAGAACAATGTTGGGTAAAGAAAGCATACAAAGTGCAACGAACATGATTTCATATCAAGGTTTACAGTCTGTTTTATTACACTACAGACAATACTGTCTGGTTAATATTTAATCAAGTGAATATGCTCGTAGTTAGTTCTTTGACCTGATACAAATAAGGCTTGTTTCATTCTGTGCAGATTGCAAATTTGCGGGGGTGTAAAAATGACAGTTGTACAGAAGCAGGTTTTAAGAGATCCACTTCAAAATAAGTGTGAAAAATCAGACAACTTATTTTACTTTCATGTTCTGAATCATCCTTGGTGCATTTAGCCCATTTGGCTTAAATTACAGAAACAAAAAAACTAATCTAAAACGACACAGGCAAAGTAAATTCCTTCACAACAAAAGTTTTAAATGCATGTTTTTGTTATCCAGAAGCATCTTGGCATATCAGAGACCAGTGTGAGAGATATCGTGTCTGTTACTATTTGTTAGTGAATAATACAACAGAGATGTATCCTTTCTGTCCTTGTCGGCAGCTTTGCCCCTTATTTGCCCGGGAATGTTGCAGGTAATGTGGTTCTTTTGGCTTCATCAAGTTGTGATCTCCAACTCTCACCGGGGTGATTTGCAGCCGAGTGTGAAGCCATTCCGATAAAGACCAGTACCTCTAAATGCAAAACTAGGATGCTCAAAAGAGTGGAGTGTCTTCTCCAGGTTGGGAATGAGGCCCTAAGTGGAGGGGCTCAAGTATTTTGGAGTCTGGTTCACCAGTGGATGAAGTGGGAGATAGACTGCAGATTCCTTCAGCATCTGCAACGATGTGGACCCGTGAAGAAAGAGCGGAAAAGTTCGCAGTCTACCCGGCAATCCACATTCCTGCCTTCAACAATGGTCCCAGCTGGGGGTGGTGACAGAAATAACGTTAATACCAATACAACTGGCCGAAATCTTTTTTTTTTCTTCCCTTCAGTAGATGGCCAGGCTCTTCTGTGGAGATCGGGTGGGATGGTAGGTCATCAGGGAAGAGCTAAAAGAAGAGTCACTGCTCCTCCACATTGAGAGGAGCCAGATGAAGTGATCCGGATGCCTTCTGGATGTTTACCTGGAGGTGTTCAGGCACGTCCCACCAGGAGGGGAATCCAGGTAAGACCCAGAACATGGAGGGACTGTGTCCCCCTTCCTTTCTGCAGAGGTAAGCTAATTTTGCGTTTTAAAAATGTTCCTCCCAGATGTAAGTCTTTATAATACTGCCATTTTATTGTATTTTTATGATCTGGAAGTCTTCTTTTAGCCTACCTGGAGTTAACACTAGAGATCCATGTTAAACTTATCTGCTATAATCCCAGTCAGCATGCAGAGATGATGTTTTCAGCCTCACTTGTCTGATTATGAGGCTAAAATTATGTCAAAATAATGCATCAATCGATAAAGGAGCATAAAGATGAAAGCAATTTAGGACTTCGGTGATCTATTAGTTTTTTATTAACAAAGAAATACATTTTCAAAAATCAAAACCAAAGGAAAAATCCAGACATTTGTGCATCACTCACGTCGCAGAACTAGATGGTAAAAGTTTTATTGAGCCATGAAAGTTATGATGTACACATAAACGGGGTATGAAATCAAAAGAAAGGAAGAAAAAAATAATTTTTCATACAAAGTAGACAATAATAAACTATCAGCTGGCCTCAGTAAAGGAAAAAGTACTTTTGTAACGTTAAGTATCTTAACTTTCCAACATGGCAGCCGTAAAACCGAGAGCTGCCTCAAGCTTTCCAACCAACCAGCTTTTCTCCACGTTACCTCACATTGGTTTTAACTGTTCAATCCTGCATGTTTGTTCTGCAGTCATATCATATTTAATGCTGTTTCCTGCTGTAGTCATTCACCATTTGTGTCATTCTCTCTGTTGCAAATGTTACTCAGGTCTTTGTTGTTAATCCAGTTCTCTAGCAGCTCCATCACCTCCTCAATCTGATGCTTCTGTCTCGCAATATATTTCTTTGTCTCATCCAGATTCCACTGATCTTTTAACATTTTGCTTTTCTCTATTAATAAATCTGCAGGTTTGTCAAACTCCGTCTCTTTCTGTCTAATTTGCTCCTCCACAGAACGAAGATTTTGCTTGTTGACTTTTGTCTTGTTCTCCACCTCCTCCAGTTCATCTTCCAGTTTATTCTTCCACGTTTCCAGTTTAGTCTTGACTCTTGATAATCTTTCTGTTGCATCTTCGCAGTCTTGCTCTTTTGCCTGTAATTTATTCAGCTGCTGAAAGATTGTCTTCTGAAATTCAGCTGGATCAATGAGAAGTGACAAAATTAAGATGAGAAGTAAAAGATGTGTCCATGTTTATTTTCATTGTGTACCATTTGAATCATGTCACAAGGTGCATTCAAGTGAAACTAGCTGTTGATGTATGAAACCAGTGTCTCTACTAGTCATTAGCTTCCTAGCTAAGGATATTAGCTCAGTCATATTTTAAATTGTGACGTCACACTAACTGTACTCTCCTACTGCTGATTGACTGTTCATTGCCTACAATGCCTTAAAATGTGACTGAGGATAACATGAGATATGTGGTGTAAACCAGTCATATGTTATCTCATTAAACACTAAAAAAATAGGTACTTACCTTTCTTTTTCTGCATATAAAGAAAATGTATTAAACTAAACAAGTTAAAGAGTCCAACCGTTGAGGACACCCACTCTACAAACTGAAACGCTTCAACCCGAAGAGCTGAAATGAGAAAGGAATTTCGTTTTTAACATTGACACTTTCATTACTGTTATGAACAAAATAATTTGCAAAACTGGATTAAACTGCTTTGAAACACTGCAAAGTAAACCTGAGACAAAATGTAAATTATTAACGTTTACAGTAGCTTTCCTGTATTTTTTTTTTCCACACTGCATCTCCGGAACTACAACTTATTCATATGAATTCAACTTAAATTACCTAATAAATAATTTTTTTAAATTTTATTTTTTAATCGGTTTTTATTAGTTAAATAAAAGGAAACTAAATTCAATCACTTGCTGCATGTTAGAAATATTCAATTTCTTTGTTTAGTATGGGAACTGTCCATGAATTTAAAAGTGCTTTAAAAGTACAGATTTTTATTATAGTCTCCACACAAGTAAAATTTTCTGCCAGGACATTATCTTTTTTTTTTCCTACAGAAATTCTTCACAGTTTTAGTTTAGTCACGTTTACCTTTCAGTTGTTTAATAAAAACTGTGCCAATCTCGATTGGAGTCATCTTCAAAGTGCAGCTTGTCCATCTGATCCAGGTTTTCTGAAATCTAAAAAGGTAAATGAACCACTTTTAAACCCCACAGATGACACATTTTTCTCTCATGTACAAATAAAGATAAGCAATCTTCTAATAACATTAAATTGTGTTTTCATGTCTTCAATATTAAAGGACTTTCTGAGAAATAATTTTAGGGTCTGGTTTGGGTTTTTCTTTCACACTTTCCAGTTCTTTCTCTTTTTCCATAGAGGCGAGTGGGCTAATTTTTGCCAAGGAGCAAGTACTGCCAGTCTAGTTATCTAGAAACCACAGAAGAAGTCGCTCATGTGATCATATATCTTTTAAAAAGCATCAATTTCTCTCGTACTCCTAAGAAGAGAGTCATAGCTTGAGAGGTCAGCACACTTATGCAAAAAAATAAAAGAAAAAAATATTTTGCTCTCCAAAGTAAAATAAATATAATCAAGGTTCTTTTATTATTGCTGGATTTGAACAACTGTAGACCAAACCATGTACATATTTTAGTTGCGGGCATTACTGTATTTCCTTTAAAGGCACTTTATGTAAAAATTGGCACGACTCACCCCACCCTCCCCTGTTCATGTTGTCCACTTGCTTTGTGTCCTGATATGGTTGTGTAGCGTTTCGGTGGTAATCTGACATGAAATTAGATGACAAGCGTAACGACAAAAATGTTTGGTTTTTTTTAATTTATTTAAATGCATGTTAAGGAAAAAAGGAAGCATAACGTACCTGTCCATCCGAATAAATTAAAACCCAAAAATGTAAAAAATGTTGTCGTGAGCGTTGTTCATGACGATGCCACTGGAGTAGTCAGTCTGTTGGAACCATTAAATGTTAATATTACACATATTTAGTCAACATATTTGTCCTTTTTAGAAAATCTCTTTATTAGAGCTGTTCCTTAATGGTTTAATTCCAAGTAAAGGTTTGATCCAACAACAGAAATTTGCTCTACATACCTGTTCTACAAAGCAGCCTCGCGTTGACCACCAGAACTCAAACTGGTCTCCAGGAAAACAACTTACACTTTAGTCCCAATAAACTGGAATCAGATAAAGCGTGTTGCTGCCAAGCTCATAGATAAATATGCAGAAACAGTTTCTTTCTCAAAGTGCTATGAAGCAAATCTCATACCCATTTTAATGTTCTGTAGTTCACTGGTGGGACTGGTGGAGAGAGTTAAAAACTCCTGCTTAACTCCTCCTTAACGGTGTTGCTGCCTTTCACACCTGAAATCTGGATCTAACTAATTGTAAAAAAAAAAAATTGAGGATCTCAGTTTTAACTGAAATCACCGAACAGGAAGCATTTAATGGTTTTCTGAAATTAAATTTATTCAATCATGGTTGATAAATTATTACACTGTTGTATACCCCATTCCAAAAGCAGTGGTGATGGGATGTTTATAATTTATATTAATAATAACTGTAAATAACACTTCTTTTGGTTTTTACCTATCCCATGATGGCTGAAGTAGCCATTTTTTTAATCTATTTTTTCTGTTTTTTTTTTAATTTCACGTCTTTATTCACTTGTATGAATGTTTTTATGAATGTTATATATTACTAATCTTTACCTATTTGTCGTTCATAATTTAATATTGAATTGTTGATGGTTTCAGTCATTCTTTTTCCTGAATCTCCCCCTCTATATTTATTTACTTTTTCCTAAATGTAAGTAAATTCAAGCATTAAGGAGTTGAAATGTGCCAGTTGTCCTCTCAGCAAAGGAAGCAGACGGGTGGCTTGTGGTGTGTTACAGACCAACAGACCTAAACCTGTTAAAACTGATCAGATAAGTCCAATTCTTTGAAAATTTATTTATGTTTTCAACAAAAAGTACAAACATTTTTAGGGGTATTTACAATTTATTATCATGTGATATTTCAATATTTTTACAGTGTATTCTTCGACTTTCTGATGTCCATTATGGGGCAAAGGACAACAAAGTTTGAACAACAAAGCGATGCCAAATGTCTCAGAAAACGCAGTGTGTTCATATGGGTTAAATCTTTTGTAAAAAATGAAAGACAGCCATAATACATTTCACGTTAGATATTTTACCTAAACAAAATTATTTCAGTCAAGGTTTAAAACACACACAGACACACACACAGAAAAGAGTGAAACACAATAGATATTTCAAAATATCAATTGTATTTTTTTTTAAAGTCAAATAAATTTGCAATATAAAAATTTATTTTAATCAAATGTAAATGCAAATATGAAGCATTTGTAACTGTGTATCTTAATTGTTACCCCATTCACACATGCCCTTCTTTATACTCACACACCCCATCACACACACATCCTCGCTCCCTCTATAATCACCCATTCTTCCATACACACATACCCCACTCTACACACACACACACCTTCTGCAGCACTCTATCCACATTCACACTCCTCCTTATACACAAGCACACTTTGACATACCCACACCCACCCCATCAGTCCCCCCCCAGTTGCCTCTTTCAAAGCTGACCTTCACCCTTAGATCCTAAAGGTTTTATCACAACATAATGAATTGATTTTAATGGTTAATAAGATTCAGTCATGATTTTGTTTATTTCATTTTAAAATTGACACAAAACAGAACAGTCATTTCTATTTAAAATCACAAAGAAGCTAGAATACCATAACATTTTTATTTCTGATTTCACATATTTCAGTTTGTCAATTTAGATAAAAAAATTATTCTTTTAGCAAAGACAGACTAGTAAAGAGAAAACAACGTACCAGAGGAAGTAAAAACAAACAAACAAACAAACAAAAAAAAACAAAAAAAACAGCCATTTTCAAAATAAAAGTCTTTAATAAATGGTTATTGAGTTGATTTTTGAATGTTTGCGTTTTGGATCGATGTCATTAGTTCACTGACCACATGATTCATATGTCAATGCATTGTTTCACCCATACTAAATCACTGCTGTCCCTGGTTGGGGGCATCAGGTTGTGGCGCTTTATGTGGTAGTTTCTGCATGATGCTTGTATCATTATACACATTATTCGTCCAGGTAACCAGAATCATGTTAACAAAACAGCTTTAGGAAAATACAAGACAATTCAAACCACAACACATTTAATAGACAAAGATAACAAAAGCAGGACTGTCCTAAAAGGGTTAAACAGACATTTATATTCTAGAACGAGCTCCATGTTGCCTTTTATCGTAATTATTACATTTTAACAATATTTCTTTTGGTTGTTTATTTAACTTCTATGTTCAATGCTTGATTTAATCTGCACTTATTTACGGCTACCTTGAATGCCCTGAAAGCCATGTAGCTAACTACTGGATGGATAACTAAGGATCACTTGGTCACAGTGGCCAGTATTTTCTTGTTTTACTATTACTTGCGTTTCATTATAATTTATCATTTTTTACAGTGTAGGCTACATTTTGCCTTCAAAGTAAATGATGCAGGTTTCTACTGTGCACATATCTTTGTATGTCTGGCTACTCCATAAGAACGGCAACATCCTGGTGTGTGTTCATCACTCCTGCAACCCTCTCTAAAGGCTCCGACAACTTGTCTAGATTATGTAACAGTCTCTCATAAACTTCTTTAGTCTCATCTAATTTCCACTGTGAATTTAACAGCTCTTGTTTTTGTTTCAGTAATTTCTCTGGTTTGTGAAACTCTGTTTCTGTCTCTGCTATTTCTTTCTCCACAGACGCAATCTCCATCTTGTTTTGAGCGATGTCATGGAGCACCTTCTGGAGTTGGTTGTTGAGTCCATCTCGCTGGTTATCCAGTTCCGTCTTTAGCTCCATCTGCACTCTGAAAATCAGTTCTGCATCATGCTGTCTGTCTTGCACCCCGGTTTTCTCCTGCAGCTCAGGTTGACCACCTGCGGATGAGTAGGAAGAATGTGACACGAACAAAACAAACGCACCAAAAAGTGCTTTTAGATTTGTTTTGTGCGTTGTGTTTTCTCTAATTTAAAAAACTCACTTTCAAGCACTCTGGTTTGCTTTTGTGCCTCAGGTTGACCTGAGATGGGTAGGAAGAATGTGATTTGCATTAAAACACACCAAAATGTGCTTTCAGGATGGTGAAGCTTTGTTTAGCATTTTTAAAAACTCACTTCCAAGCAGTGTGCTTTGCTCCTGAAGCTCAGATGTCTTACCTGCAGATGGGGATGAAGGAGGTTTCTCACCTGGAAAAAAGACAGTAATGACTCAGAAAACACACAATATCGTAATTTAAACATATTTTAGACCTAAATAAAACAAAGTTAATCATATGTTTTTATAACATTAAAGATAATAATCCACTTGGAAAACACACTTAGAAAGAGCGAGCCATCCCATTGTAAAGGATGTAAATAAAACTGTTCATCCTTTCCATCTGAGAGACTCTGCCTCTCTGAAATGCTCCTTCTACACCCAGTCATGTGACGGACCTGTTTGATTTTATTATCAAACTAAAATTTAGCCCATATTTTCCATGAAATAGTAAAATGTTTTGGTTTCCATGTCTTCTATGTTGGTTATGTAGTTAAAATCAAAGGGTTGAAGGTATTTGCTCATCACAACACACTTTCAGTGGTTATTCCTCTTTTATCACACCACCCCAACTGTTTTGGACAGAGTTTTTATATGATGTAAGATTAAATGTGCATTGTGTTTAGGGGGGGGGGACGACACAGAATGCATCTTAGTCCTTAGTTTTATTCCAGTTTCTGGTGTTCCTGTGAGCCATCGTTAGAGATGGCCATCTGTCAGTCTGAATCTGGAAGTCCCACAGCATCTTAGTGCTTTCATTCTCCCCCACCTGGGAGTTGGGACTATCCTGCACCCTGCTGTGAGGTGCTGTACAGGTTTCAGGGGTGTCTCTGCACAGTCTGGACATGGAGTGGTAGATCTGGTCCTGTTTTGCTCCTATACTGCCATGACTAGTGCCTCTTTACTGTCATTCAGTTCAGTTTACTCTAACACTTGATGGGACCTAACTTGTGTGTGTGACTAAGAAGTTGGAACTTACTTCTGCATTTCCAGATGAAATGAGCTAAACATATGATCACAGCGAGTCCAGCAATGACAGGAGAGAAGATCATGACCCAAAAAGTCCAGCAGTCAAACAAATCATCTGAAATTGAATCATAAAGCAGGTAAATAACATGAAAACACAACAGTTGGATGGTTAGTGTGACAGTTTTACTACCTGGAACGTAAAGATGTGCCTCTCTGGTCTGCCCGTTCTTCTGTTGGACTCTACAGATGAACTTATGGTTGTGTGGCTTCGCTAAAGCCACTTTACTCCGGACAGTAAAGTTGCCATCAGGCTGTTTGATTGCTACTGTTGGTCCAGCAGAGAGGAGGTTGTTCTTATCATCCAACCACAACACTTCAGGTTGTGGAAACCAGTCTGCAGACTCGCACTGTAAAACCACTTTGCAGTGGCTTTTATCAAGTCCTGCCAACTGGATTTCGATACCAGATGTAACACCCCCTAGAAAGAGAAGATGAATAGATGAATATTATGTTCAGCTGCTTGTTGTAAGGTGAGAAAAGTTCAGTTATTTAAAACCGGATTCTTCAGGTTTCCTCCCCACAACCCCGTTACAGATAGAGTTGGGAGCATTAATACGTTACGAACGAGAGACTCTCATGATCGACCATCGTTGCTGGATTTTTGTGAAGGTCTGGACTGCAGCAGACCAGTTCTTCTGTTCCCCCATGCTGCTGTGATGATGCAGGATGTGGTCCAGCATGGTGGAACCTGCAAGGTCTTCCCTGAAAGAGACGTTGTCTGGATGGGAGCAGATGTTTCAGCATTGATGGAGCTTCCCAGATGTGGAAGCTGCCCACGCCATCGGCACTAATGCAACCCCATCCCATCAGAGATGCAGGCTGATAACCAGCTGGATGCTCCCTCTCCTCTTTAGTCTGCAGGACACGCCGTCCATGCTGTCCACAAACTATTCCACATCTTCATCCAGGTTTCCACTCAGAACATTTTAAATGAGCTTTGGTCCAGAGAAGACGGCGTGTTTCTGGATCCTCTTCACATATGATGGAGCTTTAACCTGCATGTGTGGGTTTCAGGCTGAACTGAGTTCTCACTGGTTTCTGGAATCTTCCTGAGTCCATGCACTGGTTTCTGGAATCTTCCTGAGTCCATGCACTGGTTTCCAGTAGAGAATCATGTCTGGTTGTACTGCAACCCTTACAGAAAAAGCAGTAAGCAACATGCACATGTGAACAGCACATGATGACTGTCGATGATGAGATCTTTCCATCTCAGAGACTTTGCCTCTCTGAAATGCTCCTTTTATACCCAGTCATGTGACTGACCTGCTGCAGGTTAGCCCGGATATTCAAATGTTCCTTCAGTTGATTTTTTTTTTAACTTGTTTTTACTTTTCTTTTTCCCCCAAACATATTTTGATAAGTTGCCACCATCAGATTCAACATGAGCTCATTAAACGGTAAAAGGTTGATTATGGGGAATAAAATATGAGTTGAGGGTTTGGAAGTCATTCCAGTTTGCAGTGTCCCAACTTTTTTAATGAGGGCTGCAATTACTCTGTTTGTTCAGTGAAAATATTAAAATGGCAACATTATGGAAAAAGCCTTGTCAGCTGTTCTTTTTTGCCAATAATGATAGAAAAGGAGGGTTTCGGTGGAACAATAGTTGTTTGTACTCTTCATCTTCATCTTCATTTTCATCCGCTTATCCGGGGTCGGGTCGTGGGGGCAGCTGCAGGGAAGCCCAGACTTCCCTCTCCCCAGCCACATTTACCAACTCTGCGGGGGGGATCCCGAGGCGTTCCCAGGCCAGCCGAGAGATATAATCCCTCCAGCGTGTCCTGGGTCTTCCCCGGGGTCTCCTCCCAGAGGGACGTGCCTGGAACACCTCACCAGGGAGGTCCAGGAGGCATCCTGACCAGATGCGACCTCAACTGGTTCCTCTCAATGCGGAGGAGCAGCGGCTCTACTCTGATCTCCTCCCGGATGACCGAGCTCCTCACCCTATCTCTAAGGGAGAGCCCGGCCACCCTGCGGAGGAAACTCATTTCAGCCGCCTGTATACGAGAACGTAGATCGACTGGTCTGTGTATACATATCACAATATCGTGCATGATGGCGATCTTGTCAGCCTAAAAGGACGAATTCTCTTGATGAGGAGAAGTTTGTTTGTATGGAAATTTTGTGATTAAATCCATCTTCATCTCGTGACATATGTTTCATATTTTTGTGTTGTGCAGGATGCAGCAGCAGATGCACTATGGACCAGTTAAAATTATTTTCCACATTTATTGTGACATCTACTTCTCTGCTTGAGACAATAAGTAAAATGAGTAAATGATGCAGGGATTCAAACAACACTGACAATTGAATAATTGGGCAAAGGCTTCTTTTCTTTTGCATTGAGGTTTAAAGAAAAGAGAGAAGGAGTTGCTGTGTGTGAAACCGGAAGACGTACGGTGAGTTTTAGCATCCTGGTGTTAACTCCCTTCCAAACATTGAAGCGTTCCAGCGAACTCTTCTTTCTGTCTGTGCAGGTTGTTTTTTTTTTTTTTTACTCTAAAAATCATGATGTCATTGTTCTTAGTACCATGCTCTCCGTCGTGTCTTCAAGTCTCATTTCAAAGCTTCTCTGCGGTTCAATCAACACTGAAATCCAGTAATGAGAAAAATACCTGGAATGATGGAGAATACTCTATGATTGAATAGAAATGCCCAAAATCAAGATGAAGTGACGAGCCTCCCCTTCTGAACACACAAACCTGCATTTTCCTGATAGTTTTGACTGTGATAAAACAAAAAAAGACGACATACCTTATGACTCCCTCCTTCACCTGATCTGAGAAAACCAGTTAATGATTGACAGATTTGTGACTTTAACCCTTTTAATTGACTGTTCATGGACTTTGTACTGCAAAACAACTAACAGTTTGTTATCTATTTCACCCTGATACTTTTACCTTCCTTTTTGTATTTCAAGGTTATTACATTCAGCTGTATGAAAAATAAACTGCAAGACCCTGGTTGCAATGTTGCATCATTTAGAGTCATCCTAATGAAATACCTGCAAACATATGTGTGTGTGTATATATATATATATATATATATATATATATATATATATATATATATATACATATGTATATATATATATATATATATATATATATATATATATATATATATACATATATATATATATATATATATATATATATACACATATACATATATTTATATATACATATATTTCTATATGTATGTCCTCTAGTGTTTGCTTTCATGCTTGTGTTGTTGTCACTCATACTCCAACTAGTGTGTTGATAGGTGTTGTCATCAAAACATGTAATTCCACCTATGGGATGACCAGGAGGGCCTATGAAAAAATTCAATGCAGAACTTTCATGAGAGAAAATGAATTCTGACATGAAAATATAATTTTGAATTGAAATTTTGATTGCAAATAAATTGCAAAATGAAATATAAACTCATTCTGGAATTCTGTCATTGAAATTCTCCTTCTGCATTGGCTTTACTGTTAACCACTTGGGGTTGCCGCTTGGTTCGCACACAAGACACCTCCCTGCCCCATGGCGATAGCTGGCGCTGCATGTTAGCTTGCAGCTTGTAGCACAACTGTGGTTTTTAGCTGGTTAACAGTGTGACTTAGCTTTAGTCCGCCTACCTACATTAGCTGGTTAGCTCCTGTTAGCATCAGGTTAGCTCCTGTTAGCGCCAGGTCAGCTCTGATAGCTCTTAGCTACAGGTAGGTAGATAGATGTATGTCATCAACCCCCACGCTCACAGCCCCCCTCTCAGCTCTACCCCTTTGCTCATTTTTGTGTTTTCTGGGAGTGACGGGATGTTACGTAGCCAAGGTGACGACGGGGGGAACCGCCCACCGACCCTCATTTCAGCTCTTCAGATTCCTACAGGTGTCACAGAGGCAGTATTTTTTTTAGTAGTCTATGATTGTGACGTGTGAAGGCCAGTCTATTATAACCCGCTTATCTTGGTTGCTATGATTCACAGCGATTGAAATGCAGAAATACTCAAAAACACACTTTTCTTGAGATATGTCCTCTAACATCTGAAAAAATGCCACATGGACGTGTGAACAATGTGAAAAACTGTCATGATGTGATGTTTTTTGTCTCTTAAGGTCCTGGTTTCCTGTTTTATTTTGAAGTTTTTTTTCTGTTTCACCTTGTTTTCTGTTTTATTTTGAAGTTGTTTTTCTGTTTCACCTTGTTTCCTGTTGTATTTTGAAGTTGTTTTTCTGTTTCACCTTGTTTCCTGTTGTATTTTGAAGTTGTTTTTCTGTTTCACCTTGTTTCCTGTTGTATTTTGAAGTTGTTTTTCTGTTTCACCTTGTTTTCTGTTTTATTTTGAAGTTGTTTTTCTGTTTCACCTTGTTTCCTGTTGTATTTTGAAGTTGTTTTTCTGTTTCACCTTGTTTCCTGTTGTATTTTGAAGTTGTTTTTCTGTTTCACCTTGTTTTCTGTTTTATTTTGAAGTTGTTTTTCTGTTTCACCTTGTTTCCTGTGTTATTAGGTTCACCTGGACTCAACCAGCCTATCCACTCCACCTGTGTCTTGTTGTGAGTCTGTCTGTATCTATTGCCCTTGGTTTCAGTTGTTTGCTGGTTGTTTGTGTTAGTTTATATGTCATCACCTCAGTTTTTGTTTTTGTGTCAATAAACCAACTAAACTAACTAAATGTAAAACAAAAAATGACATTACAATTAGCTTAGATCGAGCTTCCAGCTCTGATGAGGAAGCAGCGCAGTGCTCCCAATGAAAAGAGAAAAATAATTTTTTCTTGAGAAAAAAATAAGCAACCTAGAGATTTGTTGGTGCTACGAGTATTTTATTGTTTATTGTATTATTGTATTTTATTTTTTAGTATTTACAAAAAAATTCAACCTTTAATTGAAATGACTTGTTCTCAGAGAATCAGTCTTCATCTCCTCAATATTTTTTTAAATGGTGTCACAAAAAAAATTACTCCAAGATTTGAATGAAAAGGTTTTCAAACCAGAAAAAAAATAAATACTAAATGATTTTTTTTCTGAATTTACATTCACTAATCAGATAGGTGTCTGTTGTCACATCATTTACTGTCATAATCATGTGCCTTACAAGACAACGAGAAGATCAGAGTATACAAGAATTTTTTTACGTTTTTTTTTCTTTTAAGACAAAAATGACTTGATTTAAATGACTTGTTTTTTGTCTTTCTTTGAAACTGTCTTCATTTCCTCCATTTGTTTTTTCATTTTGTCCAAATCACTCTCTAGTTCTTTTTTCACATCAGTCATCCTGCTATACTCATCACACGTCTTTATAACTAGATTCTCTATGGTCATTTCCAGCTCCTGATGGTTTTTCTTTTTCTCTGTTAGTTTATATTTGGCCTCATTCAGGATTCCTTTCAGTTTTATGTATCCTTGTGCTTTGGCTTCTGCTTTATCTCCCTGCTTCTGCTTTACTTCATCATCCACAGCCTTTATCTTCTTCTCATTCTCTTCAGCTTCTTCCTCTGCCTGCTGCTTCTGTTCAGTGAGTTTCTTCTTCTGTTCCTCCAGTTCCTGTATAATTTCCCCCAGAAGGTTGATGACCTGCTCCATGTTTCTCAGATTCTGCTCAAGTTTAGACCTGAATTCTGTCAACTCTTTTCTCTTTAATTCATCCACAAGCTGTCGTCGTTCTTCATGTTGCTCATCCACTGTGGAAACGAAGGTTTGGCATTGATATTATGAATACTTTATACCTAAAGAGTAGTTATTAGAATATTATGATCGTCTCAGAGATTCAGAGACGACGTTTCAACTCACAGGTTTTACTTTGACTCCATTTCCAGATAAAAGCAGCCACGGCAAGAACAATCAGGATGCAGAAAATCCCGTTGAAGGCGACAGAAGCAGTGCAGTCAGACGGGACGATGAAGAAATCATCTGAAATGAAAGCATAAAGCTGGTAAATGTCACAAATTCCCAGTGCTCGCAGGATGAGAGGCAGTTTTTCTACCTGGAACATGAATGTGAGTCTCTCTGGTCTGGTTGATGGTTTTCTGTTGGACTTTACACATGAAGCTGCTGTTGTGTCTTTTCTCCACAGTCACTCTGCTGCTGACAGTAAAGAGACCATCAGGACTTGTGCTTGTCTCTGCAGGACCAGCAGAGAGGAGGTTTTCCTCATCGTCCAGCCAGAAGAGCTCAGGTTGTGGATACCAGCCTGCAGACTTGCACTGTAAAACCACTCTGCTGCTGCTGTGCTCAAGTCCTGCCAAGATGATTCCAGGTGAGGAGGCAACTCCTGGTGGAAAACCAAGGACAGGTTTTAGAAATGTTGCTCACAATCAACAATGAAAGGAATTGACTATGTCTTTTTAAATGACGCATCTCCCTGCATGAGTTTTTTGACCGCCTGTTGGGTGAGAAATAGTTTTTCTTCTGATGAGCATCGACTTTTCTGTCTTTAAACTTCACGGGAACCAGCGTTTTCATTTCAATGGAAAGAAAACAAAGCAAGCGGAGCCATCATTCTCTTCATCACCAACATTTGGGATTTTGTAGCAGTGCACCTCCTTTGCTTGTCTGTTATTGCCACCCAGGAACATTGTCGATGTGCAAGTCGTGCGACATGATGGACGCTGAGAACGGCCCTAAAAATGGCTTCACGTTCAAACAGGTCTTTACTTTTCAATTTCCAAAGCGACCTACTGTCTGGCCTGGGCTGGGTGGCCGGGTTGCTGTTGTGCGGGCTGCGTGGGGGGCCGGGGCCCCCGGGTTTTGGGGCTGCCTCCCTCCGGGATGGGGGGGCCTGGCCTGGACCTGGGGGGCCTTGGACGCCTGGGGCATGCCCTCGGGGTCGCGCTGCTATGGTACCTGGCGGGTTCCCTGGGGATTGTGATGTGTCCATAGAGGGATGGGGTTTGGTGCAGGTTGGTAGAGGGAGGGGTGGGGGGAGGGGGGGGAGGGGTAAGAAGGGGGTGGGGCATGGGGGGGCGCAAAGGAGGTGGGGGGAGGAGGGCGGCGTGGGAGGGGGGGGGGCGGTGTAGGAGGGGGGGTGGCAGCAGAGAAGGGGGTGGATGGGGGGGGGGGGGGGGGGCGTGGGAGGGAGGGGGATGGTTGGGAATGGGTGGGGTAGGAATAGGGTCCATGGCGGAGGGGATCCTCCCTCTGGCTCTGTCTCCTCCCGTCGGCGGCAGTCTTGGCGTTGCTGGTGGTACCGGGCCCCGGACCTGGATGGATGTCTGGGTGGGGGCCGGGAACTCTCCGGCCCCTGGAGTGTTGGCGCTGGGCTGCCGGGGATGGGGGTACAACCGGGGTGCTGCCTCCTACTCCACTTTGGGGGCCGGAACTTGCCCTTCTGCCCTGGGGCTGTTATGTTATCCAAAAATATGGCACGTAGATTGCTGTTCTGTATGCTGAGATGCTGGACAGGACAGGTTAAAAAAAAAAAAAAAAAAAAAAAAAAAAGAAAACAAACTGCAGTTCCCCCTTCATCCACTAGGCGCTGCAAAACAGAGTGAATCCCCACAGTTTTTTTTTTTTTTTTGTCTTGTCCAGCATTTAGGCAAGCAGAATGATGGTCTGGATGCTGTGTTCTGCTGAGCAAATTTTCTCTGCCAGGGGAAGCTTTATAGATATAATGATCCCCTTGACTTTCTGAATTTTTATTTTATTTCTATATTTATTTTGTATTGTTGTTTGAATTGTAGAGTTTGTACTGCTGGATCAGAGAGGACAGACAAAAGACAGAAAGAGGAAGGAGAAAAAACACCTGAAAGAGATAAAGGGAGAGGAAAGGGAGAGGAAAAAAAAACAACTAAAAAAATAACCCAAAAACAAAAAGAAAGAAAACAACCTACAGATGTATACATACACACATACAGGCACACACATACATATACACACATATACACACGCATACATACACATACATATACACACACGTATACACACATATATATATATACACATATATATACATATATATATATACATATGTACACATATACATATACACATACATACATATACACACACACCTCTATGCACACACATACACACACATACATACGTACAAACATATACGCACTTGCCAGTATTAACACATATACATACACATACAAGCCAACTTTAGATCATAGTAACTAAACTATGAATCTAAAAAGTTAAATATAAATGAGAAACAAACAGAAATGATTCCTATGTTAAAAAAAAACAACTTCACAGCGGAAATAAACATGTTTACAGCCTGGTTCAAAGATCCATTTTAGGTTTAATAGGTCAGGTTTACCTTCATGACAACTGTGGGGGGAGTGAATTTTTTTCTAACTCGCCCGTTTTAAAATAATTTAATCTCGAAGTTCGGCATATTTAGGGGCGTGTCCTTTTGATTGACAGGTACCAATCTCCCGCTTCAAGTAAGAAGAACGTAGAACAACCTCAGTTTTTAGCCAGTTAACAATGTGACTTAGCTTTAGCCCGCTTACGTCCGTTAGCAGGGTAGCTCCCGTTATCTCGGGGTTAGCTCGGTTAGCTTTTAGCTTCAGAAAGGTCGGAGTTCGCTAAATGTCAATCATCCACCATGATGCTCACAGCCCCCCCTCTTAGCTCCGCCTCTTTGCCCATATATGTATTTTCGGGGCGAGACGAGACGCATGACGCTGCCAAGATGGCGACGTTAGGAACCGCCCACCGAGCTTCAATTCAGCTCTTAGAGAAACCCACGGGTGACGTCAAGGAGGCTCTGTCCATCTTTTCATATACGGTCTATGATCTGGACACACATCCTCATGGTGTCTCGGTTAAAGGAGGAAGTGGTAAACAGTGAAATAGATTTTCATTCCTTAATCTACTCAGTCTTCTAGCTAGTTTGTAAAGTGAATTTCACCAGTTGTGGTATCGGTTTAAGTTACGGGTTGCCTATGGCGTGACTGGTGCATCTGAGTCAATCCTCCCGGTTAGTCTGATCGGTGTCATTAACCAGTTGGTCAAGAAACTGCATCAATTTCTTAAAACAAATTAATATATTATGACCATTGAAGTAACATTGAACATTAAAAACCACATTTAGCAGATGGATCTGGGAGTTACATTTATAGTGATGATCTGGAGTGAAAAGAAAAACAAAATACAAAGATTTTTGTGAATTTTGCAGGATTTGGAAAAAAAAAGTTCATAATTAGGATTTAAGGCAAATTTTCTGTACGAACATTTGGTGAATGACGCCGAATATTACCTCCAATCTGTCACATGTAGACACTTTGTCAGGATCCCCAACATTTTACCACCAAGAATTCCCCTTCAGTAGCATTTTTTATTTTCCAGGATGGGCTGATAGATCTTTGTAGGATCCCTTTGATGCTTATATTACACTCAAATGAATTCCATCCTCAGGCTAAAATGTTAAAGTGGAAGAGCAGTTTGTCCCAATAATCTGAATTAGCTTGTGTTATTTAAATAGAAAGTCCCATTTAATGACAACTAACTATCCAGAAATAAACCATCAATGGTCCCAGACAGGCGTTGATAATCATATTTACCTACCAACAATAAGATCAACAAAGTATTCTCTTCTCTCATTTGAAATGTAGCATCTGTATCTTCCATTATCAGAGTATCTCAGGTTAGAGAGTTTCAGCGAAACATCCCCCTGCTTCATCTTGTCCATGGACAGCGATGTTCTTCCCCTGAAGGCTGTGTTTTGGTCAAATAGAAATTCCTGCATATTGTGCCACACATATACAAATCTGGGTTTCAGGTCAGGTCTCCACCACTCCACTGTCACTTGGCCAGCATCAGTGGGAGGTTTCGGGTGGCACGGCAAAATGACGTCATCCCCGGCCATCGCCGTAACCGAGGATGGGACGACTTTCTGCGACTGACCTGCAAAAAACAGGCAAATTCCATAACATCTGATCAGGTGTATGATAATGATGACTCCCTGCTTGATAGTCTTTAAACAGTCTGTGTTACTGTTTGTGTGGAAGTTTACCTTCACAGGAGTGTGTGAGGATAAGGAAACCCAGCAAATGCTCAAACAGCAAAATACTTCTTAGCAAAGACTGAAAAGATGATCGCTGCTGGACCTGAACCATTCTGGAAGGCTAAACATTCAGAGAAAACAAGAATGGAAATCAAAGATTTGGATAAATGAAGTAATAATTTTCCACTTTAAGCAGTAGCATGTAAAAATGTTTCAGGGATTTAAAAAAAAACAACATTTGTACATAATTCCAACACAAAAACATTTAATTTTCAGCCTCTAAAGTAAAAACAATGATTTGACTTTAGGCAACCCAACCTTGAGATTTTAATAAATTTTCTTAAAGACTCCAGAACTTTTTTTTTTTTTTTTAACCTGTCCTGTCCAGCATCTCAACATACAGAACAACAATCTGCGTGCCATATTTTTGCCAGATTTGCTCTGTCAAGGGAGACATCTCATGTATATAGCTGCCCTTGATAATCTGAATATTTTTATTATTATTTTATTTATTTATTTATTTTTTTTCCTTTTTTCATTTTGCAATCATCGTCAGTCTTGATATGGCCGAGCTGGACCTGGCAGGGGAAGAGGAAAAAAGAGGAAATGAAAGGAGGAAAAAGAGAGACAGAAAAGAAAGGCGTGTCTAAGCTGCTAAAGTTACAGTGTTTGCAAAACAATATAAAGTACTGAAAAAATACAACAAGACAAAAGTAGGATAGTAACAATATTCAAAAACAGACAAAAAAAAAGAAAAATATAAGTAAAAAAAAAGTAAATGAATGAATAAAACAACAATTACAATACCAACCGTTATTAAACACACCTACAGAGAGTCATCAGCAACATTTAGCAGGAAGCAGATGGGAAGATGAGCGCTTTGTGGGCGTGCACGTGTGAGTGTTCAACCTGTGATCATGCAATCAAAGATCAGCTGAGTGCTTGTAGGGGAGCACGACCCGAGGTGTAGGGGAGGAAGCCAAGGCCCCCAGGGCCCGGCAAGCCCACCACTCCAGAACTTTTGCCATTTTTCCAGATGCCGATAGATAGCCGTCGATAAATCCCTATCGATGGCTAATTCGGCATCCATCTTGCATCCTACCTGACCTGTTGGTTCTCTCCAGCCAGCAGAAGACAATCAGAAAATGACTGTTGTTTTGTCTCTTTCTCTCTTTTAATCTTGTGTTTTTTTGCTGAATCAGACGTTGCGTGTGTTTTCTAGTATGAAGTTAAACTCTGCTGCAACATTACGTAGCGTCCCAAATGATAAAGTTGTATTTTGTTTCTCAGTCTCAGGAGACTGGTCAGCAGCGGCGGCTAAAGAAACACTCATGATAAATCATGACTTGTTTGGTGATTGTCCAGAACGCAGAGTTTTTAACCATTTAGTCCAAAATAAGGTTTGGGGGAAGCGGGGAGGTCAAGCTTCGATCTGCCGGTAGCTAAAAGTTGCTGAGCTAACGGCAGCTAACCAGCTTATGATGGTAGGCGTGTTAAAGCTAAGTCAAACTGTTAGCTGGCTAAAAATCGCACTTGTGCTACATTCTGCCTTCTTGCAGTGGGATTTAGGGTACCTGTCAATCAAAAGGACACAACCCTATTTATGCCAAATTTCAAGGTTAAATTACATCTAAAAGGGGGGGGGTTCTTTTTAACATAGTCAGTGGTTAGCACTGTGGCCTCACAGCAAGAAGGTCACTGGTGCAATCCTCGGGTGGGGCGAGATTTGGACATTAGCCTTTCTGTGTGGAGTTTGCATGTTCTCCCCGTGTATGCGTGGGTTCTCTCCGGGTACTCCGACTTCCTCCCACCATCCAAAGACATGCATGATAGGTTGATTGGTTACTCTAAATTGCCCCTAGGAGTGAGTGTGTGTGGTTGTTTATCTCTTTGTGGCCATGGCACCCTGGTAACCTGTCCAGGGTTATCATGCCTTTCGCCCAAACAATGCTGGGATAGGCTCCAGCTTCCCAACGACCCTTCATTGGATTAAGCGGTTAAGATAATGAATGAACGACTCTATGGGAGTTTGCTTTGTTTTGGAACCCCAAGTAGAAGAGTGGGCAAACTGGAATGTTTGGCACTTCCACATAAGACTTCTTTTTTAACTCCCAGATGTTGCTGCTTTATTTTAACATACAAAGTCTTAAAGAAATCACAGTCACAAATACAAAACCAGCAGTCATCATAATTGGTTTCACAGATTTAACCCATTGCAGCTTTTACAGTGTTAACACTGCAATGGAAACCTTAAACTTGATCTACCGTAGCAACGGTTTCCCTACTCATTAGACATCTTGTCATAATAATGAGTTGTAATGAACAGAAAACATGAAAAGTAGCTGAAAAGTACAAAAATATATTTAAACAAATGAAATACCTCTGTTGATCAGCGACTCCAGTATCGGTAAAAGTATCGGTTTGGTCACAGTTCTCAGATACAACTGTTTGAACTTTGAGGCGTGGTCACTCTCCATGCACCTAAAACAGATTTTTACCACCGTTATTATTTTGTTTATATATAAATGTTAAAAGGAAATCTTAAAATGAATACTAACCAAGTAAGTTTCTGCAAGCTATTGTTCCACTGTAGGGCATCGTCACACTTCAGAACAATGTTGGGTAAAGAAAGCATACAAAGTGCAACGAACATGATTTCATATCAAGGTTTACAGTCTGTTTTATTACACTACAGACAATACTGTCTGGTTAATATTTAATCAAGTGAATATGCTCGTAGTTAGTTCTTTGACCTGATACAAATAAGGCTTGTTTCATTCTGTGCAGATTGCAAATTTGCGGGGGTGTAAAAATGACAGTTGTACAGAAGCAGGTTTTAAGAGATCCACTTCAAAATAAGTGTGAAAAATCAGACAACTTATTTTACTTTCATGTTCTGAATCATCCTTGGTGCATTTAGCCCATTTGGCTTAAATTACAGAAACAAAAAAACTAATCTAAAACGACACAGGCAAAGTAAATTCCTTCACAACAAAAGTTTTAAATGCATGTTTTTGTTATCCAGAAGCATCTTGGCATATCAGAGACCAGTGTGAGAGATATCGTGTCTGTTACTATTTGTTAGTGAATAATACAGCAGAGATGTATCCTTTCTGTCCTTGTCGGCAGCTTTGCCCCTTATTTGCCCGGGAATGTTGCAGGTAATGTGGTTCTTTTGGCTTCATCAAGTTGTGATCTCCAACTCTCACCGGGGTGATTTGCAGCCGAGTGTGAAGCCATTCCGATAAAGACCAGTACCTCTAAATGCAAAACTAGGATGCTCAAAAGAGTGGAGTGTCTTCTCCAGGTTGGGAATGAGGCCCTAAGTGGAGGGGCTCAAGTATTTTGGAGTCTGGTTCACCAGTGGATGAAGTGGGAGATAGACTGCAGATTCCTTCAGCATCTGCAACGATGTGGACCCGTGAAGAAAGAGCGGAAAAGTTCGCAGTCTACCCGGCAATCCACATTCCTGCCTTCAACAATGGTCCCAGCTGGGGGTGGTGACAGAAATAACGTTAATACCAATACAACTGGCCGAAATCTTTTTTCTTTCTTCCCTTCAGTAGATGGCCAGGCTCTTCTGTGGAGATCGGGTGGGATGGTAAATCATCAGGGAAGAGCTAAAAGAAGAGTCACTGCTCCTCCACACTGAGAGGAGCCAGATGAAGTGATCCGGATGCCTTCTGGATGTTTACCTGGAGGTGTTCAGGCACGTCCCACCAGGAGGGGAATCCAGGTAAGACCCAGAACATGGAGGGACTGTGTCCCCCTTCCTTTCTGCAGAGGTAAGCTAATTTTGCGTTTTAAAAATGTTCCTCCCAGATGTAAGTCTTTATAATACTGCCATTTTATTGTATTTTTATTATCTGGAAGTCTTCTTTTAGCCTACCTGGAGTTAACACTAGAGATCCATGTTAAACTTATCTGCTATAATCCCAGTCAGCATGCAGAGATGATGTTTTCAGCCTCACTTGTCTGATTATGAGGCTAAAATTATGTCAAAATAATGCATCAATCGATAAAGGAGCATAAAGATGAAAGCAATTTAGGACTTCGGTGATCTATTAGTTTTTTATTAACAAAGAAATACATTTTCAAAAATCAAAACCAAAGGAAAAATCCAGACATTTGTGCATCACTCACGTCGCAGAACTAGATGGTAAAAGTTTTATTGAGCCATGAAAGTTATGATGTACACATAAACGGGGTATGAAATCAAAAGAAAGGAAGAAAAAAATAATTTTTCATACAAAGTAGACAATAATAAACTATCAGCTGGCCTCAGTAAAGGAAAAAGTACTTTTGTAACGTTAAGTATCTTAACTTTCCAACATGGCAGCCGTAAAACCGAGAGCTGCCTCAAGCTTTCCAACCAACCAGCTTTTCTCCACGTGACCTCACATTGGTTTTAACTGTTCAATCCTGCATGTTTGTTCTGCAGTCATATCATATTTAATGCTGTTTCCTGCTGTAGTCATTCACCATTTGTGTCATTCTCTCTGTTGCAAATGTTACTCAGGTCTTTGTTGTTAATCCAGTTCTCTAGCAGCTCCATCACCTCCTCAATCTGATGCTTCTGTCTCGCAATATATTTCTTTGTCTCATCCAGATTCCACTGATCTTTTAACAGTTTGCTTTTCTCTATTAATAAATCTGCAGGTTTGTCAAACTCCGTCTCTTTCTGTCTAATTTGCTCCTCCACAGAACGAAGATTTTGCTTGTTGACTTTTGTCTTGTTCTCCACCTCCTCCAGTTCATCTTCCAGTTTATTCTTCCACGTTTCCAGTTTAGTCTTGGCTCTTGATAATCTTTCTGTTGCATCTTCGCAGTCTTGCTCTTTTGCCTGTAATTTATTCAGCTGCTGAAAGATTGTCTTCTGAAATTCAGCTGGATCAATGAGAAGTGACAAAATTAAGATGAGAAGGAAAAGATGTGTCCATGTTTATTTTCATTGTGTACCATTTGAATCATGTCACAAGGTGCATTCAAGTGAAACTAGCTGTTGATGTATGAAACCAGTGTCTCTACTAGTCATTAGCTTCCTAGCTAAGGATATTAGCTCAGTCATATTTTAAATTGTGACGTCACACTAACTGTACTCTCCTACTGCTGATTGACTGTTCATTGCCTACAATGCCTTAAAATGTGACTGAGGATAACATGAGATATGTGGTGTAAACCAGTCATATGTTATCTCATTAAACACTAAAAAAATAGGTACTTACCTTTGTTTTTCTGCATATAAAGAAAATGTATTAAACTAAACAAGTTAAAGAGTCCAACCGTTGAGGACACCCACTCTACAAACTGAAACGCTTCAACCCGAAGAGCTGAAATGAGAAAGGAATTTCGTTTTTAACATTGACACTTTCATTACTGTTATGAACAAAATAATTTGCAAAACTGGATTAAACTGCTTTGAAACACTGCAAAGTAAACCTGAGACAAAATGTAAATTATTAACGTTTACAGTAGCTTTCCTGTATTTTTTTTTTCCACACTGCATCTCCGGAACTACAACTTATTCATATGAATTCAACTTAAATTACCTAATAAATAATTTTTTTAAATTTTATTTTTTAATCGGTTTTTATTAGTTAAATAAAAGGAAACTAAATTCAATCACTTGCTGCATGTTAGAAATATTCAATTTCTTTTGTTTAGTATGGGAACTGTCCATGAATTTAAAAGTGCTTTAAAAGTACAGATTTTTATTATAGTCTCCACACAAGTAAAATTTTCTGCCAGGACATTATCTTTTTTTTTTCCTACAGAAATTCTTCACAGTTTTAGTTTAGTCACGTTTACCTTTCAGTTGTTTAATAAAAACTGTGCCAATCGAGATGTTGAAGTCATCTTCAAAGTGCAGCTTGTCCATCTGATCCAGGTTTTCTGAAATCTAAAAAGGTAAATGAACCACTTTAAAGGACTTTCTGAGAAATAATTTTAGGGTCTGGTTTGGGTTTTTCTTTCACACTTTCCAGTTCTTTCTCTTTTTCCATAGAGGCGATTGGGCTCATTTTTGCCAAGGAGCAAGTACTGCCAGTCTTGTTATCTAGAAACCACAGAAGAAGTTGCTCATGTGATCATATATCTTTTAAAAAGCATCAATTTCTCTCGTACTCCTAAGAAGAGAGTCATAGCTTGAGAGGTCAGCACACTTATGCAAAAAAATAAAAGAAAAAAATATTTTGCTCTCCAAAGTAAAATAAATATAATCAAGGTTCTTTTATTATTGCTGGATTTGAACAACTGTAGACCAAACCATGTACATATTTTAGTTGCGGGCATTACTGTATTTCCTTTAAAGGCACTTTATGTAAAAATTGGCACGACTCACCCCACCCTCCCCTGTTCATGTTGTCCACTTGCTTTGTGTCCTGATATGGTTGTGTAGCGTTTCGGTGGTAATCTGACATAAAATTAGATGACAAGCGTAACGACAAAAATGTTTTTTTTTTTTTTTAATTTATTTAAATGCATGTTAAGGAAAAAAGGAAGCATAACGTACCTGTCCATCCGAATAAATTAAAACCCAAAAATGTAAAAAATGTTGTCGTGAGCACGATGCCACTGGAGTAGTCAGTCTGTTGGAACCATTAAATGTTAATATTACACATATTTAGTCAACATATTTGTCCTTTTTAGAAAATCTCTTTATTAGAGCTGTTCCTTAATGGTTTAATTCCAAGTAAAGGTTTGATCCAACAACAGAAATTTGCTCTACATACCTGTTCTACAAAGCAGCCTCGCGTTGACCACCAGAACTCAAACTGGTCTCCAGGAAAACAACTTACACTTTAGTCCCAATAAACTGGAATCAGATAAAGCGTGTTGCTGCCAAGCTCATAGATAAATATGCAGAAACAGTTTCTTTCTCAAAGTGCTATGAAGCAAATCTCATACCCATTTTAATGTTCTGTAGTTCACTGGTGGGACTGGTGGAGAGAGTTAAAAACTCCTGCTTAACTCCTCCTTAACGGTGTTGCTGCCTTTCACACCTGAAATCTGGATCTAACTAATTGTAAAAAAAAAAAATTGAGGATCTCAGTTTTAACTGAAATCACCGAACAGGAAGCATTTAATGGTTTTCTGAAATTAAATTTATTCAATCATGGTTGATAAATTATTACACTGTTGTATACCCCATTCCAAAAGCAGTGGTGATGGGATGTTTATAATTTATATTAATAATAACTGTAAATAACACTTCTTTTGGTTTTTACCTATCCCATGATGGCTGAAGTAGCCATTTTTTTAATCTATTTTTTCTGTTTTTTTTTTAATTTCACGTCTTTATTCACTTGTATGAATGTTTTTATGAATGTTATATATTACTAATCTTTACCTATTTGTCGTTCATAATTTAATATTGAATTGTTGATGGTTTCAGTCATTCTTTTTCCTGAATCTCCCCCTCTATATTTATTTACTTTTTCCTAAATGTAAGTAAATTCAAGCATTAAGGAGTTGAAATGTGCCAGTTGTCCTCTCAGCAAAGGAAGCAGACGGGTGGCTTGTGGTGTGTTACAGACCAACAGACCTAAACCTGTTAAAACTGATCAGATAAGTCCAATTCTTTGAAAATTTATTTATGTTTTCAACAAAAAGTACAAACATTTTTAGGGGTATTTACAATTTATTATCATGTGATATTTCAATATTTTTACAGTGTATTCTTCGACTTTCTGATGTCCATTATGGGGCAAAGGACAACAAAGTTTGAACAACAAAGCGATGCCAAATGTCTCAGAAAATGTATATTTTGTATATGTTACGCAGTGTGTTCATATGGGTTAAATCTTTTGTAAAAAATGAAAGACAGCCATAATACATTTCACGTTAGATATTTTACCTAAACAAAATTATTTCAGTCAAGGTTTAAAACACACACAGACACACACACAGAAAAGAGTGAAACACAATAGATATTTCAAAATATCAATTGTATTTTTTTTTAAAGTCAAATAAATTTGCAATATAAAAATTTATTTTAATCAAATGTAAATGCAAATATGAAGCATTTGTAACTGTGTATCTTAATTGTTACCCCATTGTTACCCCATTCACACACGCCCTTCTTTATACTCACACACCCCATCACACACACATCCTCGCTCCCTCTATAATCACCCATTCTTCCATACACACATACCCCACTCTACACACACACACACCTTCTGCAGCACTCTATCCGCATTCACACTCCTCCTTATACACAAGCACACTTTGACATACCCACACCCACCCCATCAGTCCCCCCCCAGTTGCCTCTTTCAAAGCTGACCTTCACCCTTAGATCCTAAAGGTTTTATCACAACATAATGAATTGATTTTAATGGCGAGGTCAATGTTTGCAGATATATAAGATTCAGTCATGATTTTGTTTATTTCATTTTAAAATTGACACAAAACAGAACAGTCATTTCTATTTAAAATCACAAAGAAGCTAGAATACCATAACATTTTTATTTCTGAGTTCACATATTTCAGTTTGTCAATTTAGATAAAAAATTATTCTTTTAGCAAAGACAGACTAGTAAAGAGAAAACAACGTACCAGAGGAAGTAAAAACAAACAAACAAACAAACAAAAACAAAAAACAAAAAAAACAGCCATTTTCAAAATAAAAGTCTTTAATAAATGGTTATTGAGTTGATTTTTGAATGTTTGCGTTTTGGATCGATGTCATTAGTTCACTGACCACATGATTCATATGTCAATGCATTGTTTCACCCATACTAAATCACTGCTGTCCCTGGTTGGGGGCATCAGGTTGTGGCACTTTATGTGGTAGTTTCTGCATGATGCTTGTATCATTATACACATTATTCGTCCAGGTAACCAGAATCATGTTAACAAAACAGCTTTAGGAAAATACAAGACAATTCAAACCACAACACATTTAATAGACAAAGATAACAAAAGCAGGACTGTCCTAAAAGGGTTAAACAGACATTTATATTCTAGAACGAGCTCCATGTTGCCTTTTATCGTAATTATTACATTTAACAATATTTCTTTTGGTTGTTTATTTAACTTCTATGTTCAATGCTTGATTTAATCTGCACTTATTTACGGCTACCTTGAATGCCCTGAAAGCCATGTAGCTAACTACTGGATGGATAACTAAGGATCACTTGGTCACAGTGGCCAGTATTTTCTTGTTTTACTATTACTTGCGTTTCATTATAATTTATCATTTTTTACAGTGTAGGCTACATTTTGCCTTCAAAGTAAATGATGCAGGTTTCTACTGTGCACATATCTTTGTGTGTCTGGCTACTCCATAAGAACGGCAACATCCTGGTGTGTGTTCATCACTCCTGCAACCCTCTCTAAAGGCTCCGACAACTTGTCTAGATTATGTAACAGTCTCTCATAAACTTCTTTAGTCTCATCTAATTTCCACTGTGAATTTAACAGCTCTTGTTTTTGTTTCAGTAATTTCTCTGGTTTGTGAAACTCTGTTTCTGTCTCTGCTATTTCTTTCTCCACAGACGCAATCTCCATCTTGTTTTGAGCGATGTCATGGAGCACCTTCTGGAGTTGGTTGTTGAGTCCATCTCGCTGGTTATCCAGTTCCGTCTTTAGCTCCATCTGCACTCTGAAAATCAGTTCTGCATCATGCTGTCTGTCTTGCACCCCGGTTTTCTCCTGCAGCTCAGGTTGACCACCTGCGGATGAGTAGGAAGAATGTGACACGAACAAAACAAACGCACCAAAAAGTGCTTTTAGATTTGTTTTGTGCGTTGTGTTTTCTCTAACTTAAAAAACTCCCTTTCAAGCACTCTGGTTTGCTTTTGTGGCTCAGGTTGACCTGAGATGGGTAGGAAGAATGTGATTTGCATTAAAACACACCAAAATGTGCTTTCAGGATGGTGAAGCTTTGTTTAGCATTTTTAAAAACTCACTTCCAAGCAGTGTGCTTTGCTCCTGAAGCTCAGATGTCTTACCTGCAGATGGGGATGAAGGAAAAAAGACAGTAATGACTCAGAAAACACACAATATCGTAATTTAAACATATTTTAGACCTAAATAAAACAAAGTTAATCATATGTTTTTATAACATTAAAGATAATAATCCACTTGGAAAACACACTTAGAAAGAGCGAGCCATCCCATTGTAAAGGATGTAAATAAAACTGTTCATCCTTTCCATCTGAGAGACTCTGCCTCTCTGAAATGCTCCTTCTACACCCAGTCATGTGACGGACCTGTTTGATTTTATTATCAAACTAAAATTTAGCCCATATTTTCCATGAAATAGTAAAATGTTTTGGTTTCCATGTCTTCTATGTTGGTTATGTAGTTAAAATCAAAGGGTTGAAGGTATTTGCTCATCACAACACACTTTCAGTGGTTATTCCTCTTTTATCACACCACCCCAACTGTTTTGGACAGAGTTTTTATATGATGTAAGATTAAATGTGCATTGTGTTTAGGGGGGGGGGGGGGACGACACAGAATGCATCTTAGTCCTTAGTTTTATTCCAGTTTCTGGTGTTCCTGTGAGCCATCGTTAGAGATGGCCATCTGTCAGTCTGAATCTGGAAGTCCCACAGCATCTTAGTGCTTTCATTCTCCCCCACCTGGGAGTTGGGACTATCCTGCACCCTGCTGTGAGGTGCTGTACAGGTTTCAGGGGTGTCTCTGCACAGTCTGGACATGGAGTGGTAGATCTGGTCCTGTTTTGCTCCTATACTGCCATGACTAGTGCCTCTTTACTGTCATTCAGTTCAGTTTACTCTAACACTTGATGGGACCTAACTTGTGTGTGTGACTAAGAAGTTGGAACTTACTTCTGCATTTCCAGATGAAATGAGCTAAACCTATGATCACAGCGAGTCCAGCAATGACAGAAGAGAAGATCATGACCCAAAAAGTCCAGCAGTCAAAGAAATCATCTGAAATTGAATCATAAAGCAGGTAAATAACATGAAAACACAACAGTTGGATGGTTAGTGTGACAGTTTTACTACCTGGAACGTAAAGATGTGCCTCTCTGGTCTGCACGTTCTTCTGTTGGACTCTACAGATGAACTTATTGTTGTGTGGCTTCGCTAAAGCCACTTTACTCCGGACAGTAAAGTTGCCATCAGGCTGTTTGATTGTCCAGCAGAGAGGAGGTTGTTCTTATCATCCAACCACAACACTTCAGGTTGTGGAAACCAGTCTGCAGACTCGCACTGTAAAACCACTTTGCAGTGGCTTTCATCAAGTCCTGCCAACTGGATTTCGATACCAGATGTAACACCCCCTAGAAAGAGAAGATGAATAGATGAATATTATGTTCAGCTGCTTGTTGTAAGGTGAGAAAAGTTCAGTTATTTAAAACCGGATTCTTCAGGTTTCCTCCCCACAACCCCGTTACAGATAGAGTTGGGAGCATTAATACGTTACGAACGAGAGACTCTCATGATCGACCATCGTTGCTGGATTTTTGTGAAGGTCTGGACTGCAGCAGACCAGTTCTTCTGTTCCCCCATGCTGCTGTGATGATGCAGGATGTGGTCCAGCATGGTGGAACCTGCAAGGTCTTCCCTGAAAGAGACGTTGTCTGGATGGGAGCAGATGTTTCAGCATTGATGGAGCTTCCCAGATGTGGAAGCTGCCCACGCCATCGGCACTAATGCAACCCCATCCCATCAGAGATGCAGGCTGATAACAAGCTGGATGCTCCCTCTCCTCTTTAGTCTGCAGGACACGCCGTCCATGCTGTCCACAAACTACTCCACATCTTCATCCAGGTTTCCACTCAGAACATTTTAAATGAGCTTTGGTCCAGAGAAGACGGCGTGTTTCTGAATCCTCTTCACATATGACGGAGCTTTAACCTGCATGTGTGGGTTTCAGGCTGAACTGAGTTCTCACTGGTTTCTGGAATCTTCCTGAGTCCATGCACTGGTTTCCAGTAGAGAATCATGTCTGGTTGTACTGCAACCCTTACAGAAAAAGCAGTAAGCAACATGCACATGTGAACAGCACATGATGACTGTCGATGATGAGATCTTTCCATCTCAGAGACTTTGCCTCTCTGAAATGCTCCTTTTATACCCAGTCATGTGACTGACCTGCTGCAGGTTAGCCCGGATATTCAAATGTTCCTTCAGTTGATTTTTTTTTTAAACTTGTTTTTACTTTTCTTTTTCCCCCAAACATATTTTGATAAGTTGCCACCATCAGATTCAACATGAGCTCATTAAACGGTAAAAGGTTGATTATGGGAAATAAAATATGAGTTGAGGGTTTGGAAGTCATTCCAGTTTGCAGTGTCCCAACTTTTTTAATGAGGGCTGCAATTACTCTGTTTGTTCAGTGAAAATATTAAAATGGCAACATTATGGAAAAAGCCTTGTCAGCTGTTCTTTTTTGCCAATAATGATAGAAAAGGAGGGTTTCGGTGGAACAATAGTTGTTTGTACTCTTCATCTTCATCTTCATTTTCATCCGCTTATCCGGGGTCGGGTTGTGGGGGCAGCTGCAGGGAAGCCCAGACTTCCCTCTCCCCAGCCACATTTACCAACTCTGCGGGGGGATCCTGAGGCGTTCCCAGGCCAGCCGAGAGATATAATCCCTCCAGCGTGTCCTGGGTCTTCCCCGGGGTCTCCTCCCAGAGGGACGTGCCTGGAACACCTCACCAGGGAGGTCCAGGAGGCATCCTGACCAGATGCGACCTCAACTGGTTCCTCTCAATGCGGAGGAGCAGCGGCTCTACTCTGATCTCCTCCCAGATGACCGAGCTCCTCACCCTATCTCTAAGGGAGAGCCCGGCCACCCTGCGGAGGAAACTCATTTCAGCCCCTGTATACGAGAACGTAGATCGACTGGTGTGTGTATACATATATTAGTACACAATATCGTGCATGATGGCGATCTTGTCAGCCTAAAAGGACGAATTCTCTTGATGAGGAGAAGTTTGTTTGTATGGAAATTTTGTGATTAAATCCATCTTCATCTCGTGACATATGTTTCATATTTTTGTGTTGTGCAGGATGCAGCAGCAGATGCACTATGGACCAGTTAAAATTATTTTCCACATTTATTGTGACATCTACTTCTCTGCTTGAGACAATAAGTAAAATGAGTAAATGATGCAGGGATTCAAACAACACTGACAATTGAATAATTGGGCAAAGGCTTCTTTTCTTTTGCATTGAGGTTTAAAGAAAAGAGAGAAGGAGTTGCTGTGTGTGAGAAACCGGAAGACGTACGGTGAGTTTTAGCATCCTGGTGTTAACTCCCTTCCAAACATTGAAGCGTTCCAGCGAACTCTTCTTTCTGTCTGTGCAGGTTGTTTTTTTTTTTTTTTTTACTCTAAAAATCATGATGTCATTGTTCTTAGTACCATGCTCTCCGTCGTGTCTTCAAGTCTCATTTCAAAGCTTCTCTGCGGTTCAATCAACACTGAAATCCAGTAATGAGAAAAATACCTGGAATGATGGAGAATACTCTATGATTGAATAGAAATGCCCAAAATCAAGATGAAGTGACGAGCCTCCCCTTCTGAACACACAAACCTGCATTTTCCTGATAGTTTTGACTGTGATAAAACAAAAAAAGACGACATACCTTATGACTCCCTCCTTCACCTGATCTGAGAAAACCAGTTAATGATTGACAGATTTGTGACTTTAACCCTTTTAATTGACTGTTCATGGACTTTGTACTGCAAAACAACTAACAGTTTGTTATCTATTTCACCCTGATACTTTTACTTTCCTTTTTGTATTTCAAGGTTATTACATTCAGCTCTATGAAAAATAAACTGCAAGACCCTGGTTGCAATGTTGCATCATTTAGAGTCATCCTAATGAAATACCTGCAAACATATGTGTGTGTGTATATATATATACATATACATATATATATATATATATATATATATATATATATATATATACATATATTTATATATACATATATTTCTATATGTATGTCCTCTAGTGTTTGCTTTCATGCTTGTGTTGTTCTCACTCATACTCCAACTAGTGTGTTGATAGGTGTTGTCATCAAAACATGTAATTCCACCTATGGGATGACCAGGAAGGCCTATGAAAAAATTCAATGCAGAACTTTCATGAGAGAAAATGAATTCTGACATGAAAATATAATTTTGAATTGAAATTTTGATTGCAAATAAATTGCAAAATGAAATATAAACTCATTCTGGAATTCTGTCATTGAAATTCTCCTTCTGCATTGGCTTTACTGTTAACCACTTGGGGTTGCCGCTTGGTTCGCACACAAGACACCTCCCTGCCCCATGGCGATAGCTGGCGCTGCATGTTAGCTTGCAGCTTGTAGCACAACTGTGGTTTTTAGCTGGTTAACAGTGTGACTTAGCTTTAGTCCGCCTACCTACATTAGCTGGTTAGCTCCTGTTAGCATCAGGTTAGCTCCTGTTAGCGCCAGGTCAGCTCTGATAGCTCTTAGCTACAGGTAGGTAGATAGATGTATGTCATCAACCCCCACGCTCACAGCCCCCCTCTCAGCTCTACCCCTTTGCTCATTTTTGTGTTTTCTGGGAGTGACGGGATGTTACGTAGCCAAGGTGACGACGGGGGGAACCGCCCACCGACCCTCATTTCAGCTCTTCAGATTCCTACAGGTGTCACAGAGGCAGTATTTTTTTTAGTAGTCTATGATTGTGACGTGTGAAGGCCAGTCTATTATAACCCGCTTATCTTGGTTGCTATGATTCACAGTGATTGAAATGCAGAAATACTCAAAAACACACTTTTCTTGAGATATGTCCTCTAACATCTGAAAAAATGCCACATGGACGTGTGAACAATGTGAAAAACTGTCATGATGTGATGTTTTTTGTCTCTTAAGGTCCTGGTTTCCTGTTTTATTTTGAAGTTGTTTTTCTGTTTCACCTTGTTTCCTGTTTTATTTTGAAGTTGTTTTTCTGTTTCACCTTGTTTCCTGTTGTATTTTGAAGTTGTTTTTCTGTTTCACCTTGTTTCCTGTGTTATTAGGTTCACCTGGACTCAACCAGCCTATCCACTCCACCTGTGTCTTGTTGTGAGTCTGTCTGTATCTATTGCCCTTGGTTTCAGTTGTTTGCTGGTTGTTTGTGTTAGTTTATATGTCATCACCTCAGTTTTTGTTTTTGTGTCAATAAACCAACTAAACTAACTAAATGTAAAACAAAAAATGACATTACAATTAGCTTAGATCGAGCTTCCAGTTCTGATGAGGAAGCAGCGCAGTGCTCCCAATGAAAAGATAAAAATAATTTTTTCTTGAGAAAAAAATAAGCAACCTAGAGATTTGTTGGTGCTACGAGTATTTTATTGTTTATTGTATTATTGTATTTTATTTTTTAGTATTTACAAAAAAATTCAACCTTTAATTGAAATGACTTGTTCTCAGAGAATCAGTCTTCATCTCCTCAATATTTTTTTTAAATGGTGTCACAAAAAAAATTACTCCAAGATTTGAATGAAAAGGTTTTCAAACCAGAAAAAAAATAAATACTAAATGATTTTTTTTCTGAATTTACATTCACTAATCAGATAGGTGTCTGTTGTCACATCATTTACTGTCATAATCATGTGCCTTACAAGACAACGAGAAGATCAGAGTATACAAGAATTTTTTTACGTTTTTTTTTCTTTTAAGACAAAAATGACTTGATTTAAATGACTTGTTTTTTGTCTTTCTTAGAAACTGTCTTCATTTCCTCCATTTGTTTTTTCATTTTGTCCAAATCACTCTCTAGTTCTTTTTTCACATCAGTCATCCTGTTATACTCATCACACGTCTTCTTAACTAGATTCAGTGTGGTTATTTTCTGCTCCTGATGGTTTTTCTTTTTCTCTACCAGTTTATAGTTGGCCTCATCCAGGATTCCTTTCAGTTTTAAGTATCCTTGTGCTTTGGCTTCTGCTTTATCTCCCTGCTTCTGCTTTACTTCATCATCCACAGCCTTTATCTTCTTCTCATTCTCTTCAGCTTCTTCCTCTGCCTGCTGCTTCTGTTCAGTGAGTTTCTTCTTCTGTTCCTCCAGTTCCTGTTTAATTTCCCCCAGAAGGTTGATGACCTGCTCCATGTTTCTCAGATTCTGCTCAAGTTTAGACCTGAATTCTGTCAATTCTTTTCTCTTTAATTCATCCACAAGCTGTCGTCGCTCTTCATGTTGCTCATCCACTGTGGAAACGAAGGTTTGGCATTGATATTATGAATACTTTATACCTAAAGAGTAGTTATTAGAATATTATGATTGTCTCAGAGATTCAGAGACGACGTTTCAACTCACAGGTTTTACTTTGCCTCCATTTCCAGATAAAAGCAGCCACGGCAAGAACAATCAGGATGCAGAAAATCCCGTTGAAGGCGACAGAAGCAGTGCAGTCAGACGGGACGATGAAGAAATCATCTGAAATGAAAGGATAAAGCTGGTAAATGTCACAAATTCCCAGTGCTCGCAGGATGAGAGGCAGTTTTTCTACCTGGAACATGAATGTGAGTCTCTCTGGTCTGGTTGATGGTTTTCTGTTGGACTTTACACATGAAGCTGCTGTTGTGTCTTTTCTCCACAGTCACTCTGCTGCTGACAGTAAAGAGACCATCAGGACTTGTGCTTGTCTCTGCAGGACCAGCAGAGAGGAGGTTTTCCTCATCGTCCAGCCAGAAGAGCTCAGGTTGTGGATACCAGCCTGCAGACTTGCACTGTAAAACCACTCTGCTGCTGCTGTGCTCAAGTCCTGCCAAGATGATTCCAGGTGAGGAGGCAACTCCTGGTGGAAAACCAAGGACAGGTTTTAGAAATGTTGCTCACAATCAACAATGAAAGGAATTGACTATGTCTTTTTAAATGACGCATCTCCCTGCATGAGTTTTTTGACCGCCTGTTGGGTGAGAAATAGTTTTTCTTCTGATGAGCATCGACTTTTCTGTCTTTAAACTTCATGGGAACCAGCGTTTTCATTTCAATGGAAAGAAAACAAAGCAAGCGGAGCCATCATTCTCTTCATCACCAACATTTGGGATTTTGTAGCAGTGCACCTCCTTTGCTTGTCTGTTATTGCCACCCAGGAACATTGTCGATGTGCAAGTCGTGCGACATGATGGACGCTGAGAACGGCCCTAAAAATGGCTTCACGTTCAAACAGGTCTTTACTTTTCAATTTCCAAAGCGACCTACTGTCTGGCCTGGGCTGGGTGGCCGGGTTGCTGTTGTGCGGGCTGCGTGGGGGGCCGGGGCCCCCGGGTTTTGGGGCTGCCTCCCTCCGGGATGGGGGGGCCTGGCCTGGACCTGGGGGGCCTTGGACGCCTGGGGCATGCCCTCGGGGTCGCGCTGCTATGGTACCTGGCGGGTTCCCTGGGGATTGTGATGTGTCCGTAGAGGGATGGGGTTTGGTGCAGGTTGGTAGAGGGAGGGGGTGGGGGGAGGGGGGTGCGTAAGAAGGGGGTGGGGCATGGGGGGCGCAAAGGAGGTGGGGGGAGGAGGGCGGCGTGGGAGGGAGGGTGGCAGCAGAGGAGGGGGTGGATGGGGGGGGGGGGGGGCATGGGAGGGAGGGGGATGGTTGGGAATGGGTGGGGTAGGAATAGGGTCCATGGCGGAGGGGATCCTCCCTCTGGCTCTGTCTCCTCCCGTCGGCGGCAGTCTTGGCGTTGCTGGTGGTACCGGGCCCCGGACCTGGATGGATGTCTGGGTGGGGGCCGGGAACTCTCCGGCCCCTGGAGTGTTGGAGTGTTGAGATAAAAAACAACTAAAAAAATAACCCAAAAACAAAAAGAAAGAAAACAACCTACAGATGTATACATACACACATACAGGCACACATATACATATACACACATATACACACGCATACATACACATACATATACACACACGTATACACACATATATATATATACACATATATATACATATATATATACATATGTACACATATACATATACACATACATACATATACACACACACCTCTATGCACACACATACACACACATACATACGTACAAACATATACGCACTTGCCAGTATGAACACATATACATACACATACAAGCCAACTTTAGATCATAGTAACTAAACTATGAATCTAAAAAGTTAAATATAAATGAGAAACAAACAGAAATGATTCCTATGTTAAAAAAAAAACAACTTCACAGCGGAAATAAACATGTTTACAGCCTGGTTCAAAAATCCATTTTAGGTTTAATAGGTCAGGTTTACCTTCATGACAACTGTGGGGGGAGTGAATTTTTTTCTAACTCGCCCGTTTTAAAATAATTTAATCTCGAAGTTCGGCATATTTAGGGGCGTGTCCTTTTGATTGACAGGTACCAATCTCCCGCTTCAAGTAAGAAGAACGTATAACAACCGCGGTTTTTAGCCAGTTAACAATGTGACTTAGCTTTAGCCCGCTTACCTCCGTTAGCTGGGTAGCTCCCGTTATCTCGGGGTTAGCTCGGTTAGCTTTTAGCTTCAGAAAGGTCGGAGTTCGCTAAATGTCAATCATCCACCATGATGCTCACAGCCCCCCTCTTAGCTGCGCCTCTTTGCCCATATATGTATTTTCGGGGCGAGACGAGACGCATGACGCTGCCAAGATGGCGACGTTAGGAACCGCCCACCGAGCTTCAATTCAGCTCTTAGAGAAACCCACGGGTGACGTCAAGGAGGCTCTGTCCATCTTTTCATATACGGTCTATGATCTGGACACACATCCTCATGGTGTCTCGGTTAAAGGAGGAAGTGGTAAACAGTGAAATAGATTTTCATTCCTTAATCTACTCAGTCTTCTAGCTAGTTTGTAAAGTGAATTTCACCAGTTGTGGTATCGGTTTAAGTTACGGGTTGCCTATGGCGTGACTGGTGCATCTGAGTCAATCCTCCCGGTTAGTCTGATCGGTGTCATTAACCAGTTGGTCAAGAAACTGCATCAATTTCTTAAAACAAATTAATATATTATGACCATTGAAGTAACATTGAACATTAAAAACCACATTTAGCAGATGGATCTGGGAGTTACATTTATAGTGATGATCTGGAGTGAAAAGAAAAACAAAATACAAAGATTTTTGTGAATTTTGCAGGATTTGGAAAAAAAAAGTTCATAATTAGGATTTAAGGCAAATTTTCTGTACGAACATTTGGTGAATGACGCCGAATATTACCTCCAATCTGTCACATGTAGACACTTTGTCAGGATCCCCAACATTTTACCACCAAGAATTCCCCTTCAGTAGCATTTTTTATTTTCCAGGATGGGCTGATAGATCTTTGTAGGATCCCTTTGATGCTTATATTACACTCAAATGAATTCCATCCTCAGGCTAAAATGTTAAAGTGGAAGAGCAGTTTGTCCCAATAATCTGAATTAGCTTGTGTTATTTAAATAGAAAGTCCCATTTAATGACAACTAACTATCCAGAAATAAACCATCAATGGTCCCAGACAGGCGTTGATAATCATATTTACCTACCAACAATAAGATCAACAAAGTATTCTCTTCTCTCATTTGAAATGTAGCATCTGTATCTTCCATTATCAGAGTATCTCAGGTTAGAGAGTTTCAGCGAAACATCCCCCTGCTTCATCTTGTCCATGGACAGCGATGTTCTTCCCCTGAAGGCTGTGTTTTGGTCAAATAGAAATTCCTGCATATTGTGCCACACATATACAAATCTGGGTTTCAGGTCAGGTCTCCACCACTCCACTGTCACTTGGCCAGCATCAGTGGGAGGTTTCGGGTGGCACGGCAAAATGACGTCATCCCCGGCCATCGCCGTAACCGAGGATGGGACGACTTTCTGCGACTGACCTGCAAAAAACAGGCAAATTCCATAACATCTGATCAGGTGTATGATAATGATGACTCCCTGCTTGATAGTCTTTAAACAGTCTGTGTTACTGTTTGTGTGGAAGTTTACCTTCACAGGAGTGTGTGAGGATAAGGAAACCCAGCAAATGCTCAAACAGCAAAATACTTCTTAGCAAAGACTGAAAAGATGATCGCTGCTGGACCTGAACCATTCTGGAAGGCTAAACATTCAGAGAAAACAAGAATGGAAATCAAAGATTTGGATAAATGAAGTAATAATTTTCCTCTTTAAGCAGTAGCATGTAAAAATGTTTCAGGGATTTAAAAAAAAACAACATTTGTACATAATTCCAACACAAAAACATTTAATTTTCAGCCTCTAAAGTAAAAACAATGATTTGACTACACCTTTAGGCAACCCAACCTTGAGATTTTAATAAATTTTCTTAAAGACTCCAGAACTTTTTTTTTTTTTTTTTAACCTGTCCTGTCCAGCATCTCAACATACAGAACAACAATCTGCGTGCCATATTTTTGCCAGATTTGCTCTGTCAAGGGAGACATCTCATGTATATAGCTGCCCTTGATAATCTGAATATTTTTATTATTATTTTATTTATTTATTTATTTTTTTTCCTTTTTTCATTTTGCAATCATCGTCAGTCTTGATATGGCCGAGCTGGACCTGGCAGGGGAAGAGGAAAAAAGAGGAAATGAAAGGAGGAAAAAGAGAGACAGAAAAGAAAGGCGTGTCTAAGCTGCTAAAGTTACAGTGTTTGCAAAACAATATAAAGTACTGAAAAAATACAACAAGACAAAAGTAGGATAGTAACAATATTCAAAAACAGACAAAAAAAAAAGAAAAATATAAGTAAAAAAAAAGTAAATGAATGAATAAAACAACAATTACAATACCAACCGTTATTAAACACACCTACAGAGAGTCATCAGCAACATTTAGCAGGAAGCAGATGGGAAGATGAGCGCTTTGTGGGCGTGCACGTGTGAGTGTTCAACCTGTGATCATGCAATCAAAGATCAGCTGAGTGCTTGTAGGGGAGCACGACCCGAGGTGTAGGGGAGGAAGCCAAGGCCCCCAGGGCCCGGCAAGCCCACCACTCCAGAACTTTTGCCATTTTTCCAGATGCCGATAGATAGCCGTCGATAAATCCCTATCGATGGCTAATTCGGCATCCATCTTGCATCCTACCTGACCTGTTGGTTCTCTCCAGCCAGCAGAAGACAATCAGAAAATGACTGTTGTTTTGTCTCTTTCTCTCTTTTAATCTTGTGTTTTTTTGCTGAATCAGACGTTGCGTGTGTTTTCTAGTATGAAGTTAAACTCTGCTGCAACATTACGTAGCGTCCCAAATGATAAAGTTGTATTTTGTTTCTCAGTCTCAGGAGACTGGTCAGCAGCGGCGGCTCAAGAAAACACTCATGATAAATCATGACTTGTTTGGTGATTGTCCAGAACGCAGAGTTTTTAACCATTTAGTCCAAAATAAGGTTTGGGGGAAGCGGGGAGGTCAAGCTTCGATCTGCCGGTAGCTAAAAGTTGCTGAGCTAACGGCAGCTAACCAGCTTATGATGGTAGGCGTGTTAAAGCTAAGTCAAACTGTTAGCTGGCTAAAAATCGCACTTGTGCTACATTCTGCCTTCTTGCAGTGGGATTTAGGGTACCTGTCAATCAAAAGGACACAACCCTATTTATGCCAAATTTCAAGGTTAAATTACATCTAAAAGGGGGGGGGTTCTTTTTAACATAGTCAGTGGTTAGCACTGTGGCCTCACAGCAAGAAGGTCACTGGTGCAATCCTCGGGTGGGGCGAGGTTTGGACATTAGCCTTTCTGTGTGGAGTTTGCATGTTCTCCCCGTGTATGCGTGGGTTCTCTCCGGGTACTCCGACTTCCTCCCACCATCCAAAGACATGCATGATAGGTTGATTGGTTACTCTAAATTGCCCCTAGGAGTGAGTGTGTGTGGTTGTTTATCTCTTTGTGGCCATGGCACCCTGGTAACCTGTCCAGGGTTATCCTGCCTTTCGCCCAAACAATGCTGGGATAGGCTCCAGCTTCCCAACGACCCTTCATTGGATTAAGCGGTTAAGATAATGAATGAACGACTCTATGGGAGTTTGCTTTGTTTTGGAACCCCAAGTAGAAGAGTGGGCAAACTGGAATGTTTGGCACTTCCACATAAGACTTCTTTTTTAACTCCCAGATGTTGCTGCTTTATTTTAACATACAAAGTCTTAAAGAAATCACAGTCACAAATACAAAACCAGCAGTCATCATAATTGGTTTCACAGATTTAACCCATTGCAGCTTTTACAGTGTTAACACTGCAATGGAAACCTTAAACTTGATCTACCGTAGCAACGGTTTCCCTACTCATTAGACATCTTGTCATAATAATGAGTTGTAATGAACAGAAAACATGAAAAGTAGCTGAAAAGTACAAAAATATATTTAAACAAATGAAATACCTCTGTTGATCAGCGACTCCAGTATCGGTAAAAGTATCGGTTTGGTCACAGTTCTCAGATACAACTGTTTGAACTTTGAGGCGTGGTCACTCTCCATGCACCTAAAACAGATTTTTACCACCGTTATTATTTTGTTTATATATAAATGTTAAAAGGAAATCTTAAAATGAATACTAACCAAGTAAGTTTCTGCAAGCTATTGTTCCACTGTAGGGCATCGTCACACTTCAGAACAATGTTGGGTAAAGAAAGCATACAAAGTGCAACGAACATGATTTCATATCAAGGTTTACAGTCTGTTTTATTACACTACAGACAATACTGTCTGGTTAATATTTAATCAAGTGAATATGCTCGTAGTTAGTTCTTTGACCTGATACAAATAAGGCTTGTTTCATTCTGTGCAGATTGCAAATTTGCGGGGGTGTAAAAATGACAGTTGTACAGAAGCAGGTTTTAAGAGATCCACTTCAAAATAAGTGTGAAAAATCAGACAACTTATTTTACTTTCATGTTCTGAATCATCCTTGGTGCATTTAGCCCATTTGGCTTAAATTACAGAAACAAAAAAACTAATCTAAAACGACACAGGCAAAGTAAATTCCTTCACAACAAAAGTTTTAAATGCATGTTTTTGTTATCCAGAAGCATCTTGGCATATCAGAGACCAGTGTGAGAGATATCGTGTCTGTTACTATTTGTTAGTGAATAATACAGCAGAGATGTATCCTTTCTGTCCTTGTCGGCAGCTTTGCCCCTTATTTGCCCGGGAATGTTGCAGGTAATGTGGTTCTTTTGGCTTCATCAAGTTGTGATCTCCAACTCTCACCGGGGTGATTTGCAGCCAAGTGTGAAGCCATTCCGATAAAGACCAGTACCTCTAAATGCAAAACTAGGATGCTCAAAAGAGTGGAGTGTCTTCTCCAGGTTGGGAATGAGGCCCTAAGTGGAGGGGCTCAAGTATTTTGGAGTCTGGTTCACCAGTGGATGAAGTGGGAGATAGACTGCAGATTCCTTCAGCATCTGCAACGATGTGGACCCGTGAAGAAAGAGCGGAAAAGTTCGCAGTCTACCCGGCAATCCACATTCCTGCCTTCAACAATGGTCCCAGCTGGGGGTGGTGACAGAAATAACGTTAATACGAATACAACTGGCCGAAATCTTTTTTCTTTCTTCCCTTCAGTAGATGGCCAGGCTCTTCTGTGGAGATCGGGTGGGATGGTAGGTCATCAGGGAAGAGCTAAAAGAAGAGTCACTGCTCCTCCACATTGAGAGGAGCCAGATGAAGTGATCCGGATGCCTTCTGGATGTTTACCTGGAGGTGTTCAGGCACGTCCCACCAGGAGGGGAATCCAGGTAAGACCCAGAACATGGAGGGACTGTGTCCCCCTTCCTTTCTGCAGAGGTAAGCTAATTTTGCATTTTAAAAATGTTCCTCCCAGATGTAAGTCTTTATAATACTGCCATTTTATTGTATTTTTATTATCTGGAAGTCTTCTTTTAGCCTACCTGGAGTTAACACTAGAGATCCATGTTAAACTTATCTGCTATAATCCCAGTCAGCATGCAGAGATGATGTTTTCAGCCTCACTTGTCTGATTATGAGGCTAAAATTATGTCAAAATAATGCATCAATCGATAAAGGAGCATAAAGATGAAAGCAATTTAGGACTTCGGTGATCTATTAGTTTTTTATTAACAAAGAAATACATTTTCAAAAATCAAAACCAAAGGAAAAATCCAGACATTTGTGCATCACTCACGTCGCAGAACTAGATGGTAAAAGTTTTATTGAGCCATGAAAGTTATGATGTACACATAAACGGGATATGAAATCAAAAGAAAGGAAGAAAAAAATAATTTTTCATACAAAGTAGACAATAATAAACTATCAGCTCGCCTCAGTAAAGGAAAAAGTACTTTTGTAACGTTAAGTATCTTAACTTTCCAACATGGCAGCCGTAAAACCGAGAGCTGCCTCAAGCTTTCCAACCAACCAGCTTTTCTCCACGTGACCTCACATTGGTTTTAACTGTTCAATCCTGCATGTTTGTTCTGCAGTCATATCATATTTAATGCTGTTTCCTGCTGTAGTCATTCACCATTTGTGTCATTCTCTCTGTTGCAAATGTTACTCAGGTCTTTGTTGTTAATCCAGTTCTCTAGCAGCTCCATCGCCTCCTCAATCTGATGCTTCTGTCTCGCAATATATTTCTTTGTCTCATCCAGATTCCACTGATCTTTTAACATTTTGCTTTTCTCTATTAATAAATCTGCAGGTTTGTCAAACTCCATCTCTTTCTGTCTAATTTGCTCCTCCACAGAACGAAGATTTTGCTTGTTGACTTTTGTCTTGTTCTCCACCTCCTCCAGTTCATCTTCCAGTTTATTCTTCCACGTTTCCAGTTTAGTCTTGACTCTTGATAATCTTTCTGTTGCATCTTCGCAGTCTTGCTCTTTTGCCTGTAATTTATTCAGCTGCTGAAAGATTGTCTTCTGAAATTCAGCTGGATCAATGAGAAGTGACAAAATTAAGATGAGAAGGAAAAGATGTGTCCATGTTTATTTTCATTGTGTACCATTTGAATCATGTCACAAGGTGCATTCAAGTGAAACTAGCTGTTGATGTATGAAACCAGTGTCTCTACTAGTCATTAGCTTCCTAGCTAAGGATATTAGCTCAGTCATATTTTAAATTGTGACGTCACACTAACTGTACTCTCCTACTGCTGATTGACTGTTCATTGCCTACAATGCCTTAAAATGTGACTGAGGATAACATGAGATATGTGGTGTAAACCAGTCATATGTTATCTCATTAAACACTAAAAAAATAGGTACTTACCTTTCTTTTTCTGCATATAAAGAAAATGTATTAAACTAAACAAGTTAAAGAGTCCAACCGTTGAGGACACCCACTCTACAAACTGAAACGCTTCAACCCGAAGAGCTGAAATGAGAAAGGAATTTCGTTTTTAACATTGACACTTTCATTACTGTTATGAACAAAATAATTTGCAAAACTGGATTAAACTGCTTTGAAACACTGCAAAGTAAACCTGAGACAAAATGTAAATTATTAACGTTTACAGTAGCTTTCCTGTATTTTTTTTTTCCACACTGCATCTCCGGAACTACAACTTATTCATATGAATTCAACTTAAATTACCTAATAAATAATTTTTTTAAATTTTATTTTTTAATCGGTTTTTATTAGTTAAATAAAAGGAAACTAAATTCAATCACTTGCTGCATGTTAGAAATATTCAATTTCTTTTGTTTAGTATGGGAACTGTCCATGAATTTAAAAGTGCTTTAAAAGTACAGATTTTTATTATAGTCTCCACACAAGTAAAATTTTCTGCCAGGACATTATCTTTTTTTTTTCCTACAGAAATTCTTCACAGTTTTAGTTTAGTCACGTTTACCTTTCAGTTGTTTAATAAAAACTGTGCCAATCTCGATTGGAGTCATCTTCAAAGTGCAGCTTGTCCATCTGATCCAGGTTTTCTGAAATCTAAAAAGGTAAATGAACCACTTTTAAACCCCACAGATGACACATTTTTCTCTCATGTACAAATAAAGATAAGCAATCTTCTAATAACATTAAATTGTGTTTTCATTTCTTCAATATTAAAGGACTTTCTGAGAAATAATTTTAGGGTCTGGTTTGGGTTTTTCTTTCACACTTTCCAGTTCTTTCTCTTTTTCCATAGAGGCGAGTGGGCTAATTTTTGCCAAGGAGCAAGTACTGCCAGTCTAGTTATCTAGAAACCACAGAAGAAGTCGCTCATGTGATCATATATCTTTTAAAAAGCATCAATTTCTCTCGTACTCCTAAGAAGAGAGTCATAGCTTGAGAGGTCAGCACACTTATGCAAAAAAATAAAAGAAAAAAATATTTTGCTCTCCAAAGTAAAATAAATATAATCAAGGTTCTTTTATTATTGCTGGATTTGAACAACTGTAGACCAAACCATGTACATATTTTAGTTGCGGGCATTACTGTATTTCCTTTAAAGGCACTTTATGTAAAAATTGGCAGGACTCACCCCACCCTCCCCTGTTCATGTTGTCCACTTGCTTTGTGTCCTGATATGGTTGTGTAGCGTTTCGGTGGTAATCTGACATGAAATTAGATGACAAGCGTAACGACAAAAATGTTTGGTTTTTTTTAATTTATTTAAATGCATGTTAAGGAAAAAAGGAAGCATAACGTACCTGTCCATCCGAATAAATTAAAACCCAAAAATGTAAAAAATGTTGTCGTGAGCGTTGTTCATGACGATGCCACTGGAGTAGTCAGTCTGTTGGAACCATTAAATGTTAATATTACACATATTTAGTCAACATATTTGTCCTTTTTAGAAAATCTCTTTATTAGAGCTGTTCCTTAATGGTTTAATTCCAAGTAAAGGTTTGATCCAACAACAGACGTTTGCTCTACATACCTGTTCTACAAAGCAGCCTCGCGTTGACCACCAGAACTCCAACTGGTCTCCAGTAAAACAACTTACACTTTAGCCCCAATAAACTGGAATCAGATAAAGCGTGTTGCTGCCAAGCTCATAGATAAATATGCGGAAACAGTTTCTTTCTCAAAGTGCTATGAAGCAAATCTCATACCCATTTTAATGTTCTGTAGTTCACTGGTGGGACTGGTGGAGAGAGTTAAAAACTCCTGCTTAACTCCTCCTTAACAGTGTTGCTGCCTTTCACACCTGAAATCTGGATCTAACTAATTGTAAAAAAAAAAAATTGAGGATCTCAATTTTAACTGAAATCACAGAACAGGAAGCATTTAATGGTTTTCTGAAATTAAATTTATTCAATCATGGTTGATAAATTATTACACTGTTGTATACCCCATTCCAAAAGCAGTGGTGATGGGATGTTTATAATTTATATTAATAATAACTGTAAATAACACTTCTTTTGGTTTTTACCTATCCCATGATGGCTGAAGTAGCCATTTTTTTAATCTATTTTTTCTGTTTTTTTTTTTTTATTTCACGTCTTTATTCACTTGTATGAATGTTTTTATGAATGTTATATATTACTAATCTTTACCTATTTGTCGTTCATAATTTAATATTGAATTGTTGATGGTTTCAGTCATTCTTTTTCCTGAATCTCCCCCTCTATATTTATTTACTTTTTCCTAAATGTAAGTAAATTCAAGCATTAAGGAGTTGAAATGTGCCAGTTGTCCTCTCAGCAAAGGAAGCAGACGGGTGGCTTGTGGTGTGTTACAGACCAACAGACCTAAACCTGTTAAAACTGATCAGATAAGTCCAATTCTTTGAAAATTTATTTATGTTTTCAACAAAAAGTACAAACATTTTTAGGGGTATTTACAATTTATTATCATGTGATATTTCAATATTTTTACAGTGTATTCTTCGACTTTCTGATGTCCATTATGGGGCAAAGGACAACAAAGTCTGAACAACAAAGCGATGCCAAATGTCTCAGAAAACGCAGTGTGTTCATATGGGTTAAATCTTTTGTAAAAAATGAAAGACAGCCATAATACATTTCATGTTAGATATTTTACCTAAACAAAATTATTTTAGTCAAGGTTTAAAACACACACAGACACACACACAGAAAAGAGTGAAACACAATAGATATTTCAAAATATCAATTGTATTTTTTTTTAAAGTCAAATAAATTTGCAATATAAAAATTTATTTTAATCAAATGTAAATGCAAATATGAAGCATTTGTAACTGTGTATCTTAATTGTTACCCCATTCACACACGCCCTTCTTTATACTCACACACCCCATCACACACACATCCTCGCTCCCTCTATAATCACCCATTCTTCCATACACACATACCCCACTCTACACACACACGCACACACACACACACACACACACCTTCTGCAGCACTCTATCCACATTCACACTCCTCCTTATACACAAGCACACTTTGACATACCCACACCCACCCCATCAGTCCCCCCCCAGTTGCCTCTTTCAAAGCTGACCTTCACCCTCAGATCCTAAAGGTTTTATCACAACATAATGAATTGATTTTAATGGCGAGGTCAATGTTTGCAGATATATAAGATTCAGTCATGATTTTGTTTATTTCATTTTAAAATTGACACAAAACAGAAGTCATTTCTATTAAAAATCACAAAGAAGCTAGAATACCATAACATTTTTATTTCTGATTTCACATATTTCAGTTTGTCAATTTAGATAAAAAATTATTCTTTTAGCAAAGACAGACTAGTAAAGAGAAAACAACGTACCAGAGGAAGTAAAAACAAACAAACAAACAAACAAAAAAAAAAACAAAAAAACAGCCATTTTCAAAATAAAAGTCTTTAATAAATGGTTATTGAGATGATTTTTGAATGTTTGTGTTTTGGATCGATGTCATTAGTTCACTGACCACATGATTCATATGTCAATGCATTGTTTCACCCATACTAAATCACTGCTGTCCCTGGTTGGGGGCATCAGGTTGTGGCGCTTTATGTGGTAGTTTCTGCATGATGCTTGTATCATTATACACATTATTCGTCCAGGTAACCAGAATCATGTTAACAAAACAGCTTTAGGAAAATACAAGACAATTCAAACCACAACACATTTAATAGACAAAGATAACAAAAGCAGGACTGTCCTAAAAGGGTTAAACAGACATTTATATTCTAGAACGAGCTCCATGTTGCCTTTTATCGTAATTATTACATTTAACAATATTTCATTTGGTTGTTTATTTAACTTCTATGTTCAATGCTTGATTTAATCTGCACTTATTTACGGCTACCTTGAATGCCCTGAAAGCCATGTAGCTAACTACTGGATGGATAACTAAGGATCACTTGGTCACAGTGGCCAGTATTTTCTTGTTTTACTATTACTTGCGTTTCATTATAATTTATCATTTTTTACAGTGTAGGCTACATTTTGCCTTCAAAGTAAATGATGCAGGTTTCTACTGTGCACATATCTTTGTGTGTCTGGCTACTCCATAAGAACGGCAACATCCTGGTGTGTGTTCATCACTCCTGCAACCCTCTCTAAAGGCTCCGACAACTTGTCTAGATTATGTAACTGTCTCTCATAAACTTCTTTAGTCTCATCTAATTTCCACTGTGAATTTAACAGCTCTTGTTTTTGTTTCAGTAATTTCTCTGGTTTGTGAAACTCTGTTTCTGTCTCTGCTATTTCTTTCTCCACAGACGCAATCTCCATCTTGTTTTGAGCGATGTAACTTATTTACATTTACATTTTAGATCATTGTTAGAATATATATCAAATTTATCATTAACTATTTGGGACTTTTACCTGAATTAAATCATTCATGCAATAATCAGTCTGTCAAATTAACACACAAACAACAAAACTAGTTCAAGCCATGTTAAAATCCTGAATTGGGCGTCATCTTGGCCAGAAAAGCTGATTTTGGCCATATAGATGCCTTTTAATGGCGATGGACAAAATCCACGAAAAGCTGCTTTAACCTCCTTATTCATGAAGATCCCAACAGCATGGAAGCAGACTGCGATGGAAATATGGGCTTTTGTGGCTGCTGCTCCCTTTGGTCTTAACAAACCGGAGAAAGACTTCTCGAATGACAGCTGATTGTAGATGCTGCCCTTGATTTGAGGATTTTAAGCTGTTGAGCCAGTTTAATATGTTTTGTTGTGTGTTTGAAACATGTTTAGCTGCTTTTCTGCTGTTTCAGCAAGAACAGATTTGGAAAAGAGTTTAATTTCAATTAAGCTTGTTCTAATAAAAATGCATTTTATTTTTTGTCCCTGCAGTACTGGTTGTATGTTCGCTTCTGGCTGCACCTGGTCACAAAAGCGGTAAGTGGGCAAAAATAAATCAAGTTGTAAACATGAAAAAACGGTTGGCTTAGTATTTAAGTCAGGGGTGCCCAAAGCTGGTTCTCAAGGGCCGATGTCCTGCAGGTTTTTCATGTGTCCATGTTCAAACACACCTGGCTTTCATTAAATGGGTCCAACAACCAAACAAGGTCCACACAGTGACAGATTCCTTCGAAGCAGGGATACATGGAAAACCTGCAGGTCTGTGGCCCTTCAGGACTAGAGCTGGTCATCCCCAATTTAAATGCTCTGTTGGAACAAAACTAATTATGTTTTACATTTTATTTGAAAGAGATATTTTATTTTTATCTGATTCTATCATATTGTCTCATAAAATATTGAAAATGAATGATTTCTGACTGAATAATTTTAATTTTCTCCTTTAATATGGTCTGACTTCAACTCATGATGGAAAGTGCTATTTTAGGGACCTACAAAATAAGTGTATGCGTGATAGTCTCATGCTTGTTTAAGAGATTTTCATTTGAATTTGGTCGCAGATGCAACTCTTCTCAACGTCTCACCGGCCAGACTTCAGTTCTTTGAATACGAGTCCATCTCTTTCATCTGCAGTGGGTTTGATCGTCCTGTCAGGTTGATGACGATGAGAGACAATGAAATATTGACCCCGAAATGTGCAAATGACACAACGATAACGAATGTGAGCTGCACCATCTTCAATGTGATCCAACTGGACAGTGGTGAATACTGGTGTGAAGCTGAAGGAGGCCTGAAAAGCAACTCAGTGAACATCAGCATTACTGGTAGGTTATGTTTACACATTTCCTACAGACATGACTGTCTGTGTAAGTTTAGGACTTAAACAGATTGGGGACATTTGCATATCGCTAACAAAAAATGCCTGAAAGTGTTAAAATCGGTTCCTTGTTAAGTTGTCTGTTGTATGTTGATGACACATTGGTTTATAACTTTATTTTGGAGCTTTTTTTTTTAATTCAAAGCAAAAAATACTCTTCTGGTTAGGTTGACATTGCCTCCCCTGCAGCTTGTAGACAAAAAAAGAAATCTTATCTCAACACTGCGACACAAGTTCACATCACCAGGCTTTCAGCAACACCTTGCATATTACATGCTCTGATCCGTAAATATAATAATGCAAAAAAGATGTTTTTCAGGTGGCTCTGTGATCCTGGAGAGTCCAGTTTTCCCTGTGACGGAGGGAGAAACCGTCACCTTGCGCTGCAGAGAGAAGAAAAATCTTGTCAACCATGCAGCTGATTTCTTTAAAGATGGCCAGATAATCCAGACGGATTACTCCGGCGCGATGACCATTAACAACGTTTCCAAGTCAGATGAAGGACTCTACAAGTGTGTCATCTCTGGACTTGGAGAGTCACCAGAAAACTGGCTGGCTGTGGTCAACAACCGCTTGCATTACAAGGAAGGTATTTGGCTTTTACTTGTTTATCCCCAGCAGATTATAACAGAAACCATTTAACCAGACATTCTTTAGAGGGAGTACAAAACCCAACTATGAGGTTTTTGTGGGCCAAACATATGACCTGTTCATTTGTTTGCTGTTGTCTTTGCAGAGCTTCACCAAAAACCCCCCGATCCTCTTCCTGTTTAGAAGCGCCTTCATCAGCGTGGCGGTTGCTCTGATGTCGCTGTTGGTGGGACTTCTTCACTGTGGGAAAATTGGAAGTGGATAAACGACATACCACAAGCGAAAGACGGAAAATATTCTTTGCACACAAAGAACTTTCATTTAACTTCAAGCTTTGCTTGTAATGTTTTAAAGTTCATGCAGAAAGTACCTTAGTACTGAAGTAAAAATATCTATATGTTGGTTGTGAAGTTCTTTTGTCTTCACAGCAGCTGCAGCTTTGAAGCCACAGAGACTGTAGACGTGGGATCTATTTTAGAAGACCTAGTTTTGTCAGCATGCTTTTCGGGGTTTTATTTAGATGATAAAGAAGCAGTTTGCCTGTATAACTGGTTGTGAGCAGGTATAAACCACAGATGGATAGATGCACATGCAGTTTCAGCATCTTATGTTATAAAAACACAATCAGTCTTTAGAGACTTCTGCGACGGAGTATTAGGGCCACAATGAGAAAAAAAGAAATATGATTATTTTCCCCCCTGCCTTACTATAGAATAAGATCCAAATGACAGGAATAAAGTTGAAATGTCGAGAATAAAGTAAAAAGAAAAAAACAGGGCGACCGCATGCCAGATACAACATGTCTGCAGCTTCTTGATGTGAAAGTCAGGAATGTAGCCACGTCTTCCAAGTTGGTGTGGTTTCTCCCCATGAAAAGTTGCAGTTTCTGACAGTCTCCTCAAAGTACAAATACTTATTTTAATGTATGCTTAAAGGGAAAGAATCTCCTTGTTGCTAAAACCCACTCCGAAATGCAAGGTCACTCGCTCGTTGACACAAGGCATTGTGTTTTATTAAGCTGCTCAAACTCGTATGGAATACTCGACTTTAATGTCAGTATTTCGACTTTATTCTCTAGTGAAGCAGGGGATAAAATAATAATACAACACTTTTTTTTTTTTCTCATTGTGGCCATAATACTCCATCATAGACTTCAAATGGGACTTTGAAAAGATTCTTTGAAATCTGTTTCCAAAAAGATGTCTTTCGGGCCTACAAAATGAGTAAAGGAAGTAGTGAATTAGTCCTAGAAAATGAAAAATGGTAAATTAGTTTTAGGGATTAGTAAATAAGTCCAAGCACATTTGTAAATTTGTCCGAAGAATACCCAAGTACTCCCTCAGAATTAGCTTCCTAAGAATTAGCAACTCAGTCCTAGGAATCGTAAAGTAGTCCTTACAATTAACAAATTAGTCCTAGGGAGTAGTAAAATAGGGATTGTTGGGTACCCCTTGGGAAAGCCTTGGAATTAAATGGCTACATCCATGATCAGACGCTAAACTCACCTAAGGAACACCATAAGACACAGTTTATGAGCTGAAATGAAACTTTTCACCTCAACCGTAAAGAAAAACACAAACTAATGTGAAGTTTTATTGTGTGTGGATGCCCAAGCTTGGGAGAGTCTTCTAGAGGAGTTATGTCTTGGTTTGCTACATGTACAAACATCCTATGCACTGTCATGTATCTCATGCTTTTCCATGTAGGGGCTCTTGTCATGTTAAATAAATAGTTTTTCCCAAATTAATATATAATTTCCTCTTTTTTAAACTGTTTTTGGCTGCGTCACCATGGTGACCAGTTATCCGGTTGGCTCGGTATAAAACAACACTGTTGCTTCTTCAGTCTACTTTGTGTGAATTTGCACTCTGAGGGCTCACATGGCTGATGTCCAACATTAGAGCTCAGCACAGACGTCTTCAGATCGAGCTGACAAATATAACAGCAGGAAGACAATGAGAACAATGAGCCCATCTGCAACTGTCAGACTAAGAGCCGAAGAGGAAGGCCTTCGAGGAGGAGGAGGGTGTAATTATAATTTCAGTTTGAGGTGATGTTCACACAGTCGGCAGGAAGCCAGCATGGAGGCCACATCGCTCTGCACCAGGCTGTGTGAGTTACGCTAACATATTATCTACTAACTAATAATTTAGTGGCTCCTGTAGTAAAGCAGTGAAATATTGAGGATATTTATGTTTCTGCAGCAAATAACCTGTTAACCTATTAGTCCTGCTTATTCATTATGAATCACTGAACTTATTATTCATGGACTTCTGTCAGGATCACCCACTTTATTGGCTTGGTTGCGTGTTTTTATGTGATTAAAGGTAAATGTTGCTTTTTAGGCTGTTTCTGATGTTGTGTGGTGTGAAAACTGTCAAATCAGTTCCCGTCTAGAGGAAAATGTTGTTGCACGATTCTGAATTATGAAGTATTGAACTATGTTTGCCAAGTTTTTAAAAAATAATCTACTTATTCTAACTTGCAAAACAAACGTAGTTCAGAGAAAGCTGTTCTGGGTGTGAGGACGTATGTGCAAAACCTGATGATTTCATCAGTTCAAGCATAAAAAAAGCTACTTAAGTACCTCTTCGTTATACTGTCATCATTAGATTAGTCTACTAAGACATTTTACCAACAAATAAAGGTATTTCCAAACATTCATCCATTTTATGTCTACCTGGTTCTATTTGGAGTGATTACATAATGAGAAATGTATGTACCTCTCCAGGGATGAGCATCTTATTGCTGCTTGTTGCAGGAGTTCAGGTCCTCTGTGATGCTCAGGAAGATGGTGAGTAAACGTCAAGTTGTGCATTTTTACCTTTAAGGAGTATTCAGTTAAAATTTACTATAAAACTATTTAGTCATACCTACTTAAAAGGTTAATTTGGATTTAATTGAGTGATGTAAAGGACAAGCTGTCTCAGGCATGTTTATACAGAGTAAATATTCATTTAAAGAGAAAAAATTTTAGAATTTACTTAAACCATATAAGCTTCATGATACACTGTGAAAAAGTGACGGGTAAACATACAGTTGTGTATTTTTCCGTTTTAGCAACTTTAAGTTAAAATCTTTTGCTCTATAAAAATAATTTAGCACATATTCAGAGCTTGTTTGAGTCAGGTGTGTTGCAGCAGTGACATGCCTACATGAGCATTTGTCTGCACATAAAACCACAATGCAGAAATCAAACTTTATTATTGAAGCACTTTTCGTGCACACAGCAACACAACGTGCTCGTGATACACCCGATCATAAGTTTATTGTACCTGCAGACCCCGTTACATCTTTGAAGGTGACTGTGGAATACACAGTATTCTCTCTTAAATGAGGGTTTTCTTCTCGTGAACATCTGGATTCTTTCTGACCTGTTTTACAAAACATGAATAAAACACAAAATAAAAGAAAATATCAATAATCATTCTTATTTTCCTTGTATGCAATGTTTTGTTTTTAACTAAGGGGGTTTTAAACTAAATTATTCCTATTAACACCATGCAGATGGCACATCACGAGCCGTGTTGAAATATTCATTGAAGCTGCAAAGTTCAACAAAGGATACCAAGGAAAAGGACAAAATTGATTCAATAAAGGATCTATAAAAGAGAGAGAGAGCGTTGTTTTGTCAATATTAAAACGTGACAGCTTTATGAGGCAGAAAAGACGCTGATGTCCTTTTTTATGCACAAGTTCAGAGTTAGCTAGCGACGAGTCACGGCAAGCAGAGGGAAATTACTCCGTCTCTCCCCTTGGACATAAATCTGTTGTTTCAAAAAACAGGTTGTTTTTTTTTTTATATATGAATGGGAATGACTGTCTTCAATCGCTTGTGATATATTTTCATTTTGATTGGTGGATGTTAAAATTTCAATTGTTTTGTGACTGAATTTGAGATGCTGGCAAACATCAGAATTTTTCACGATGAATGACTATCTGGTGGTATTATATAATTTTACACCCCTAACTGTTGGTAAAGGGGCTTCTGCAAGGTGTGGAAGCTGCTTTTGTTCAGTAAATACTGAATATTTAATAATGGGTTTTTGAGCCAGATGGTTGTATATTCTGATATTCTGATATTCTGATATGAAAGTTCGGTCAGGTTTCTTGTCTGTTGCTTTACAGATGGTTCTGTGACCCTGGAGGTTCCCAACCAGGCTGTGATGGAGGGGGAATCTGTGACTCTGCTTTGCAGAAACAAGATGATTTCCTCCAACCATACAGCTGAATTCTTTAAGGGCAACATGATTATCAGTAGCAGTGATGAAGGAACAATGACCATCCAAAGTGTCTCCAAGTCTGACGGAGGTTCCTACAAATGTAAAATCTCTGGAGTCGGAGAATCACTGGAAAAGTGGCTTTTTGTTGTCGGTGAGCGACTCGAAATTCTGGTGTCAGAATTTGGAGTATAAAAGTCATTTTACTTTCTGCTGAAAGTAAAATGACCTTATGTTTACTATTTATTCATCTAGTGTCTAAAAAAATTGTTAAACCATCTAAACTCCTTACTCCAGACCTACACTCCCTCTCGACAGCTACATTCCACCAGTGAAAGACACCTCATGTTACCACCCATAGGTGGGACTAAATCACCAGCCAGACTCTTTTCCTCTGTTGTTCCACGATGGTGGAATGATCTCCCAAACTCTGTCCGCTCTGCAGAGTCCCTGTCTACTGAAGACCCAGCTGAAGACTCAGCTCTTCAAGGATCACTTCCACACTTAGTATGGCTATATTTATTGGAAAGTTGGAGAACTTAGCCCAGTTCTTTGCAACAAACGTTATGGTATTAATTCTTTGTATTATAACATCAGTGATATTATGGGGCGGGAAGGGAGTAAACAAAAAACAAAAAAGAAAGTCTGTAGCACTTCATGGAAGGACCTGCGTCCAACTGGACAGTCCACTAGCACCTTCCTACCATGTCCTCTACTGTTTGATTTTGTGCTTGTGTTGTTCTCACTCATATGTAAGTTACTTTGGATAAAAGCGTTGCTAAATGACTGTAGAATAGAAGAGAATAAAAAGAGAAAACGTCTGAAGTGCAAGACGTCATCAGATCGGACAGCGAAACACAAATAAAAACATGATTATTGTGCATTCGTCTGCAGATGGTGTGATCCTGGAGAGTCCAGTCCACCCAGTAATGGAGGGGGAATCTGTGACTCTTTACTGCAGAAACAACAAAGATCCCACAAAGCGCATTGTCGACTTCTACAGACACGATGTCCGAATCTGCACCAGCTACTCCGGAGAGATGACCATCCCCAGAGTTTCCAAGGCAGATGAAGGACCCTATAAATGCAGGATCTCTGGATTTGGAGAGTCAGCAGAGAACCGGCTGGTTGTACAAGGTTAGATGCCAAACTAGTAGTAAATTCAGGATTAAATGTACTGATTTACAGGGTCTTAATCCCAGTTCATGTGACATAAAATCTTGTTTATTGCCAACCAGGCAGCTGAAGTCGGATGAATGTAATTTTTCTGGGTGCAATTTTACTGGCAGGACTTGGAGCTACTCTCACATCTTTGTAAAATACCACTAACACAGCGTTCTTTGCTAAGTTGTCTGAAATGTGTCGACATAACATCAGTTCATGTATTGTGTCTTTTCATGTCTTATTGATTCATAATGAAGAGTTCAGGGGAATAAACATGAAAAACTGATTTTAAATAATTGAAAATGTGACAAAGAAGAGCTTAGAAAAGCTTTCAGTAAGCTGGAGAACAATCGCTTGGGACCACTTTAAAACCGGGATCTCAAACTCTGAGCCTCATGAGATGCTGCAGATTTTAGATGTTTATCTGCTGCAACGCACCTGACCTAAATCAGTGAGTCGTTAACATGCTTGTGCAAAGTCGCTCCTTTGAATGTAGTGTGTTCTCAGAGGGAAGCATGGAGGAAAGTTTGTCCTTTTGGAAGCAAAATATCAGGACTTGTCATTATAAGTCAAACATGGCTGTGAGCCGTTTCTTGCCTGCAGGTATCACAGGATTTGTAAAATAATAATAATAATATGCAATTTTAAATCAAATGTAAGTGCTGACTTTTGTACCATCAGCATTTCAAATTTTGATATTCACAATTCTGTCAGATTTGTATATATCTGAACAAACATCAGAGAAGCTTCGTAAAAACTGCAGCAAAGACTTAAAACTCAGCAGAGGAGTAGGTTGTGTTTTACATCTGAAAATTAACACATTTGTTTATGACTATTTTTTATTCTTTTATGTTGCAGAAAAAAATGTCAAACCTGAAGAGAAACCAGAGATTTCTCCGGCCGGTGGCGTCATCATTGGTTCATTTTTGGCTGTCATCGTGTTGGTGGTCGGGATTGGCTGTTTCTTAACCAAAAGAGGTAACTTTAAACAAGTAAATGAATCAATAAAATAAAAAAAATAAATAATAGATGGTCTCTCATTTCCAAATTTCAGTTTTAAATGTGTTAATCCATCCATCTTCTGCCGCTTATCTGGGGTCGGGTCGCGGGGGCAGCAGCCTAAGCAGGGAAGCCCAGACTTCCCTCTCCCCAGCCACATTTGCCAACTCTGCGGGGGGGATCCCGAGGCGTTCCCAGGCCAGCCGAGAGATGTAATCCCTCCAGCGTGTCAGTTCTGTCAGAGCTTGGTCCGCATTGCCGGTAGTAAGTCGGATTCGTTTCCGGTGAGGGTTGGACTCCGCCAAGGCTGCCCTTTATCACCGATTCTGTTCATAACTTATATGAACAGAATTTCTAGGCGCAGCCGAGGGGTTGAGGGGATCCGACTTGGTGGCCTCAGGATTGGGTCCCTGCTTTTTGCAGATGACGTGGTCCTGTTGGCTTCATCCGGTCGTGATCTCCAGCTCTCGCTTGAGCGATTCGCGGCCGAGTGTGAAGCGGCTGGGATGAGAATCAGCACCTCAAAATCTGAGACCATGGTCCTCAGCCGGAATAGGGTGGATTGCCCTCTCCGGGTCGGGAGTCAGGTCCTGCCTCAAGTGGAGGAGTTTAAATATCTCGGGGTCTTGTTCACGAGTGAAGGAACGATGGAGCGTGAGATCGACAGACGGATCGGTGCGGCGTCTGCAGTAATGCGGGCTCTGCGCCGGTCTGTCGTGGTGAAGAAGGAGCTGAGCCAGAAGGCGAAGCTCTCGATTTACCAGTCGATCTACGTTCCTACCCTCACCTATGGTCATGAGCTGTGGGTCGTGACCGAAAGAACGAGATCGAGTATACAGGCGGCTGAAATGGGTTTCCTCGGCAGGGTGGCCGGGCTCTCCCTTAGAGATAGGGTGAGGAGCTCGGTCATCCGGGAGGGGCTCAGAGTAGAGCCGCTGCTCCTCTGCATCGAGAGGAACCAGTTGAGGTGGCTCGGGCATCTGGTCAGGATGCCTCCTGGACCTCCCTGGTGAGGTGTTCCAGGCACGTCCCTCTGGGAGGAGACCCCGGGGAAGACCCAGGACACGCTGGAGGGATTACATCTCTCGGCTGGCCTGGGAACGCCTCGGGATCCCCCCCGCAGAGTTGGTAAATGTGGCTGGGGAGAGGGAAGTCTGGGCTTCCCTGCTTAGGCTGCTGCCCCCGCGACCCGACCCCGGATAAGCAGCAGAAGATGGATGGATGGATGGATGGATGGATGGATTTGTCTACATGTTTACCCGTCCTGCTCTGGCCGCAGTTTTATGTCGCGTTCAGAAAAAAAAGTTGAAGAATGCCAAGAATGGCAGCCATTGTTGAACTTTGCAGCTTCAATGAATATTTCAACACGGCTCGTGATGTGCCATCTGCATGGTGTTAATAGGAATAATTTAGTTTAAAACCCCCTTAGTTAAAAACAAAACATTGCATACAAGGAAAATAAGAATGATTATTGATATTTTCTTTTATTTTGTGTTTTATTCATGTTTTGTAAAACAGGTCAGAAAGAATCCAGATGTTCACGAGAAGAAAACCCTCATTTAAGAGAGAATACTGTGTATTCCACAGTCACCTTCAAAGATGTAACGGGGTCTGCAGGTACAATAAACTTATGATCGGGTGTATCACGAGCACGTTGTGTTGCTGTGTGCACGAAAAGTGCTTCAATAATAAAGTTTGATTTCTGCATTGTGGTTTTATGTGCAGACAAATGCTCATGTAGGCATGTCACTGCTGCAACACACCTGACTCAAACAAGCTCTGCATATGTGCTAAATACACGCTGATTTGAATCAGGCGTGTTGCAGTAGGGACACCTCGAAAACCTGCGGGACCCCAGCCCTCCAGGACCTGGATTGAGGATCCCTGCATTACTGTGTTCACACATAACGCTTACTAACTGGGAAGTAATGGGGATCTCATGTTTCTTTTAGGCCACTGAGAAGAGGAAGTCCAGTTTCCTTACAGAGAAGAGGGACTACACCAGTAAAGTCTGTACTGGTTGAAATGAGGTTCAACAGATACCAAAAGAAAGACCATCACATCTGCTCAAGCCGTTTCATTATAGAAAAACTGTATTTGTTTTTTTTTTTGTAGGTTTGTTTTTTGTTTAGTTTGTATTTTTTGCTCATAATGTGTTGCTTTATTCAGTTCAGCTCAGTTTAATTCAGTTGAGTTTTATTTATAGAGCAACATCCCATGTCTTGTTAAGGCCCTGCTAGCCGTCTGCTGGGTAACCACAGCTCTGTTCAGAGAGCCGCTGGGTTCGTGTTGGCGGGGGCTTTCCACTCTGAAACCTGATTAGATGCACGTATTCTGGTTTATAAGCTGCTGAGATGTTTGTCTAAAATAAACTGCACCTATGCTCCGCACCACACTGCAGAAACAAACCAGCACTGGTATTCGATGTGTCTGTGGGGAGAAAGTAAAAGTGTCTGATGTGTGAAACAAAGTATCAAATATGATTGGTTGCATCTTTTTTGTTTAATTTATACTTTTTCCACGTGGTTTAACAGTTTTTTCTATTAAAGTTTTAACAAAGAAAGAATTGAGAGCTGGTTAACTACTGTATCTATACCAGGACTCCTCAGTTTGGTCCTACGAGGGCCACTGTCCTGCAGCTTTTCGATGTAAAAAGGCTGCTCATCTCTATCTCTATCTAGATTGCAAACATCCGCGCAGTGTGTCGGTATTATGTTCTTTAATTTGAAATAAGAAAAGGAAAAACTTTAGATATAAAATCAGTGTTGCCCACCGCTGATGCATATGCAAGTTGGATTGAATCGAATTTAAGATTTGATGCAATCATTTTCCTTAGCTAGGCTATTTGTTGAATTGACTTGTCTGGACACTGACTTGATCACAGTGACTTGACTTTAATTGATTTGTTAAGTGTCCTGATGTTACTTTGTTGTGAACCAGTCCTGTATGAGTAAAGTTGAAATAAACTGAATTGAAATTGGAAAATCTCAGAACCCAGAACCGGGCCTTGGGGAACTCCAAGAGTCATAAATGTAGGTTTTCTTTTGTCATGTTTCTGCCTACACAAGCTGAGCCACTGGACAAAAATTTATAATGATTTCCACTAAAATGTAAAGTTAATCAAACCAGCTGTAAAATATTTCTGCTTTGATTTCTGTGGAAAACCGAGCGGGACAAACAGGGACAATTGCATCTGAATTCATGTGTAACATGAATCTTGCACAATGTGCTTTTTACCTCCCCAAGAAATACATTTTATCCATAGTATTTGTGTTTATTTACTTATAACAAATGATTTCCAGTTGACAGCAAACATGTTTTTCATGGGTCTTTTGTTCTCATTAATGGAGAAAAAATAGTGAGAAGAAAAATGTAAAAGTCATGGGATTTTTTGTCCATTTAAAAATAATTTCATAGTTTTTGCTGCCATATTTACAGATGTGCTTTTGACTTATTAATGTAGTCAAATTCATTAAATAATTTGGCAAAACCTAAATAACGTGCAGCTTTGATTTGAGAACAGGTTTTACAGCAGTCAAATTAAATTTTGTTTCAAAGGAAATTGGTTTGTTCTTTCACAACAGACAACCATACACTCCGGTCTGGATGCCGACTGTGGCTTGAGCATTTACATGTTGAGAATATTGTTTTGTAGCTTTGAATTAAAGACAAACTAACCCATAAGAAAGTTTAGAAATACATACTTTAATGTTGAGGATTTTAATATCCGTATGATTCCAAACTCAGAGGGAGAGTGTTATAAACATTTAAATGTGCAACACATATCATGTACAAGACTATTCAGTGTTTTACAAAAAACATTTAAAGCATTCCAGCAGGTTGTAGGAAAACATTAAAAAGTCCAAAAAAGAATGAGAAATATACAAAATAATTTTAATGCATCATTAAAATGTTAACCAAAAAGTCATTGTGAGATCATATGATATAAATAAATGTCTAATCTAACTTAACATTGTGGCATCACAAGTTGGCCACTGCATTAGATTTCATAACTGTCACATGTCGCCATCTAGTGGTGGAGAGTGGTATCAACTATCTCCCTGCAAACCTGGTGTGGTACCGGCCAGTATTTCCATGTTGAGCAGCAAATAAGGTTCCTGTGTGGGTTTGTCTGTAGTTTCCACTATGGCCTCACCTGTGTACAGATTTCTAATTGGTTCTGGATGAGTTTCAGCTAGGACCCAACTTGGGGGTCCTTTTAGCTAGCTCATGGGGCTTGTGTTACTGGAACCAAATGGGACCGACGTACAACAGACGTATTTTCCTAACATGATAAAATATCTAACACTGGTCCAGTATGAAACACACAGAGAGTCCAGTTTGGGACCTATTTTTCAACCCATGTTTGACACACAAAGGCCCTACGAACACATGGTGACCAGTAAACAGCAGGCTTACAATGCAGTAACATAGGAAGTATGTAGTGGTGATGACAATGTTAAAGCTTTTATTGCTGCAAAGCTGGAGAAAGTGGTTAGGCATCCATGCATCTGCTTCCTGCAGGCAAGGAAGAGGGCTGGGGGCATGAGGTGGGGTCTGTCCGGTGGTAGAGCTGAGTATTGTCTCCATAGCAATGAAAGGAGAATCTGAGCTTGCTGGCCCTGGAGGAGCATGTTGATGGTAAACATGGTCAATATTAGGACCGGTCCCTGAGGGACCCCACAGATGACATTTAGGGCCATAAACTTAGCTTTCTACAGGTCAGCCACAGCTGTTTATAATTGGTAGGAGTGGAACCATCTGAGGATTGTTCAAGAGTCCAGTTTGTTTCTGTCGTCATTTCAGAACAATGATATGGTCTGCAGTGTTGATTGCAGCTGAGAGGTCTTGAAGGACTGGCAGTAAGGAGAAGTCCTGGTCAGCAGTAGGTCACTAAGGGGGAGTCCTGGTTGGCAGTAGATCATGGAGGAGAAGTCCTGGTCAGCATTAGGTCACAAAGGGAAAGTCATGGTCAGCAGTAGGTCACTAAGGGGGAGTCCTGGTTGGCAGTAGATCATGGAGGAGAAGTCCTGGTCAGCATTAGGTCACAAAGGGAAAGTCATGGTCAGCACTAGGTCACTAAGGGGGAGTCCTGGTTGGCAGTAGATCATGGAGGAGAAGTCCTGGTCAGCATTAGGTCACAAAGGGAAAGTCATGGTCAGCACTAGGTCAAGAAGGGGGAGTCCTGGTTGGTAGTAGATCATGGAGGAGGAGTCCTGGTTGGCAGTAGATCATGGAGGAGGAGTCCTGGGTGGCAGTAGATCATGGAGGAGGAGTCCTGGTTGGCAGTAGATCATGGAGGAGGAGTCCTGGTTGGCAGTAGATCATGGAGGAGGAGTCCTGGTTGGCAGTAGATCATGGAGGAGGAGTCCTGGTTGGTAGTAGATCATGGAGGAGGAGTCCTGGTTGGCAGTAGATCATGGAGGAGGAGTCCTGGTTGGCAGTAGATCATGGAGGAGGAGTCCTGGTTGGCAGTAGGTCATGGAGGAGGAGTCCTGGTTGGCAGTAGATCATGGAGGAGGAGTCCTGGTTGGCAGTAGATCATGGAGGAGGAGTCCTGGTTGGCAGTAGATCATGGAGGAGGAGTCCTGGTTGGCAGTAGATCATGGAGGAGGAGTCCTGGTTGGCAGTAGATCATGGAGGAGGAGTCCTGGTTGGCAGTAGGTCATTGGTGACTGTATCTGTGCTGTGTGGAAACCTGATTGAAATTTATAAAATTTAATCCATCTTCCTGAGAGTTTTGCTGTGTAAGACCTTGAATACTCGGAACAAGCTGTGATAAAAACATGTTTGTCAAGCCAGCAATGAACAAAACCCACAGGACAGTACGTATATCTGTTAGTTCGCTGAACTCTTTGAAGAGATCAGACGGACCCTTGCTGTGCTTCCTCTCCTCTCTGTCTTTCCATTTCCTCCAGTTGTTCTTTAATCAGCTTCATCTGATCGTCTAATTTCTCCTTAATTCCTGTAATTATTGAAAGTTTATCTTCTGTTTTCTGCAACTTTTCTTCATTGTTTTCGAGGGATTTTTTATAATCCACCCTTCTGCTTTCCAGCTCCATTTTTACCTCCAACAACTGAATTTTTTTGTCCACTTTGTCCCACTGGTATTTCTCCTCTAAGGCCTTAAGTTTCTTCTCATTCTTCATGTATTCCTTCTCCAGTTTCTCCTGCTCTGATTGCTGTTCATATCTGAAGTTTACCTGTTTAATTTTCTGTTCAGACAATATTTCAAGCACATGCAGGATCGCTTCCTTTTCTTTCTGTCTGTTAAAGTTTCATCAAGTTTTGCCATTTCCTCATGTGTGTCCTGAGATTTCAGACTTCTTTCGACAAGCTTCTTACTCTCCTCTGTGTCCTCCGTTTCACCGCGAGTCTGCATCTTGTTATCTGCAAACAGACGAAACAAACCATACTTACATTCATCTGTTGCACTGTGGACACAAACAAATAAACTGAAATACTCCTGTAAAGAACTGGATCAGGATATACTTTATATGGAGCATAATCATGAAGAGACATTTTTTTTGCTAAATTGTCAACTAAGTATAGCAAAAGTCAGAAAACATATCTCATAGGAGGTCAGATTGATTTGTTACCACTGCAAGTCTCTTCAAGGTGGACTTCTATCAGGTTTTAGGCTGGATCTGTCAGTTTTTTTTTACCAAGAGACAAACTGCTATATCACTGGTATTTGTTCAAATAACTCCTTTAAAGGAACTTATTCAATAATAATCATATTTTTTATATTGCGGCATCATAGGTGAGTGTTGATATTTTATGACATATTTCCGCATGTCTGCCATCTAGTGGCGGAAAGTGATAACAGGTTTAAGTCTGTTTGGAGAAGCAATTTTGCAGCTTTGGTGCTAAATGAGTTCAAAGATATGGTGTTTTGGAGGTTGCATGAATGGGGTCCTTGGGGAAATTAGGTTGAGAAGCTCCTGAGGATGATGACAACCAACATGAAGGAAGGTGTAAAAGCTGTAACTTACTCATCTTTCTCTGTCGTAGTTTCCACAAAGCAAATAAAACTGCGCATGTCAGCACCAAGCCGAGCGACAACACCACGACTATGATGATTCGAACCGCAGAACACGTCGGTTCCATAAACACATCGTCTGAAATGAGAAAATAAGCAGGAAGACTCTTATATAAAAGCAGAGCTTAGTGGTTAAAAGAAAAAAAAAAGGCAGATTATAAAAATTGATCAGTGTTCACCTGGAATCTGGATTTCTGTGCTCCTGGTCTGGTTGGTGCTTTTCTGTAGGACTCTACAGAGGAATTTGTTGTTGTGTCCCGTCTCCACAGTCACTCTGCTGCTGACCGTAAAAAGACCATCAGGACCTGTGAGCGTCTCCGTAGGTCCAGCAGAGAGGAGGTTTTCCTCGCCGTCCAGCCAGAACAGCTCGGGTTCTGGATACCAGCCTGCAGACTTGCACTGTAAAACCACTCTGCTGCTGCTTTCATCAACCTCCACCTTGACGACAACAGAAAACGAGACGGCACCTGAAGACGAAAAAACAGACGGTGAAAAGTCATCGAAGACTTTTCCTGCTTATTCAGAAAAGTTCCTGGTTTCTTCGTAAGAACGATGTGATTACCGACGGCAAGCCGAACGGTGGACGTGGTCCCCTCCGGGACGTGGCACCTGTACTCTCCCTCATCCGACAGCTTTACGTTCGATAGTTTCAGTGAAACGTCTCCTTGCTTCAGTTTGTCTGCAGACAGTGACGTTCTTCCTACATAGGACGGATGCTGATTCAGCAGTATTTCCACGCCATCCCGCCACAGATGGACAAACCGGGGCTTCAGGTCGGACCTCGCCCACTCCACCGTCCTCGGCGTGGCGTCCATGGCAGACTCCAGATGGCATGGCAGCGTGGCATCTTCGCCGAGCATCACCAGTAAGGGACCAGAAGAAGCAACCGTCTGAGACTGACCTGAGGGGACATTTATATGCTGGCATGTCAGCAAAGCAGCTGCTGGAAGCCGTTCTTTCAGTTCCATCTGAAACTGTAATAAGGATACTAAACATTTTTTTGGACTTTGGTTCATGCCTCCATCCTCAGGACAGTTAAATTCATAGTGAGGAATACAAATTCAGGTTCTCCAGTTTGGCAAACCCCCAAGCTGGATTCCTCCAGTCTGGTCGATCTGACTGGATGCATTTGAGGTAAATTATACATCGGACAAGCTAAAGCTGAGCAAACAGCAGTTTCTGCCATTGGACCGGAGATGGGCGGCAATGCTACTCTGAGCTTCAACTAGAAGTAATTTCATCACATTTCTTCATGCAAGTGAGTGGGATCAAAGAAACCCTGCATCCATGTATGAAAACACTTTAAAGACTGCAGTGCAGGAACCTAACAGTCGCCCAGACAAGGGGGTCACCAAGGTGGGCAACGAAGCAGGCCGAGCAGGCATAGACATGGCTTTGTGTGCTCCAATGAAGAAAAGACTGGAAACATTGGGGTTGAGATGAAATGTGAGGGTAACAAAGATCAAATAAACTTCAAAATAATAATGGAAAGAAAAATATCTAAATATGTATGTAAAACAAAACAGAACTAGAACAGGAAAATTTTAATAAGTAGAGTTTAAACTATGCAAAATGAAAACGTGCAGGGTGGCTGATTCAGCAAAGAAACGACGACATCAGCAGAGAGAAAGAGGAAAAACCAGGTGAAGGAGCAGCGGAAGACGAGTCTATGTGAGGCTTTCTTTTGGATCACTGAGAAAAATCTGCAGAATTGTGTAGTTCCTCTTTTCCAGACAACCTGCCTCATGTTCCACAGCTTCCTGTTACTTTGGCACCGACGCTGTCTGAAAAGATCTGCGACGTTGCAGGCAAAGTCAGAAGTTTGTCCAGCTTCTGGTGATTTGTTTTACTAAACATCCTGTCATTTCTACAGAAACGATTTAACTTGTCGCAGCGTTCTGCAGTTCAGATCTGGAGATGTGAAACCAACCAAGTTCTGATTAAACCGTTGACATAACCCAAACAAGAACATACGACCATCATGGTCCGAGCAGGATGTGTAATTAGACTTCCTACCATAACCTGCAGTGCAAAGCGTAATCTTTCTGAACTGCCTGTTACATGTGTGTTACATGTATGTTTGTGTGGAACTCGCCTCCACAGCAATGCGCCAGCAGGACGAAGACTGCAGTGAGATGAAGTAAATTTCTCAGATGTGATTTACACAAGTGTCGGATCCACCAGAGAAACATGCTGAAATCTGGATGAAGACCTGCGAAATGGTGAGAAGAAAGAAATGCAGAAATATATAAAGCTGGTTGTAAATCAGTTTTATCATCCAGAGTTATAAATAATCCAGAATATTCTATTTATTTATATTATATTTATTAACATTATTATTTATTATATATTATATTTATGTATATTCATAATATTCTCGTTTTTATGGCAGAAAATTCCTTTTGAAATAAAATGTTCCTGATGGGAAAACCATGTGTGCTCCACATGCACATGATCTATGTGTCTGAATTTGTGTTTCTGGGAGGCGTGATTCACATAAAACACATGTAGTTCACATGTTGGACACATGATACAGATGTAAACCACATGTAATCTGCCTGTGATTTGTGTTATTCACATGAAATCACTCCCAAACCACCTGTTTGCACATGTGAACCACATGTAGCTCATATGTGTTTTTTCTCCGGAAGGGATAAATGAGCATGTGAAAAACTAAATGTGGAAATGAAAAAAAAAAGTGTAAAATAATACATCACTGTGGAAATAAATATAACTATGGAGATAAACTTAAAAAAGTAATCAAATGTGTTAAAAATGACATATTTATTAAATTCCTTATTTATTTATTTATTTTGTTTTTAATGATGACAAGTTTTGGCTGCCATGCTGTACAACATAGTTATGGTTTATGAAAACATTTAAAGATTTAAAGAAAAGCAAAAATAACTTGTTTCTTTGTGCATTATATGTTTATTTAGGTGGTTTTAGCCTTTATGTTTTGTTTTCATCCAACCAGGATGTTTGTTGTGTCCAGTTTTTTTCGCCAGACAAACCATCAAACTGACGAAAAGAAGGAAAAACTATTAAAATACAGCATTTTACAGCGACAGACGAGGGTTTTTCTACTTCTTACAAAACGTCAAACTGGTTTGTTGATAAACACCATAAAGCAATAGAAGGCGAAGAGATTGTAAACGTAGGTTTTTATAAAGATTAAATAATATATTAAACCATCAACATATGAGCATATTTTTAGTTAGAAAAAGAAGCGAACCTGCCCTGAAGAGTTGTCCGAGTGCAGTTTGATCCTGGTCAGGTGAGTCTTTGGGTGTTTATGATGAAAATGTCCTGACACACACTGAACTGTGCTGACAGAGATCTTTTACCCTCGAGCCAGAAGAAATAAGCTACTGTTCTCAATCATTAACCGTCATTCTGCAGGCCCGAGGATTGAAATTGCACCTTAAACTTGTAAAATGAAACTGAGGAGGACCTGAAAAATCGGCCCTGCAGACTTTAGAACATGCTACGCGGGGAAGGTTCACTGGAGGACATGCTGAACCGTCTCGTACATGGATCTCTCTGGAACCCTGTACTTGTGGGATGGGGTCTCTGTGGATTTTTCAGGCACGTCACTGTCAGGTCAGTTAGATTAGTTAACTTATATGTAAACCAGGGGTGTCCAAAGTTGGTCCTCAGGGGCCGCTGTTTTGCAGGTTTTTGATGTGTCCCTGTTCCAACACACCTGGCTCACATTGAATGGACCCAACAACCTGAGTTTTTTCACTGGCTGATTAATTTGTCAAGTGTGTTGGAGGGGGGATGCATGGAAAACATATTCGATTGTGGCCCTGAAGGACCAGCGCTGGACACCCCAGGTGTGAACATTGAAAATGCATAGGGCACCACACACCACTAGCAGGCCCAGAAACTAAATATGCATCCTTGTCTGAGAATTTAAATTACTTCTCTTTATTAGGCCCGAGCACCTTGGCGGTGCGAAGGCCTATTGTAATTGCAGTGTTTATTATTATTATTAGGCCCGAGCACCTTGGCGGTGCGAAGGCCTATTGTAATTGCAGTGTTTATTATTATTATTAGGCCCGAGCACCTTGGCGGTGCGAAGGCCTATTGTAATTGTAGTGTTTATTAGGCCCGAGCACCTTGGCGGTGCGAAGGCCTATTGTAATTGCAGCGTTTATTATTATTAGGCCCGAGCACCTTGGCGGTGCGAAGGCCTATTGTAATTGCAGCGTTTATTAGGCCCGAGCACCTTGGCGGTGCGAAGGCCTATTGTAATTGCAGTGTTTATTAGGCCCGAGCACCTTGGCGGTGCGAAGGCCTATTGTAATTGCAGCGTTTATTATTATTAGGCCCGAGCACCTTAGCGGTGCGAAGGCCTATTGTAATTGCAGTGTTTATTATTATTATTATTAGGCCCGAGCACCTTGGCGGTGCGAAGGCCTATTGTAATTGCAGTGTTTATTATTATTATTATTATTAGGCCCGAGCACCTTGGCGGTGCGAAGGCCTATTGTAATTGCAGCGTTTATTATTAGGCCCGAGCACCTTGGCGGTGCGAAGGCCTATTGTAATTGCAGTGTTTATTAGGCCCGAGCACCTTGCCGGTGCGAAGGCCTATTGTAATTGCAGCGTTTATTATTATTATTATTAGGCCCGAGCACCTTGGCGGTGCGAAGGCCTATTGTAATTGCAGTGTTTATTATTAGGCCCGAGCACCTTGGCGGTGCGAAGGCCTATTGTAATTGCAGTGTTTATTATTATTATTATTATTATTATTATTATTATTATTATTATTATTTTTATTCGGACACTTCGCGTGCTTTTTTGGAGGCCTGAACGTGCTCGAAAACTCACCAAATTTTGCGTACCCCCCCAAGGGAATACGAAAAATTTGATATTTTGAGGTGCTCCAGAATGTTTGGGCAAAACTGAATGAGAGCGCCACCTATTTTAGGTGCCCCGCCACTGCATGTCGTTAATCTTTATGAAAATTCATACACATGATCTACATGCTAGGGCGAACAAAAAATCCTCTTAATGTCATGGTGAAATGTCGACAGGAAGGCGGCCATTTAAGGTCAAAATCAATATTTTGGCGTTTTAGCACCTCGCATTTTAACGAACTCGTCCTAGAGCTTTTATCCCACTGAGCCACAAATTGCTGAGGATGTTCAGGAGGCATGTGTGATTAAATGTTGTGTTATTTCTTCTAATAGGAGACTTAGTTTACGAGGGGTGGGGCCTCAAAGTTTGATGTCTCGCCATGAAAAATTAAACGGATATAACTCCCACATAAAGCAACATTTCCGCACCAAATTTGCTAGATATGATGGCAGTCCCCTCCTACAGAGTTCTATATGTCAATATTTTGATTATGAAATAGCCACGCCCCCTGGAGGTCAAAAGTGTTGTTTTTTGCTCACACACCCATAACTCTGGCTTGGTGGACACCATATGGCCCAAATTCACTCAGGCATCACAAAACATGTTGGTGAAGAGATCTGGTAAAGGACGTTGCTCTACGCTGCACGGCGTGCCCGTGACGCCATGGCGAAGTTCCATGCGGCGGCGTGACATCATAAATCACTATAAAATTGTCAATTTTGATCTGATCACCCTAAAACTTATAGGGATTAATAAGGGATCAGTCCTGAACAGATTAATGTGACCATTGCTGGTGTAGACCTAAGCCCCGCCCACTTACAACAGGAAGTGGTTTTTTCCACGTTTGAGGGTCATGCTTCTAAGCAAATGGTCCAAAACACTTGAGCCTCCTCCAAAACATGTCAAACCCTTTCATGATGCCACAATAAAAACCTCAAGTTGCTACGCTAAACGGGACATGGCGAATGGCGGTCCAACGCCATGAAACAGGAAGTACCTGTGACCAAGCCATGGAACCTTGGACCGCCATCAAACTTGCCATGACTGATGATAGTAAGGCCCTGAACTAAGCCCCATTGAAACATTATGGAATAAATGGAGCATGTCTCCATAGCGCCCCCTACAATATTTCAATCAATCAGCCCCGCCCACTACATTGATCGACATGGATAAAATTCAGCACAGTTGGAGAACCTGCCAGTACCTTCAAAAAAGTCTCTTGGACATATGGGCTAAATTCAACAGGAAGTCGGCCATTTTGAAAAAGGTGCCATTTTTGGGGTCATTTCTTTGCCATGCATTTTAAACAACTCCTCCTAGGGATATTGTCCAACTGACACCCAACTTGCACAGGATGCTCAGGAGGCATGTGTGATGTAAAGTTGTGTTATTTCTTCTAATAGAAGATTTAGTTTAGGAGGGGCGGGCCCTCAAAGTTTTATGTCTCATTAACAATGACTTATTGCTAAAACTCCCACATAAAACAACATATCAGCACAGGAATCGACCCATTTGATGCCAGTCCCATGATGAACAAAATCTGCAATGCAATAATGGGACTATGAATTAGCCCCACCCCTTGGCAACAAGAAGTGTCTGATATCATGAACCAGGAAGTACCTGTAACAAAGCCATGAAATTGTTGATCTTCACCATACTTGCCATGAGTCATGAAAGTTATGCCCTTAATAGAGTAAAATTACAATATAGTGGAAAAGATAGTAAATGGCTACATAGCGCCCCCTACAATATTTTAATTAATCAGCCCCGCCCACTACATTGACTGACATGGATATGATTCTTTACAGTTGTAGACCCTCCCAGTACCTTCAAAAAAGTCTCTTGGACATATGGGCTAAATCCAACAGGAAGTCGGCCATTTTGAAAAGGGTGCCATTTTTGGGGTCATTTCTGTCATTTTCTTTGTCATGCATTTGGAGGAACTTCTCCTAAGAATTTTGTCCAACTTTAACCCAAATGAGTCAGGATGCTCAAGAGGCATGTGTGATTAAAAGTTGTGCTATTTCTTTTAATAGGGGATATCGTTTAGGAGAGGCGGGGCAGCAAAGCAGATGTGATGCAATGAAAAGGAAAACTGACATAACTCCCACAAAAAACAACCAACCTGCACCAAATTTGCTACAGATGATGCCAGTCATATCCTTCACATTTGTGCATGTCAATAATTAGATTATAAGTTAGCCCCGCCCTTGGTGACAGGAAGTGACCCTTCATAAGGCCTAAATGGCCTGAAGTGCAGTCTGGCTGCACTTTAGGTTGAGAGAGGCATGGGAAGGATGTTGGCAGGGGAGGCGGTGGCATTATGCCGAGCGGCGCCATGGTGCGAGGGCCTATATCACCGCTTGCGGTTTTAATTATTATTAGGCCCGAGCACCTTGGCAGTGCGAAGGCCTATTGTAATTGCAGCGTTTATTATTATTATTATTATTATTTTTATTCGGACACTTCGCGTGCTTTTTTGGAGGCCTGAACGTGCTCGAAAACTCACCAAATTTTGCGTACCCCCCCAAAGGAATACGAAAAATTTGATATTTTGAGGTGCTCCAGAATGTTTGGGCGAAACTGAACGAGAGCGCCACCTATTTTAGGTGCCCCGCCACTGCATGTCGTTAATCTTTATGAAAATTCATACACATGATCTACATGACAGGACAAACAAAAAATCCTCTTAATGTCATGGTGAAATGTCGACAGGAAGGCGGCTATTTTAGGTCAAAGTCAATATTTTGGCGTTTTAGATCCTCGCATTTTAACGAACTCGTCCTAGAGCTTTTAACCCACTGAGCCACAAATTGCTGAGGATGTTCAGGAGGCATGTGTGATTAAATGTTGTGTTATTTCTTCTAATAGGAGACTTAGTTTACGAGGGGTGGGGCCTCAAAGTTTGATGTCTCGCCATGAAAAATTAAACGGATATAACTCCCACATAAAGCAACATTTCTGCAACAAATTTGCAAGATATGATGGCAGTCCCCTCCTACAGAGTTCTATATGTCAAAATTTTGATTATGAAATAGCCACGCCCCCTGGAGGTCAAAAGTGTTGTTTTTTGCTCACACACCCATAACTCTGGCTTGGTGGACACCACATGGCCCAAATTCACTCAGGCATCACAAAACATGTTGGTGAAGAGATCTGATAAAGGACGTTGCTCTACGCTGCACGGCGTGCCCGTGACGCCATGGCGAAGTTCCATGCGGCGGCGTGACATCATAAATCACTATAAAATTGTCAATTTTGATCTGATCACCCTAAAATTTATAGGGATTAATAAGGGATCAGTCCTGAACAGATTAATGTGACCATTGCTGGTCTAGACCTAAGCCCCGCCCACTTGCAACAGGAAGTGGTTTTTTCCACGTTTGAGGGTCATGCTTCTAAGCGAATGGTCCCAAACACTTGAGACTCCTCCAAAACATGTCAAACCCTTTCATGATGCCACAATCAAAACCTCAAGTCGCTACGCTAAACGGGACATGGCGAATGGCGGTCCAACGCCATGAAACAGGAAGTACTTGTGACCAAACCATGGAACCTTGGACCGCCACCAAACTTGCCATGACTGATGACAGTAAGGCCCTGAACTAAGCCCCATTGAAACATTATGGAATAAATGGAGCATGTCACCATAGCGCCCCCTACAAAATTTCAATCAATCAGCCCCGCCCACTACATGGACCGACATGGAAAAAATTCAGCACAGTTGGAGAACCTTCCAGTACCTTCAAAAAAGTCTCTTGGACATATAGGCTAAATTAAACAGGAAGTCGGCCATGTTGAAAAATGTGCCATTTTTGGGGTCATTTCTTTGCCATGCATTTTAAACAACTCCTCCTAGGGATATTGTCCAACTGACACCCAACTTGCACAGGATGCTCAGGAGGCATGTGTGATGTAAAGTTGTGTTATTTCTTCTAATAGAAGATTTAGTTTAGGAGGGGCGGGCCCTCAAAGTTTGATGTCTCATTAACAAAGACTTATTGCTAAAACTCCCACATAAAACAACATATCAGCACAGGAATCGACACATTTGATGCCAGTCCCATGATGAACAAAATCTGCAATGCAATAATGGGACTATGAATTAGCCCCACCCCTTGGCAACAAGAAGTGTCTGATATCATGAACCAGGAAGTACCTGTAACAAAGCCAGGAAATTGTTGATCTTCACCATACTTGCCATGAGTCATGACAGTTATGTCCTTAATAAAATAAAATTACAATATAATGGAAAAGATAGTAAATGGCTCGATAGCGCCCCCTACAATATTTCAATCAATCAGCCCCGTCCACTACATTGACTGACATGGATATGATTCGGGAAACTTGTAGACCCTCCCAGTACCTTCAAATAAGTCTCTTGGACATATGGGCTAAATCAAACAGGAAGTCGGCCATGTTGAAAAAAGGTGCCATTTTCGGGGTCATTTCTGTCATTTTCTTTGCCATGCTTTTTGAGGAAGTCCTGCTAAGATTTTTATCTAACTTTAATCCAAATGAGTCAGGATGCTCAAGAGGCATGTGTGATTAAAAGTTGTGCTATTTCTTTTAATAGGGGATATCGTTTAGGAGAGGCGGGGCAGCAAAGCAGATGTGATGCAATGAAAAGGAAAACTGACATAACTCCCACAAAAAACAACCAACCTGCACCAAATTTGCTACAGATGATGTCAGTCATATCCTTCACATTTGTGCATGGCAATAATTAGATGATAAGTTAGCCCCGCCCCTTGGTGACAGGAAGTGACCGTTCATAAGGCCTAAATGGCCTGAAGTGCAGTCTGGCTGCACTTTAGATTGAGAGAGGCATGGGAAGGATGTTGCCAGGGGAGGCGGTGGCATTATGCCGAGCGGCGCCATGGTGCGAGGGCCTATATCACCGCTTGCGGTTTTAATTATTATTATTATTTTTATTCGGACACTTCGCGTGCTTTTTTGGAGGCCTGAACGTGCTCGAAAACTCACCAAATTTTGCGTACCCCCCCAAGGGAATACGAAAAATTTGATATTTTGAGGTGCTCCAGAATGTTTGGGCGAAACTGAACGAGAGCGCCACCTATTTTAGGTGCCCCGCCACTGCATGTCGTTAATCTTTATGAAAATTCATACACATGATCTACATGCAAGGGCGAACAAAAAATCCTCTTAATGTCATGGTGAAATGTCGACAGGAAGGCGGCCATTTTAGGTCAAAGTCAATATTTTGGCGTTTTAGCACCTCGCATTTTAACGAACTCGTCCTAGAGCTTTTATCCCACTGAGCCACAAATTGCTCAGGATGTTCAGGAGGCATGTGTGATTAAATGTTGTGTTATTTCTTCTAATAGGAGACTTAGTTTACGAGGGGCGGGGCCTCAAAGTTTGATGTCTCGCCATGAAAACTTAAACGGATATAACTCCCACATAAAGCAACATTTCTGCACCAAATTTGCTAGATATGATGGCAGTCCCCTCCTACAGAGTTCTATATGTCAATATTTTGATTATGAAATAGCCACGCCCCCTGGAGGTTGAAAGTGTTGTTTTTTGCTCACACACCCATAACTCTGGCTTGGTGGACACCACATGGCCCAAATTCACTCAGGCATCACAAAACATGTTGGTGAAGAGATCTGATAAAGGACGTTGCTCTACACCGCACGGCGTGCCCGTGACGCCATGGCGAAGTTCCATGCGGCGGCGTGACATCATAAATCACTATAAAATTCTCAATTTTGATCTGATCACCCTAAAACTTATAGGGATTAATAAGGGATCAGTCCTGAACAGATTAATGTGACCATTGCTGGTCTAGACCTAAGCCCCGCCCACTTACAACAGGAAGTGGTTTTTTCCACGTTTGAGGGTCATGCTTCTAAGCAAATGGTCCCAAACACTTGAGACTCCTCCAAAACATGTCAAACCCTTTCATGATGCCACAATAAAAACCTCAAGTTGCTACGCTAAACGGTACATGGCGAATGGCGGTCCAACGCCATGAAACAGGAAGTACCTGTGACCAAGCCATGGAACCTTGGACCGCCACCAAACTTGCCATGACTGATGACAGTAAGGCCCTGAACTAAGCCCCATTGAAACATTATGGAATAAATGGAGCATGTCTCCATAGCGCCCCCTACAAAATTTCAATCAATCAGCCCCGCCCACTACGTGGACCGACATGGATAAAATTCAGCACAGTTGGAGAACCTTCCAGTACCTTCAAAAAAGTCTGTTGGACATATGGGCTAAATTCAACAGGAAGTCGGCCATTTTGAAAAAGGTGCCATTTTTGGGGTCATTTCTTTGCCATACATTTTAAACAACTCCTCCTAGGGATATTGTCCAACTGACACCCAACTTGCACAGGATGCTCAGGAGGCATGTGTGATTTAAAGTTGTGTTATTTCTTCTAATAGAAGATTTAGTTTAGGAGGGGCAGGCCCTCAAAGTTTTATGTCTTATTAACAAAGACTTATTGCTAAAACTCCCACATAAAACAACATATCAGCACAGGAATCGACACATTTGATGCCAGTCCCATGATGAACAAAATCTAAAATGCAATGATATGACTATGAACTAGCCCCACCCCTTGGCAACAAGAAGTGTCTGATATCATGAACCAGGAAGTACCTGTAACAAAGCCATGAAATTGTTGATCTTCACCATACTTGCCATGAGTCATGACAGTTATGTACTTAATAGAGTAAAATTACAATATAGTGGAAAAGATAGTAAATGGCTCCATAGCGCCCCCTACAATATTTCAATCAATCAGCCCCGCCCACTACATCGACTGACATGGATATGATTCGGGACACTTGTAGACCCTCCCAGTACCTTCAAATAAGTCTCTTGGACATATGGGCTAAATCAAACAGGAAGTGGGCCATTTTGAAAAAGGTGCCATTTTTGGGGTCATTTCTGTCATTTTCTTTGTCATGCATTTTGAGAAGTTCCTTCTAAGAATTTTATCTAACTTTAACCCAAATGAGTCAGGATGCTCAAGAGGCATGTGTGATTAAAAGTTGTGCTATTTCTTTTAATAGGGGATATCATTTAGGAGAGGCGGGGCAGCAAAGCAGATGTGATGCAATGAAAAGGAAAACTGACATAACTCCCCCAAAAAACAACCAACCTGCATCAAATTTGCTACAGATGATGCCAGGCATATCCTTCACATTTGTGCATGTCAATAATTAGATCATAAATTAGCCCCGCCCCTTGTTTACAGGAAGTGACCGTTCATAAGGCCTAAATGGCCTGAAGTGCAGTCTGGCTGCACTTTAGGTTGAGAGGGGCATGGGAAGGATGTTGCCAGGGGAGGCGGTGGCATTATGCCGAGTGGCGCCATGGTGCGAGGGCCTATATCACCGCCTGCGGTTTTAATTATTAGGCCCGAGCACCTTGGCGGTGCGAAGGCCTATTGTAATTGCAGTGTTTATTATTATTATTATTATTATTTTTATTCGGACACTTCGCGTGCTTTTTTGGAGGCCTGAACGTGCTCGAAAACTCACCAAATTTTGCGTACCCCCCCAAGGGAATACGAAAAATTTGATATTTTGAGGTGCTCCAGAATGTTTGGGCGAAACTGAACGAGAGCGCCACCTATTTTAGGTGCCCCGCCACTGCATGTCATTAATCTTTATGAAAATTCATACACATGATCTACATGACAGGGCGAAGAAAAAATCCTCTTAATGTCATGGTGAAATGTCGACAGGAAGGCGGCCATTTTAGGTCAAAGTCAATATTTTGGCGTTTTAGCACCTCGCATTTTAACGAACTCGTCCTAGAGCTTTTATCCCACTGAGCCACAAATTGCTCAGGATGTTCAGGAGGCATGTGTGATTAAATGTTGTGTTATTTCTTCTAATAGGAGACTTAGTTTACGAGGGGCGGGGCCTCAAAGTTTGATGTCTCGCCATGAAAAATTAAACGGATATAACTCCCACATAAAGCAACATTTCTGCACCAAATTTGCTAGATATGATGGCAGTCCCCTCCTACAGAGTTCTATATGTCAATATTTTGATTATGAAATAGCCACGCCCCCTGGAGGTCAAAAGTGTTGTTTTTTGCTCACACACCCATAACTCTGGCTTGGTGGACACCACATGGCCCAAATTCACTCAGGCATCACAAAACATGTTGGTGAAGAGATCTGGTAAAGGACGTTGCTCTACGCTGCACGGCGTGCCCGTGACGCCATGGCGAAGTTCCATGCGGCGGCGTGACATCATAAATCACTATAAAATTCTCAATTTTGATCTGATCACCCTAAAACTTATAGGGATTAATAAGGGATCAGTCCTGAACAGATTAATGTGACCATTGCTGGTCTAGACCTAAGCCCCGCCCACTTACAACAGGAAGTGGTTTTTTCCACATTTGAGGGTCATGCTTCTAAGCAAATGGTCCCAAACACTTGAGCCTCCTCCAAAACATGTCAAACCCTTTCATGATGCCACAATAAAAACCTCACGTCGCTACGCTAAACGGGACATGGCAAATGGCGGTCCAACGCCATGAAAGAGGAAGTACCTGTGACCAAGCCATGGAACCTTGGACCGCCACCATACTTGCCATGACTGATGACAGTCAGGCCCTGGACTAAGCCCCATTGAAACATTATGGAATAAATGGAGCATGTCTCCATAGCGCCCCCTACAAAATTTCAATCAATCAGCCCCGCCCACTACATGGACCGACATGGATAAAATTCAGCACAGTTGGAGAACCTTCCAGTACCTTCAAAAAAGTCTCTTGGACACATGGGCTAAATCATACAGGAAGTCGGCCATTATGAAAAAGGTGCCATTTTTGGGGTCATTTCTTTGCCATGCATTTTAAACAACTCCTCCTAGGGATATTGTCCAACTGACACCCAACTTGCACAGGATGCTCAGGAGGCATGTGTGATTTAAAGTTGTGTTATTTCTTCTAATAGAAGATTTAGTTTAGGAGGGGCGGGCCCTCAAAGTTTTATGTCTCATTAACAAAGACTTATTGCTAAAACTCCCACATAAAACAACATATCAGCACAGGAATCGACACATTTGATGCCAGTCCCATGATGAACAAAATATACAATGCAATAATGGGACTATGAATTAGCCCCGCCCCTTGGCAACAACAAGTGTCTGATATCATGAACCAGGAAGTACCTGTAACAAAGCCATGGAACCTTTCATCTTCACCATACTTGCCATGAGTCATGACAGTTATGTCCTTAATAAAATAAAATTACAATATAGTGGAAAATATAGTAAATGGCTCCATAGCGCCCCCTACAATATTTCAATCAATCAGCCCCGCCCACTACATTGACTGACATGGATAAAATTCAGCATACTTGTAGACCCTCCCAGTACCTTCAAAAAAGTCTCTTGGACATATGGGCTAAATCAAACACGAAGTCGGCCATGTTGAAAAAGGTGCCATTTTTGGGGTCATTTCTGTCATTTTCTTTGCCATGCATTTTGAGAAGGTCCTCCTAAGAATTTTCTCCAACTGTAACCCAAATGAGTCAGGATGCTCAAGCTGCATATCTGATTAAAAGTTGTGTTATTTCTTTTAATAGGGGATATCGTTTAGGAGAGGCGGGGCATCGAAGCAGATGTGATCCAATGAAAAGGAAAACTGACATAACTCCCACAAAAAACAACCAACCATATTTATAGACATGTATGTACAGATGAACATGCAGGTCCATCTGAAGGAATTATTAATTATGTGAATCAGTTTCATATGTGTTTTCTTGTTTAGAAGCAGACTGATTGCTCTTTGATTTATAGACATTTGTTCGGATTCTTGGATAGAGTGGTATTGGATCAGCTCTGTTGATGGATTGATTAAAACATCCAGTGCGGCTAATACTTACAACAATAAGTTACTGAAAACTATATTTATGTAAATGATGTTAACAGTTTTTAACAAATGTCACAGGCATGTTAATAAGCATAATGAATTAAAACTAAACTTGAAGCATTTATGTATTATTCCTCCTTGTTGCTCTTTGTCTGTACTGTGGGGGATTACATGAAAAAGAAAAAATCTGAGGCTTTGGTTCTGAGAATGAGCAGCTAATTCTTGTTTTGAATAAAGTAAAAATAATGTAACATCCATTTATGGAAAACTGGTGGGATTTTTTTTTCAATTTCATTAAACACTGTGGCATATTTGATCCACTTTTAGATTATTTTTTTCAATTTATTGAAGCCAGAGTATGTAAGATTTCAAAGCGATTCTTTCCAACACTAGGTGGCAAACACCATGTAGTGAGCAAAACCACACAACTGCTACCTCTACAAACCACCACAGGGCGGAAGTAGTGAGCTAAACTTGCTCCTCACCCCTCCCATCCTCTAAATACAGCGGAACCGTCACCGTCCACAAGACTCAAAGTTTATTTACAAACTGTGTGATGACATCCAGTATTTCAGCTCTACATGAACCGGTAAGTAACTGTTAACACAACAGGCTCTTCGTCATGCTGAAAATGATACTCTCTTATGGTGTTTTTTTTGCAAAGTAGTACGTAAAAATGACAATATCGCGTATGGAATAAACGGTGGTACTAAGAAGAGGCTAAGCTACGTGCTAAGCTAGCTATAGTTGTTAGGCTAATTCTAACTTTATTAATATTTCTGCATATATTCAGCTGATGTTAGACTGAATCAGCCTAACACAGGCAGTCAGACACTGACATAATGCAGAATTTACATGTTTGAATGTTGTTACAGCGATGATCCGTGTACACACTTGTTTTCAGTGATGAATATGACATGTTAAGGTTGCCAGGAAGGCCGAGGCAGGGCTGGTGGACGGTCCGAGGACAAGCGGGTCAGTCTGAGGAAGACGAGCTGCAGCTTCCAGAGATGTGACTGGCTAGCTGTAGTACAGGTAAAATGCAGTTTCATGTTCACTGTTTTGTCTCAAGATATTACTGATAAAAAACATTTATTACAGGAATTCCACAGTATTCCAATAACCAACAATGGTAAACGAGGCTGAAGTTAGCTTCCGATTCGCAATATGTGTAAAGGGCAATTCCACTGAATTTTTCGGAAACACCACATTAGACCAGGTCCTGACAAAAAACTACAACACTTGGACTCTTAAAACCAGGGTTAAAATATTCCACATACTATGCAGATTCAATAAAACATAGTGTCTGATTTGTGAAATCTTTATTCTATTTGTGAAAATGCAAATAAGGGTCATTTCATGACTTTTTTGGCATCTGGACCACATTACATCAGGTCCTGACAAAAAACTAAAACACTTAGACTCTTCAAATGTGGGCTAAAATATTCCACATACTATACCAGTTTTTTGTCAGTACCTGGTCTAATGTGGTGGTGTTTCCAAAAAATTCAGTGTAATTGCCCTTTACACATATTGCAGCCATAAGCTGCGGATCGGAAGCTAACTTCAGCCTCGTCAATGGTAACTGTTTTATGTATTATTTGTTGTTGTAACATAAATGTAATTTTATATTTGAGCTTGTTACCTACTGCTCTGTCTTCCATATGTTACTTCTTGCTTTGGCATCCAGACATTAGTTTTAGATATTACAGTAATATATTAACTTAGTCTCTAAACAAAGTTGGTAGACACAGACCTTCACTAAAAAATCTGATCTTTCACTTTTCACTTTGTTTTCCATCAGTTAGTAAAATGTGGCTCTATTTATCTAACCAATCTTTTGTATAATTTTGCAGAGACGTCTTGATGACATAAATGTGAAGGACCTAAGAAGACTCACATCCCAGCTCCTCAGAAGGAAACAAGGCTTGATTCCCAGTTGCTGTGTGGCTACTGAAGAGCAGTTTCCTGATCTGCACAGACACAACATTGGTTTTGTTTTTGGTGTTTGATTCTTTTTTTTTTTTCTAGTAAACCACAATTTAATAGCATTTCTGTGGAATCTATTGTTTACATGTTCGTTGATTGTATTGTTTCTTACTTATAACTTTGTTTTACTAATTAAGTAATTTGAGCTACTTTGTACACTTTGAAGCGTTCTTAAAATAAAGAAATTTAAATGCTTTTCCCCATTTATTCAATACATTCAAGTCATCTAAATAACTGCAGTAGGATGTGATCATACAGGAACAAGATAAAAGTTTATTACAATTTATGACTGTAATAAATACAGATCTAACAGTGTATAAACACACCACAAATCCCACAGAGAAAAGTCTATGATCCACAAACAGAAGACACAACTATATACAAAAGATCAACCAACCTGCACCAAATTCACTACAGATGATGCCAGTCATATTCTTCACATTTGTGCATGTCAATAATTAGATTATAAATTAGCCCCGCCCCTTGGTGACAGGAAGTGACCCTTCATAAGGCCTAAATGGCCTGAAGTGCAGTCTGGCTGCACTTTAGGTTGAGAGAGGCATGGGAAGGATGTTGCCAGGGGAGGCGGTGGCATTATGCCGAGCGGCGCCACGGTGCGAGGGCCTATATCACCGCTTGCGGTTTTAATTATTATTATTATTATTATTATTATTATTTTTATTCGGACACTTCGCGTGCTTTTTTGGAGGCCTGAACGTGCTCGAAAACTCACCAAATTTTGCGTACCCCCCCAAGGGAATACGAAAAATTTGATATTTTGAGGTGCTCCAGAATGTTTGGGCGAAACTGAATGAGAGCGCCACCTATTTTAGGTGCCCCGCCACTGCATGTCGTTAATCTTTATGAAAATTCATACACATGATCTACATGCTAGGGCGAACAAAAAATCCTCTTAATGTCATGGTGAAATGTCGACAGGAAGGCGGCCATTTTAGGTCAAAGTCAATATTTTGGCGTTTTAGCACCTCGCATTTTAACGAACTCGTCCTAGGGCTTTTATCCCACTGAGCCACAAATTGCTCAGGATGTTCAGGAGGCATGTGTGATTAAATGTTGTGTTATTTCTTCTAATAGGAGACTTAGTTTACGAGGGGCGGGGCCTCAAAGTTTGATGTCTCGCCATGAAAAATTAAACGGATATAACTCCCACATAAAGCAACATTTCTGGACCAAATTTGCTAGATATGATGGCAGTCCCCTCCTACAGAGTTCTATATGTCAATATTTTGATTATGAAATAGCCACGCCCCCTGGAGGTCAAAAGTGTTTTTTTTTGCTCACACACCCAGAACTCTGGCTTGGTGGACACCACATGGCCCAAATTAACTCAGGCATCACAAAACATGTCGGTGAAGAGATCTGGTAAAGGACGTTGCTCTACGCTGCACGGCGTGCCCGTGACGCCATGGCGAAGTTCCATGCGGCGGCGTGACATCATAAATCACTATAAAATTGTCAATTTTGATCTGATCACCCTAAAACTTATAGGGATTAATAAGGGATCGGTCCTGAACAGATTAATGTGACCATTGCTGGTGTAGACCTCAGCCCCGCCCACTTACAACAGGAAGTGGTTTTTTCCACGTTTGAGGATAATGCTTCTAAGCAAATGATCCCAAACACTTGAGACTCCTCCAAAACATGTCAAACCCTTTCATGATGCCACAATAAAAACCTCAAGTCGCTACGCTAAACGGGACATGGCGAATGGCGGTCCAACGCCATGAAACAGGAAGTACCTGTGACCAAGCCATGGAACCTTGGACCGCCATCAAACTTGCCATGACTGATGACAGTAAGGCCCTGAACTAAGCCCCATTGAAACATTATGGAATAAATGGAGCATGTCTCCATAGCGCCCCCTACAAAATTTCAATCAATCAGCCCCGCCCACTACATGGACCGACATGGATAAAATTCAGCACAGTTGGAGAACCTGCCAGTACCTTCAAAAAAGTCTCTTGGACATATGGGCTAAATTCAACAGGAAGTCGGCCATTTTGAAAAAGGTGTCATTTTTGGGGTCATTTCTTTGCCATGCATTTTAAACAACTCCTCCTAGGGATATTGTCCAACTGACACCCAACTTGCACAGGATGCTCAGGAGGCATGTGTGATTTAAAGTTGTGTTATTTCTTCTAATAGAAGATTTAGTTTAGGAGGGGCGGGCCCTCAAAGTTTTATGTCTTATTAACAAAGACTTATTGCTAAAACTCCCACATAAAACAACATATCAGCACAGGAATCGACCCATTTGATGCCAGTCCTATGATGAACAAAATCTACAATGCAATAATATGACTCTGAACTAGCCCCACCCCTTGGCAACAACAAGTGTCTGATATCATGAACCAGGAAGTACCTGTGACAAAGCCATGAAATTGTTGATCTTCACCATACTTGCCATGAGTCATGACAGTTATGTCCTTAATAGAGTAAAATTACAATATAGTGGAGAAGATAGTAAATGGCTCCATAGCGCCCCCTACAATATTTCAATCAATCAGCCCCGCCCACTACACTGACTGACATGGATGTGTTTCGGCACAGTTTTAGAACCTTCCAGTACCTTCAAAAAAGTCTCTTGGACATATGGGCTAAATCAAACAGGAAGTCAGCCATTTTGAAAAAGGTGACATATTTGGGGTAATTTCTGTCATTTTCTTTGCCATGCATTTTGAGCAACTCCTCCCAAGAATTTTATCCAACTTTAACCCAAATGAGTCAGGATGCTCAAGAGACATGTATGATTAAAAGTTGTGCTATTTCTTTTAATAGGGGATATCATTTAGGAGAGGCGGGGCAGCAAAGCAGATGTGATGCAACGAAAAGGAAAACTGACATAACTCCCACAAAAAACAACCAACCTGCACCAAATTTGCTACAGATGATGCTAGTCATATCCTTCACATTTCTGTATGTCAATAATTAGATGATAAGTTAGCCCCGCCCCTTGGTGACAGGAAGTGACCGTTCATAAGGCCTAAATGGCCTGAAGTGCAGTCTGGCTGCACTTTAGGTTGAGAGAGGCATGGGAAGGATGTTGCCACAGGAGGCGGTGGCATTATGCCGAGCGGCGCCATGGTGCGAGGGCCTATATCACCGCTTGCGGTTTTAATTATTAGGCCCGAGCACCTTGGCGGTGCGAAGGCCTATTGTAATTGCAGTGTTTATTATTATTATTATTAGGCCCGAGCACCTTGGCGGTGCGAAGGCCTATTGTAATTGCAGCGTTTATTATTAGGCCCGAGCACCTTGGCGGTGCGAAGGCCTATTGTAATTGCAGCGTTTATTATTATTATTATTATTTTTATTCGGACACTTCGCGTGCTTTTTTGGAGGCCTGAACGTGCTCGAAAACTCACCAAATTTTGCGTACCCCCCCAAGGGAATACGAAAAATTTGATATTTTGAGGTGCTCCAGAATGTTTGAGCGAAACTGAAGGAGAGCGCCACCTATTTTAGGTGCCCCGCCACTGCATGTCGTTAATCTTTATGAAAATTCATACACATGATCTACATGACAGGGCGAACAAAAAATCCTCTTAATGTCATGGTGAAATGTTGACAGGAAGGCGGCCATTTTAGGTCAAAGTCAATATTTTGGCGTTTTAGCACCTCGCATTTTAACGAACTCGTCCTAGGGCTTTTATCCCACTGAGCCACAAATTGCTCAGGATGTTCAGGAGACATGTGTGATGAAATGTTGTGTTATTTCTTCTAATAGGAGACTTAGTTTACGAGGGGTGGGTCCTCAAAGTTTGATGTCTCGCCATGAAAAATTAAACGGATATAACTCCCACATAAAGCAACATTTCTGCACCAAATTTGCTAGATATGATGGCAGTCCCCTCCTACAGAGTTCTATATGTCAATATTTTGATTATGAAATAGCCACGCCCCCTGGAGGTCAAAAGTGTTGTTTTTTGCTCACACACCCATAACTCGGGCTTGGTGGACACCACATGGCCCAAATTCACTCAGGCATCACAAAACATGTTGGTGAAGAGATCTGGTAAAGGACGTTGCTCTGCGCTGCACGGCGTGCCCGTGACGCCATGGCGAAGTTCCATGCGGCGGCGTGACATCATAAATCACTATAAAATTGTCAATTTTGATCTGATCACCCTAAAACTTATAGGGATTAATAAGGGATCAGTCCTGAACAGATTAATGTGACCATTGCTGGTGTAGACCTAAGCCCCGCCCACTTACAACAGGAAGTGGTTTTTTCCACGTTTGAGGGTCATGCTTCTAAGCAAATGGTCCAAAACACTTGAGCCTCCTCCAAAACATGTCAAACCCATTCATGATGCCACAATAAAAACCTCAAGTCGCTACGCTAAACGGGACATGGCGAATGGCGGTCCAACGCCATGAAACAGGAAGTACCTGTGACCAAGCCATGGAACCTTGGACCGCCATCAAACTTGCCATGACTGATGACAGTAAGGCCCTGAACTAAGCCCCATTGAAACATTATGGAATAAATGGAGCATGTCTCCATAGCGCCCCCTACAAAATTTCAATCAATCAGCCCCGCCCACTACATGGACCGACATGAATAAAATTCAGCACAGTTGGAGAACCTTCCAGTACCTTCAAAAAAGTCTCTTGGACATATGGGCTAAATTAAACAGGAAGTCGGCCATGTTGAAAAATGTGCCATTTTTGGGGTCATTTCTTTGCCATGCATTTTAAACAACTCCTCCTAGGGATATTGTCCAACTGACACCCAACTTGCACAGGATGCTCAGGAGGCATACGTGATGTAAAGTTGTGTTATTTCTTCTAATAGAAGATTTAGTTTAGGAGGGGCGGGCCCTCAAAGTTTGATGTCTCATTAATAAAGACTTATTGCTAAAACTCCCACATAAAACAACATATCAGCACAGGAATCGACACATTTGATGCCAGTCCCATGATGAACAAAATATACAATGCAATAATATGACTATGAATTAGCCCCACCCCTTGGCAACAACAACTGTCTGATATCATGAACCAGGAAGTACCTGTAACAAAGCCATGAAATTGTTGATCTTCACCATACTTGCCATGAGTCATGAAAGTTATGCCCTTAATAGAGTAAAATTAAAATATAGTGGAGAAGATAGTAAATGGCTCCATAGCGCCCCCTACAATATTTCAATCAATCAGCCCCGCCCACTACATTGACTGACATGGATAAAATTCAGCACACTTATAGACCATTCCAGCACCTTCAAAAAAGTCTCTTGGACATATGGGCTAAATCAAACAGGAAGTCGGCCATTTTGAAAAAGGTGTCATTTTTGGGGCAATTTCTGTCATTTTCTTTGTCATGCATTTTGAGAAGTTCCTTCTAAGAATTTTGTCCAACTTTAACCCAAATGAGTCAGGATGCTCAAGAGGCATGTGTGATTAAAAGTTGTGCTATTTCTTTTAATAGGGGATATCGTTTAGGAGAGGCGGGGCAGCAAAGCAGCTGTGATGCAATGAAAAGGAAAACTGACATAACTCCCACAAAAAACGACCAACCTGCACCAAATTTGCTACAGATGATGCCAGTTATATCCTTCACATTTCTATATGTCAATAATTAGATTATAAATTAGCCCCGCCCCTTGGTGACAGGAAGTGACCCTTCATAATGCCTAAATGGCCTGAAGTGCAGCCTGGCTGCACTTTAGGTTGAGAGAGGCATGGGAAGGATGTTGACAGGGGAGGCGGTGGCATTATGCCGAGCGGCGCCATGGTGCGAGGGCCTATATCACCGCTTGCGGTTTTAATTATTATTATTATTATTATTATTATTATTATTATTCTCCTAATAAATGAATTGCTTTTTTGGAGGCCTGAACATGCTCAAAAACTCACCAAATTTTGCGTACCCCCCCAAGGGAATGCGAAAAATTTGATATTTTGAGGTGCTCCAGAATGTTTGGGCAAAACTGAATGAGAGCGCCACCTATTTTAGGTGCCCCGCCACTGCATGTCGTTAATCTTTATGAAAATTCATACACATGATCTACATGCTAGGGCGAACAAAAAATCCTCTTAATGTCATGGTGAAATGTCGACAGGAAGGCGGCCATTTTAGGTCAAAGTCAATATTTTGGCGTTTTAGCACCTCGCATTTTAACGAACTCGTCCTAGGGCTTTTATCCCACTGAGCCACAAATTGCTCAGGATGTTCAGGAGGCATGTGTGATTAAATGTTGTGTTATTTCTTCTAATAGGAGACTTAGTTTACGAGGGGCGGGGCCTCAAAGTTTGATGTCTCGCCATGAAAAATTAAACGGATATAACTCCCACATAAAGCAACATTTCTGCACCAAATTTGCTAGATATGATGGCAGTCCCCTCCTACAGAGTTCTATATGTCAATATTTTGATTATGAAATAGCCACGCCCCCTGGAGGTCAAAAGTGTTGTTTTTTTGCTCACACACCCATAACTCTGGCTTGGTGGACACCACATGGCCCAAATTCACTCAGGCATCACAAAACATGTTGGTGAAGAGATCTGATAAAGGACGTTGCTCTACGCTGCACGGCGTGCCCGTGACGCCATGGCGAAGTTCCATGCGGCGGTGTGACATCATAAATCACTATAAAATTGTCAATTTTGATCTGATCACCCTAAAACTTATAGGGATTAATAAGGGATCAGTCCTGAACAGATTAATGTGACCATTGCTGGTGTAGACCTAAGCCCCGCCCACTTAAAACAGGAAGTGGTTTTTTCCACGTTTGAGGGTCATGCTTCTAAGCAAATGGTCCAAAACACTTGAGACTCCTCCAAAACATGTCAAACCCTTTCATGATGCCACAATAAAAACCTCAAGTCGCTACGCTAAACGGGACATGGCGAATGGTGATCCAACGCCATGAAACAGGAAGTACCTGTGACCAAGCCATGGAACCTTGGACCGCAACCATACTTGCCATGACTGATGACAGTAAGGCCCTGAACTAAGCCCCATTGAAACATAATGGAATACATGGAGCATGTCTCCATAGCGCCCCCTACAATATTTCAATCAATCAGCCCCGCCCACTACATGGACCGACATGGATAAAATTCTGCACAGTTGGAGAACCTTCCAGTACCTTCAAAAAAGTCTCTTGGACATATGGGCTAAATTCAACAGGAAGTCGGCCATTTTGAAAAAGGTGCCATTTTTGGGGTCATTTCTTTGCCATGCATTTTAAACAACTCCTCCTAGGGATATTGTCCAACTGACACCCAACTTGCACAGGATGCTCAGGAGGCATGTGTGATTTAAAGTTGTGTTATTTCTTCAAATAGAAGATTTAGTTTAGGAGGGGCAGGCCCTCAAAATTTGATGTCTCATTAACAAAGACTTATTGCTAAAACTCCCACATAAAACAACATATCAGCACAGGAATCGCCACATTTGATGCCAGTCCCATGATGAACAAAATCTACAATGCAATAATGGGACTATGAATTAGCCCCACCCCTTGGCAACAACAAGTGTCTGATATCGTGAACCAGGAAGTACCTGTAACAAAGCCATGAAATTGTTGATCTTCACCATACTTGCCATGAGTCATGAAAGTTATGTCCTTAATCGAGTAAAATTAAAATATAGTGGAGAAGATAGTAAATGGCTCCATAGCGCCCCATACAATATTTTAATTAATTAGCCCCGCCCACTACATTGACTGACATGGATATGATTCGGGAAACTTGTAGACGCTCCCAGTACCTTCAAAAAAGTCTCTTGGACATATGGGCTAAATCAAACAGGGAGTCGGCCATTTTGAAAAAGGTGCCATTTTTGGGGTCATTTCTGTCATTTTCTTTGCCATGCATTTTGAGGAACTTCTCCTAAGAATGTTGTCCAACTTTAACCCAAATGAGTCAGGATGCTCAAGAGGCATGTGTGATTAAAAGTTGTGCTATTTCTTTTAATAGGGGATATCGTTTAGGAGAGGTGGGGCAGCAAAGCTGATGTGATGCAACGAAAAGAAAAACTGACATAACTCCCCCAAAAAACAACCAACCTGCACCAAATTTGCTACAGATGATGCCAGTCATATCCTTCACATTTGTGCATGTCAATAATTAGATGATAAGTTAGCCCCGCCCCTTGGTGACAGGAAGTGACCCTTCATAAGACCTAAATGGTCTGAAGTGCAGTCTGGCTGCACTTTAGGTTGAGAGAGGCATGGGAAGGATGTTGGCAGGGGAGGCGGTGGCATTATGCCGAGCGGCGCCATGGTGCGAGGGCCTATATCACCGCCTGCGGTTTTAATTAGGCCCGAGCACCTTGGCGGTGCGAAGGCCTATTGTAATTGCAGCGTTTATTATTATTATTATTATTATTATTATTATTATTCTCCTAATAAATGAATTGCTTTTTTGGAGGCCTGAACATGCTCGAAAACTCACCAAATTTTGCGTACCCCCCCAAGGGAATGCGAAAAATTTGATATTTTGAGGTGCTCCAGAATGTTTGGGCGAAACTGAACGAGAGCGCCACCTATTTTAGGTGCCCCACCACTGCATGTCATTAATCTTTATGAAAATTCATACACATGATCTACATGCTAGGGCGAACAAAAAATCCTCTTAATGTCATGGTGAAATGTCGACAGGAAGGCGGCCATTTTAGGTCAAAGTCAATATTTTGGCGTTTTAGCACCTCGCATTTTAACGAACTCGTCCTAGAGCTTTTATCCCACTGAGCCACAAATTGCTCAGGATGTTCAGGAGGCATGTGTGATTAAATGTTGTGTTATTTCTTCTAATAGGAGACTTAGTTTACGAGGGGCGGGGCCTCAAAATTTGATGTCTCGCCAGGAAAAATTAAACGGATATAACTCCCACATAAAGCAACATTTCTGCACCAAATTTGCTAGATATGATGGCAGTCCCCTCCTACAGAGTTCTATATGTCAATATTTTGATTATGAAATAGCCACGCCCCCTGGAGGTCAAAAGTGTTGTTTTTTGCTCACACACCCATAACTCTGGCTTGGTGGACACCACATGGCCCTAATTCACTCAGGCATCACAAAACATGTTGGTGAAGACATCTGATAAAGGACGTTGCTCTACGCTGCACGGCGTGCCCGTGACGCCATGGCGAAGTTCCATGCGGCGGCGTGACATCATAAATCACTATAAAATTGTCAATTTTGATCTGATCACCCTAAAACTTATAGGGATTAATAAGAGATCAGTCCTGAACAGATTACTGTGACCATTGCTGGTGTCGACCTAAGCCCCGCCCACTTACAACAGGAAGTGTTTTTTTGCACGTTTGAGGGTCATGCTTCTAAGCAAATGGTCCAAAACACTTGAGCCTCCTCCAAAACATGTCAAACCCTTTCATGATGCCACAATAAAAACCTCAAGTTGCTACGCTAAACGGGACATGGCGAATGGCGGTCCAACGCCATGAAACAGGAAGTACCTGTGACCAAGCCATGGAACCTTGGACCGCAACCATACTTGCCATGACTGATGACAGTAAGGCCCTGAACTAAGCCCCATTGAAACATAATGGAATACATGGAGCATGTCTCTATAGCGCCCCCTACAAAATTTCAATCAATCAGCCCCGCCCACTACATGGACCGACATGGATAAAATTCAGCAAAGTTGGAGAACCTTCCAGTACCTTCAAAAAAGTCTCTTGGACATATGGGCTAAATTCAACAGGAAGTCGGCCATTTTGAAAAAGGCGCCATTTTTGGGGTCATTTCTTTGCCATGCATTTTAAACAACTCCTCCTAGGGATATTGTCCAACTGACACCCAACTTGCACATGATGCTCAGGAGGCATGTGTGATTTAAAGTTGTGTTATTTCTTCTAATAGAAGATTTAGTTTAGGAGGGGCGGGCCCTCAAAGTTTGATGTCTTATTAACAAAGACTTATTGCTAAACCTCCCACATAAAACAACATATCAGCACAGGAATCGCCACATTTGATGCCAGTCCCATGATGAACAAAATCTACAATGCAATAATGGGACTATGAATTAGCCCCACCCCTTGGCAACAACAAGTGTCTGATATCGTGAACCAGGAAGTACATGTAACAAAGCCATGAAACCTTTGATCTTCACCATACTTGCCAGGACTTATGACAGTAAAGTCCTTAATAGAGTAAAATTACAATATAGTGGAGAAGATAGTAAATGGCTCCATAGCGCCCCCTACAATATTTTAATTAATTAGCCCCGCCCACTACATTGACTGACATGGTTATGATTCGGGAAACTTGTAGACGCTCCCAGTACCTTCAAAAAAGTCTCTTGGACATATGGGCTAAATCAAACAGGGAGTCGGCCATTTTGAAAAAGGTGCCATTTTTGGGGTCATTTCTGTCATTTTCTTTGCCATGTTTTTTGAGGAACTTCTCCTAAGAATTTTGTCCAACTTTAACCCAAATGAGTCAGGATGCTCAAGAAGCATGTGTGATTAGAAGTTGTGCTATTTCTTTTAATAGGGGATATCGTTTAGGAGAGGCGGGGCAGCAAAGCAGATGTGATGCAACAAAAAGAAAAACTGACATAAATCCCCCAAAAAACAACCAACCTGCACCAAATTTGCTACAGATGATGCCAGTCATATCCTTCACATTTGTGCATGTCAATAATTAGATGATAAGTTAGCCCCGCCCCTTGGTGACAGGAAGTGACCCTTCATAAAACCTAAATGGTCTGAAGTGCAGTCTGGCTGCACTTTAGGTTGAGAGAGGCATGGGAAGGATGTTGCCAGGGGAGGCGGTGGCATGATGCCGAGCGGCGCCATGGTGCGAGGGCCTATATCACCGCCTGCGGTTTTAATTATTATTATTATTTTTATTCGGACACTTCGCGTGCTTTTTTGGAGGCCTGAACGTGCTCGAAAACTCACCAAATTTTGCGTACCCCCCCAAGGGAATACGAAAAATTTGATATTTTGAGGTGCTCCAGAATGTTTGGGCGAAACTGAATGAGAGCGCCACCTATTTTAGGTGCCCCGCCACTGCATGTCGTTAGGCTTTATGAAAATTCATACACATGATCTACATGCTAGGGCGAAGAAAAAATCCTCTTAATGTCATGGTGAAATGTCGACAGGAAGGCTGCCATTTTAGGTCAAAGTCAATATTTTGGCGTTTTAGCACCTCGCATTTTAACGAACTCGTCCTAGAGCTTTTATCCCACTGAGCCACAAATTGCTCAGGATGTTCAGGAGGCATGTGTGATTAAATGTTGTGTTATTTCTTCTAATAGGAGACTTAGTTTACGAGGGGCGGGGCCTCAAAGTTTGATGTCTCGCCATGAAAAATTAAACGGATATAACTCCCACATAAAGCAACATTTCTGCACCAAATTTGCTAGATATGATGGCAGTCCCCTCCTACAGAGTTCTATATGTCAATATTTTGATTATGAAATAGCCACGCCCCCTGGAGGTCAAAAGTGTTGTTTTTTGCTCACACACCCATAACTCTGGCTTGGTGGACTCCACATGGCCCAAATTCACTCAGGCATCACAAAACATGTTGGTGAAGAGATCTGATAAAGGACGTTGCTCTACGCTGCACGGCGTGCCCGTGATGCCATGGCGAAGTTCCATGCGGCGGCGTGACATCATAAATCACTATAAAATTCTCAATTTTGATCTGATCACCCTAAAACTTATAGGGATTAATAAGGGATCAGTCCTGAACAGATTAATGTGACCATTGCCTGTGTAGACCTAAGCCCCGCCCACTTACAACAGGAAGTGGTTTTTTCCACGTTTGAGGGTCATGCTTCTAAGCAAATGGTCCCAAACACTTGAGACTCCTCCAAAACATGTCAAACCCTTTCATGATGCCACAATAAAAACCTCAAGTTGCTACGCTAAACGGGACATGGCGAATGGCGGTCCAATGCCATGAAACAGGAAGTACCTGTGACCAAGCTATGGAACCTTGGACCGCCACCAAACTTGCCATGACTGATGACAGTAAGGCCCTGAACTAAGCCCCATTGAAACATTATGGAATAAATGGAGCATGTCTCCATAGCGCCCCCTACAAAATTTCAATCAATCAGCCCCGCCCACTACATGGACCGACATGGATAAAATTCAGCACAGTTGGAGAACCTTCCAGTACCTTCAAAAAAGTCTCTTGGACATATGGGCCAAAACCAACAGGAAGTCGGCCATTTTGAAAAAGGTGCCATTTTTGGGGTCATTTCTTTGCCATGCATTTTAAACAACTCCTCCTAGGGATATTGTCCAACTGACACCCAACTTGCACAGGATGCTCAGGAGGCATGTGTGATTTAAAGTTGTGTTATTTCTTCTAATAGAAGATTTAGTTTAGGAGGGGCGGGCCTTCAAAGTTTGATATCTCATTAACAAAGACTTATTGCTAAAACTCCCACATAAAACAACATATCAGCACAGGAATCGACACATTTGATGCCAGTACCATGATGAACAAAATATACAATGCAATAATATGACTTTGAATTAGCCCCACCCCTTGGCAACAACAAGTGTCTGATATCATGAACCAGGAAGTACCTGTAACAAAGCCATGAAATTGTTGATCTTCACCATACTTGCCATGACTCATGATAGTTATGTCCTTAATAGAGTAAAATTACAATATAGTGGAGAAAATCGTAAACGGCTCCATAGCGCCCCCTACAATATTTCAATCAATCAGCCCCGCCCACTGCATTGACTGACATTGATATGATTCGGCACAGTTGTAGAACCTTCCAGTACCTTGAAAAAAGTCTCTTGGACATATGGGCTAAATCAAACAGGAAGTCGGCCATTTTGAAAAAAATTGTCATTTTTGGGGCAATTTCTGTCATTTTCTTTGTCATGCATTTTGAGAAGTTCCTTCTAAGAATTTTGTCCAACTTTAACCCAAATGAGTCAGGATGCTCAAGAGGCATGTGTGATTAAAAGTTGTGCTATTTCTTTTAATAGGGGATATCGTTTAGGAGAGGCGGGGCAGCAAAGCAGCTATGATGCAATTAAAAGGAAAACTGACATAACTCCCACAAAAAACAACCAACCTGCACCAAATTTGCTACAGATGATGCCAGTCATATCCTTTACATTTCTGCATGTAAATAATTAGATGATAAGTTAGCCCCGCCCCTTGGTGACAGGAAGTGACCCTTCATAAGGCCTAAATGGCCTGAAGTGCAGTCTGGCTGCACTTTAGGTTGAGAGAGGCATGGGAAGGATGTTGCCAGGGGAGGCGGTGGCATTATGCCGAGCGGCGCCATGGTGCGAGGGCCTATATCACCGCTTGCGGTTTTAATTATTATTATTATTATTATTATTATTATTATTAGGCCCGAGCACCTTGGCGGTGCGAAGGCCTATTGTATTTGCAGTGTTTATTATTTTTATTCGGACACTTCGCGTGCTTTTTTGGAGGCCTGAACGTGCTCGAAAACTCACCAAATTTTGCGTACCCCCCCAAGGGAATACGAAAAATTTGATATTTTGAGGTGCTCCAGAATGTTTGGGCGAAACTGAATGAGAGCGCCACCTATTTTAGGTGCCCCGCCACTGCATGTCGTTAGGCTTTATGAAAATTCATACACATGATCTACATGCAAGGGCGAACAAAAAATCCTCTTAATGTCATGGTGAAATGTCGACAGGAAGGCGGCCATTTTAGGTCAAAGTCAATATTTTGGCGTTTTAGCACCTCGCATTTTAACGAACTCGTCCTAGAGCTTTTATCCCACTGAGCCACAAATTGCTCAGGATGTTCAGGAGGCATGTGTGATTAAATGTTGTGTTATTTCTTCTAATAGGAGACTTAGTTTACGAGGGGCGGGGCCTCAAAGTTTGATGTCTCGCCATGAAAAATTAAACGGATATAACTCCCACATAAAGCAACATTTCTGCACCAAATTTGCTAGATATGATGGCAGTCCCCTCCTACAGAGTTCTATATGTCAATATTTTGATTATGAAATAGCCACGCCCCCTGGAGGTCAAAAGTGTTGTTTTTTGCTCACACACCCATAACTCTGGCTTGGTGGACACCACATGGCCCAAATTCACTCAGGCATCACAAAACATGTCAGTGAAGAGATCTGGTAAAGGACGTTGCTCTACGCTGCACGGCGTGCCCGTGACGCCATGGCGAAGTTCCATGCGGCGGCGTGACATCATAAATCACTATAAAATTGTCAATTTTGATCTGATCACCCTAAAACTTATAGGGATTAATAAGGGATCAGTCCTGAACAGATTAATGTGACCATTGCTGGTGTAGACCTAAGCCCCGCCCACTTACAACAGGAAGTGTTTTTTTCCACGTTTGAGGATCATGCTTCTAAGCAAATGATCCCAAACACTTGAGACTCCTCCAAAACATGTCAAACCCTTTCATGATGCCACAATAAAAACCTCAAGTCGCTACGCTAAACGGGACATGGCGAATGGCGGTCCAACGCCATGAAACAGGAAGTACCTGTGACCAAGCCATGGAACCTTGGACCGCCATCAAACTTGCCATGACTGATGACAGTAAGGCCCTGAACTAAGCCCCATTGAAACATTATGGAATAAATGGAGCATGTCTCCATAGCGCCCCCTACAATATTTCAATCAATCAGCCCCGCCCACTACATTGATCGACATGGATAAAATTCAGCACAGTTGGAGAACCTGCCAGTACCTTCAAAAAAGTCTCTTGGACATATGGGCTAAATTCAACAGGAAGTCGGCCATTTTGAAAAAGGTGCCATTTTTGGGGTCATTTCTTTGCCATGCATTTTAAACAACTCCTCCTAGGAGTTGCACAGGATGCTCAGGAGGCATGTGTGATGTAAAGTTGTGTTATTTCTTCTAATAGAAGATTTAGTTTAGGAGGGGCGGGCCCTCAAAGTTTGATGTCTCATTAACAAAGACTTATTGCTAAAACTCCCACATAAAACAACATATCAGCACAGGAATCGACACATTTGATGCCAGTCCCATGATGAACAAAATCTACAATGCAATAATATGACTCTGAACTAGCCCCACCCCTTGGCAACAACAAGTGTCTGATATCATGAACCAGGAAGTACCTGTAACAAAGCCATGAAATTGTTGATCTTCACCATACTTGCCATGAGTCATGACAGTTATGTCCTTAATAGAATAAAATTACAATATAGTGGAAAAGATAGTAAATGGCTCCATAGCGCCCCCTACAATATTTCAATCAATCAGCCCCGCCCACTACATTGACTGACATGGATATGATTCGGGAAACTTGTAGACCCTCCCAGTACCTTCAAAAAAGTCTCTTGGACATATGGGCTAAATCCAACAGGAAGTCGGCCATTTTGAAAAGGGTGCCATTTTTGGGGTCATTTCTGTCATTTTCTTTGCCATGCATTTTGAGGAACTTCTCCTAAGAATTTTGTCCAACTTTAACCCAAATGAGTCAGGATGCTCAAGAGACATGTGTGATTAAAAGTTGTGCTATTTCTTTTAATAGGGGATATCATTTAGGAGAGGCGGGGCAGCAAAGCAGATGTGATGCAATGAAAAGGAAAACTGACATAACTCCCACAAAAAACAACCAACCTGCACCAAATTTGCTACAGATGATGCCAGTCATATCCTTCACATTTGTGCATGTCAATAATTAGATTATTAGTTAGCCCCGCCCCTTGGTGACAGGAAGTGACCGTTCATAAGGCCTTAATGGCCTGAAGTGCAGTCTGGCTGTACTTTAGATTGAGAGAGGCATGGGAAGGATGTTGCCAGGGGAGGCGGTGGCATTATGCCGAGCGGCGCCATGGTGCGAGGGCCTATATCACCGCTTGCGGTTTTAATTATTATTATTATTATTATTTTTATTCGGACACTTCGCGTGCTTTTTTGGAGGCCTGAACGTGCTCGAAAACTCACCAAATTTTGCGTACCCCCCCAAGGGAATGCGAAAAATTTGATATTTTGAGGTGCTCCAGAATGTTTGGGCGAAACTGAACGAGAGCGCCACCTATTTTAGGTGCCCCGCCACTGCATGTCGTTAATCTTTATGAAAATTCATACACATGATCTACATGACAGTACAAACAAAAAATCCTCTTAATGTCATGGTGAAATGTCGACAGGAAGGCGGCCATTTTAGGTCAAAGTCAATATTTTGGCGTTTTAGCACCTCGCATTTTAACGAACTCGTCCTAGAGCTTTTATCCCACTGAGCCACAAATTGCTCAGGATGTACAGGAGACATGTGTGATTAAATGTTGTGTTATTTCTTCTAATAGGAGACTTAGTTTACGAGGGGCGGGGCCTCAAAGTTTGATGTCTCGCCATGAAAAATTAAACGGATATAACTCCCACATAAAGCAACATTTCTGCACCAAATTTGCTAGATATGATGGCAGTCCCCTCCTACAGATTTCTATATGTCAATATTTTGATTATGAAATAGCCACGCCCCCTGGAGGTCAAAAGTGTTGTTTTTTGCTCACACACCAATAACTCTGGCTTGGTGGACACCACATGGCCCAAATTCACTCAGGCATCACAAAACATGTTGGTGAAGAGATCTGATAAAGGACGTTGCTCTACGCTGCACGGCGTGCCCGTGACGCCATGGCGAAGTTCCATGCGGCGGCGTGACATCATAAATCACTATAAAATTCTCAATTTTTATCTGATCACCCTAAAACTTATAGGGATTAATAAGGGATCAGTCCTGAAAAGATTAATGTGACCATTGCTGGTCTAGACCTAAGCCCCGCCCACTTACAACAGGAAGTGATTTTTTCCACGTTTGAGGGTCATGCTTCTAAGCAAATGGTCCAAAACACTTGAGCCTCCTCCAAAACATGTCAAACCCTTTCATGATGCCACAATAAAAACCTCAAGTCGCTACGCTAAACGGGACATGGCGAATGGCGGTCCAACGCCATGAAACAGGAAGTACCTGTGACCAAGCCATGGAACCTTGGACCGCCATCAAACTTGCCATGACTGATGACAGTAAGGCCCTGAACTAAGCCCCATTGAAACATTATGGAATAAATGGAGCATGTCTCCATAGCGCCCCCTACAATATTTCAATCAATCAGCCCCGCCCACTACATTGATCAACATGGATAAAATTCAGCACAGTTGGAGAACCTGCCAGTACCTTCAAAAAAGTCTCTTGGACATATGGGCTAAATTCAACAGGAAGTCGGCCATTTTGAAAAAGGTGCCATTTTTGGGGTCATTTCTTTGCCATGCATTTTAAAAAACTCCTCCTAGGGATATTGTCCAACTGACACCCAACTTGCACAGGATGCTCAGGAGGCATGTGTGATGTAAAGTTGTGTTATTTCTTCTAATAGAAGATTTAGTTTAGGAGGGGCGGGCCCTCAAAGTTTTATGTCTCATTAACAATGACTTATTGCTAAAACTCCCACATAAAACAACATATCAGCACAGGAATCGACATATTTGATGCCAGTCCCATGATGAACAAAATCTCCAATGCAATAATGGGACTATGAATTAGCCCCACCCCTTGGCAACAACAAGTGTCTGATATCATGAACCAGGAAGTACCTGTAACAAAGCCATGAAACCTTTGATCTTCACCATACTTGCCATGAGTCATGAAAGTTATGCCCTTAATAGAGTAAAATTAAAATATAGTGGAGAAGATAGTAAATGGCTCCATAGCGCCCCCTACAATATTTTAATTAATCAGCCCCGCCCACTACATTGACTGACATGGATATGATTCGGGAAACTTGTAGACCCTCCCAGTACCTTCAAAAAAGTCTCTTGGACATATGGGCTAAATCCAACAGGAAGTCGGCCATTTTGAAAAGGGTGCCATTTTTGGGGTCATTTCTGTCATTTTCTTTGCCATGCATTTGGAGGAACTTGTCCTAAGAATTTTGTCCAACTTTAACCCAAATAAGTCAGGATGCTCAAGAGGCATGTGTGATTAAAAGTTGTGCTATTTCTTTTAATAGGGGATATCATTTAGGAGAGGCGGGGCAGCAAAGCAGATGTGATGCAATGAAAAGGAAAACTGACATAACTCCCACAAAAAACAACCAACCTGCACCAAATTTGCTACAGATGATGCCAGTCATATCCTTCACATTTCTGTATGTCAATAATTAGATTATAAATTAGCCCCGCCCCTTGGTGACAGGAAGTGACCGTTCATAAGGTCTAAATGGCCTGAAGTGCAGTCTGGCTGCATTTTAGGTTGAGAGAGGCATGGGAAGGATGTTGCCAGGGGAGGCGGTGGCATTATGCCGAGTGGCGCCATGGTGCGAGGGCCTATATCACCGCTTGCGGTTTTAATTAGGCCCGAGCACCTTGGCGGTGCGAAGGCCTATTGTAATTGCAGTGTTTATTATTATTATTATTATTATTATTATTTTTATTCGGACACTTCGCGTGCTTTTTTGGAGGCCTGAACGTGCTCGAAAACTCACCAAATTTTGCGTACCCCCCCAAGGGAATACGAAAAATTTGATATTTTGAGGTGCTCCAGAATGTTTGGGCGAAACTGAATGAGAGCGCCACCTATTTTAGGTGCCCCGCCACTGCATGTCGTTAGGCTTTATGAAAATTCATACACATGATCTACATGCTAGGGCGAAGAAAAAATCCTCTTAATGTCATGGTGAAATGTCGACAGGAAGGCTGCCATTTTAGGTCAAAGTCAATATTTTGGCGTTTTAGCACCTCGCATTTTAACGAACTCGTCCTAGAGCTTTTATCCCACTGAGCCACAAATTGCTCAGGATGTTCAGGAGGCATGTGTGATTAAATGTTGTGTTATTTCTTCTAATAGGAGACTTAGTTTACGAGGGGCGGGGCCTCAAAGTTTGATGTCTCGCCATGAAAAATTAAACGGATATAACTCCCACATAAAGCAACATTTCTGCACCAAATTTGCTAGATATGATGGCAGTCCCCTCCTACAGAGTTCTATATGTCAATATTTTGATTATGAAATAGCCACGCCCCCTGGAGGTCAAAAGTGTTGTTTTTTGCTCACACACCCATAACTCTGGCTTGGTGGACTCCACATGGCCCAAATTCACTCAGGCATCACAAAACATGTTGGTGAAGAGATCTGATAAAGGACGTTGCTCTACGCTGCACGGCGTGCCCGTGATGCCATGGCGAAGTTCCATGCGGCGGCGTGACATCATAAATCACTATAAAATTCTCAATTTTGATCTGATCACCCTAAAACTTATAGGGATTAATAAGGGATCAGTCCTGAACAGATTAATGTGACCATTGCCTGTGTAGACCTAAGCCCCGCCCACTTACAACAGGAAGTGGTTTTTTCCACGTTTGAGGGTCATGCTTCTAAGCAAATGGTCCCAAACACTTGAGACTCCTCCAAAACATGTCAAACCCTTTCATGATGCCACAATAAAAACCTCAAGTTGCTACGCTAAACGGGACATGGCGAATGGCGGTCCAATGCCATGAAACAGGAAGTACCTGTGACCAAGCTATGGAACCTTGGACCGCCACCAAACTTGCCATGACTGATGACAGTAAGGCCCTGAACTAAGCCCCATTGAAACATTATGGAATAAATGGAGCATGTCTCCATAGCGCCCCCTACAAAATTTCAATCAATCAGCCCCGCCCACTACATGGACCGACATGGATAAAATTCAGCACAGTTGGAGAACCTTCCAGTACCTTCAAAAAAGTCTCTTGGACATATGGGCCAAAACCAACAGGAAGTCGGCCATTTTGAAAAAGGTGCCATTTTTGGGGTCATTTCTTTGCCATGCATTTTAAACAACTCCTCCTAGGGATATTGTCCAACTGACACCCAACTTGCACAGGATGCTCAGGAGGCATGTGTGATTTAAAGTTGTGTTATTTCTTCTAATAGAAGATTTAGTTTAGGAGGGGCGGGCCTTCAAAGTTTGATATCTCATTAACAAAGACTTATTGCTAAAACTCCCACATAAAACAACATATCAGCACAGGAATCGACACATTTGATGCCAGTACCATGATGAACAAAATATACAATGCAATAATATGACTTTGAATTAGCCCCACCCCTTGGCAACAACAAGTGTCTGATATCATGAACCAGGAAGTACCTGTAACAAAGCCATGAAATTGTTGATCTTCACCATACTTGCCATGACTCATGATAGTTATGTCCTTAATAGAGTAAAATTACAATATAGTGGAGAAAATCGTAAACGGCTCCATAGCGCCCCCTACAATATTTCAATCAATCAGCCCCGCCCACTGCATTGACTGACATTGATATGATTCGGCACAGTTGTAGAACCTTCCAGTACCTTGAAAAAAGTCTCTTGGACATATGGGCTAAATCAAACAGGAAGTCGGCCATTTTGAAAAAAATTGTCATTTTTGGGGCAATTTCTGTCATTTTCTTTGTCATGCATTTTGAGAAGTTCCTTCTAAGAATTTTGTCCAACTTTAACCCAAATGAGTCAGGATGCTCAAGAGGCATGTGTGATTAAAAGTTGTGCTATTTCTTTTAATAGGGGATATCGTTTAGGAGAGGCGGGGCAGCAAAGCAGCTATGATGCAATTAAAAGGAAAACTGACATAACTCCCACAAAAAACAACCAACCTGCACCAAATTTGCTACAGATGATGCCAGTCATATCCTTTACATTTCTGCATGTAAATAATTAGATGATAAGTTAGCCCCGCCCCTTGGTGACAGGAAGTGACCCTTCATAAGGCCTAAATGGCCTGAAGTGCAGTCTGGCTGCACTTTAGGTTGAGAGAGGCATGGGAAGGATGTTGCCAGGGGAGGCGGTGGCATTATGCCGAGCGGCGCCATGGTGCGAGGGCCTATATCACCGCTTGCGGTTTTAATTATTATTATTATTATTATTATTATTCTCCTAATAAATGAATTGCTTTTTTGGAGGCCTGAACATGCTCAAAAACTCACCAAATTTTGCGTACTCCCCCAAGGGAATGCGAAAAATTTGATATTTTGAGGTGCTCCAGAATGTTTGGGCGAAACTGAATGAGAGCGCCACCTATTTTAGGTGCCCCGCCACTGCATGTCGTTAATCTTTATGAGAATTCATACACATGATCTACATGCAAGGGCGAACAAAAAATCCTCTTAATGTCATGGTGAAATGTCGACAGGAAGGCGGCCATTTTAGGTCAAAGTCAATATTTTGGCGTTTTAGCACCTCGCATTTTAACGAACTCGTCCTAGGGCTTTTATCCCACTGAGCCACAAATTGCTCAGGATGTTCAGGAGGCATGTGTGATTAAATGTTGTGTTATTTCTTCTAATAGGAGATTTAGTTTACGAGGGGCGGGGCCTCAAAGTTTGATGTCTCGCCAGGAAAAATTTAACGGATATAACTCCCACATAAAGCAACATTTCTGCACCAAATTTGCTAGATATGATGGCAGTCCCCTCCTACAGAGTTCTATATGTCAATATTTTGATTATGAAATAGCCATGCCCCCTGGAGGTCAAAAGTGTTGTTTTTTGCTCACACACCCATAACTCTGGCTTGGTAGAGACCACATGGCCCAAATTCACTCAGGCATCACAAAACATGTTGGTGAAGAGATCTGGTAAAGGACATTGCTCTACGCTGCACGGCGTGCCCGTGACGCCATGGCGAAGTTCCATGCGGCGGCGTGACATCATAAATCACTATAAAATTGTCAATTTTGATCTGATCACCCTAAAACTTATAGGGATTAATAAGGGATCAGTCCTGAACAGATTAATGTGACCATTGCTGGTGTAGACCTAAGCCCCGCCCACTTACAATAGGAAGTGGTTTTTTCCACGTTTGAGGGTCATGCTTCTAAGGAAATGGTCCAAAACACTTGAGCCTCCTCCAAAACATGTCAAACCCTTTCATGATGCCACAATAAAAACCTCAAGTCGCTACGCTAAACGGGACATGGCGAATGGCGGTCCAACGCCATGAAACAGGAAGTACCTGTGACCAAGCCATGGAACCTTGGACCGCCACCAAACTTGCCATGAGTGATGACAGTAAGGCCCTGAACTAAGCCCCATTGAAACATTATGGAATAAATGGAGCATGTCTCCATAGCGCCCCCTACAAAATTTCAATCAATCAGCCCCGCCCACTACATGGACCGACATGGATAAAATTCAGCACAGTTGGAGAACCTGCCAGTACCTTCAAAAAAGTCTCTTGGACATATGGGCTAAATCCAACAGGAAGTCGGCCATTTTGAAAAAGGTGCCATTTTTGGGGTCATTTCTTTGCCATGCATTTTAAACAACTCCTCCTAGGGATATTGTCCAACTGACACCCAACTTGCACAGGATCCTCAGGAGGCATGTGTGATGTAAAGTTGTGTTATTTCTTCTAATAGAAGATTTAGTTTAGGAGGGGCGGGCCCTCAAAGTTTGATGTCTCATTAACAAAGACTTATTGCCAAAACTCCCATATAAAACAACATATCAGCACAGGAATCGACACATTTGATGCCAGTCCCATGATAAACAAAATCTACAATGCAATGATATGACTCTGAACTAGCTCCACCCCTTGGCAACAACAAGTGTCTGATACCGTGAACCAGGAAGTACCTGTAACAAAGCCATGAAACCTTTGATCTTCACCATACTTGCCATGAGTCATGACAGTTATGTACTTAATAGAGTAAAATTACAATATAGTGGAAAAGATAGTAAATGGCTCCATAGCGCCCCCTCCAATATTTCAATCAATCAGCCCCGCCCACTACATTGATCGACATGGATCAAATTCAGCACACTTGTAGCCCCTTCCCGTACCTTCAAAAAAGTCTCTTGGACATATGGGCTAAATCAAACAGGAAGTCGGCCATGTTGAAAAAGGTGCCATTTTTGGGGTCATTTCTGTCATTTTCTTTGCCATGCATTTTGAGAAGGTCCTCCAAAGAATTTTCTCCAACTGTAACCCAAATGAGTCAGGATGCTCAAGCTGCGTATCTGATTAAAAGTTGTGTTATTTCTTTTAATAGGGGATATCGTTTAGGAGAGGCGGGGCAGTGAAGCAGATGTGATGCAATGAAAAGGAAAACTGACATAACTCCCACAAAAAACAACCAACCATATTTATAGACATGTATGTACAGATGAACATGCAGGTCCATCTGAAGGAATTATTAATTATGTGAATCAGTTTCATATGTGTTTTATTGTTTAGAAGCAGACTGATTGCTCTTTGATTTATAGACATTTGTTCAGATTCTTGGATAGAGTGGTATTGGATCAGCTCTGTTGATGGATTGATTAAAACATCCAGTGCGGCTAATACTTACAACAATAAGTTACTGAAAACTATATTTATGTAAATGATGTTAACAGTTTTTAAGAAATGTCACAGGCATGTTAATAAGCATAATGAATTAAAACTAAACTTGAAGCATTTATGTATTATTCCTCCCTGTTGCTCTTTGTCTGTACTGTGGGGGATTACATGAAAAAGAAAAAATCTGAGGCTTTGGTTCTGAGAATGAGCAGCTAATTCTTGTTTTGAATAAAGTAAAAATAATGTAACATCCATTTATGGAAAACTGGTGGGATTTTTTTTTTCAATTTCATTAAACACTGTGGCATATTTGATCCACTTTTAGATTATTTTTTTCAATGTATTGAAGCCAGAGTATGTAAGATTTCAAAGCGATTCTTTCCAACACTAGGTGGCAAACGCCATGTAGTGAGCAAAACCACACAACTGCTACCTCTACAAACCACCACAGGGCGGAAGTAGTGAGCTAAACATGCTCCTCACCCCTCCCATCCTCTAAATACAGCGGAACCGTCACCGTCCACAAGACTCAAAGTTTATTTCCATCCAGTATTTCAGCTCCACATGAACCGGTAAGTAACTGTTAACACAACAGGCTCTTCGTCATGCTGAAAATGATACTCTCTTATGGTGTTTTTTTTGCAAAGTAGTACGTAAAAATGACAATATCGCGTATGGAATAAACGGTGGTACTAAGAAGAGGCTAAGCTACGTGCTAAGCTAGCTATAGTTGTTAGGCTAATTCTAACTTTATTAATATTTCTGCATATATTCAGCTGATGTTAGACTGAATCAGCCTAACACAGGCAGTCAGACACTTACATAATGCAGAATTTACATGTTTGAATGTTGTTACAGCGATGATCCGTGTACACACTTGTTTTCAGTGATGAATATGACATGTTAAGGTTGCCAGGAAGGCCGAGGCAGGGCTGGTGGACGGTCCGAGGACAAGCGGGTCAGTCTGAGGAAGACGAGCTGCAGCTTCCAGAGATGTGACTGGCTAGCTGTAGTACAGGTAAAATGCAGTTTCATGTTCACTGTTTTGTCTCAAGATATTACTGATAAAAAACATTTATTACAGGAATTCCACAGTATTCCAATAACCAACAATGGTAAACGAGGCTGAAGTTAGCTTCCGATTCGCAATATGTGTAAAGGGCAATTCCACTGAATTTTTCGGAAACACCACATTAGACCAGGTCCTGACAAAAAACTACAACACTTGGACTCTTAAAACCTGGGTTAAAATATTCCACATACTATGCAGATTCAATAAAACATAGTGTCTGATTTGTGAAATCTTTATTCTATTTGTGAAAATGCAAATAAGGGTCATTTCATGACTTTTTTGGCATCTGGACCACATTACATCAGGTCCTGACAAAAAACTAAAACACTTAGACTCTTCAAATGTGGGCTAAAATATTCCACATACTATACCAGTTTTTTGTCAGTACCTGGTCTAATGTGGTGGTGTTTCCAAAAAATTCAGTGTAATTGCCCTTTACACATATTGCAGCCATAAGCTGCGGATCGGAAGCTAACTTCAGCCTCGTCAATGGTAACTGTTTTATGTATTATTTGTTGTTGTAACATAAATGTAATTTTATATTTGAGCTTGTTACCTACTGCTCTGTCTTCCATATGTTACTTGTTGCTTTGGCATCCAGACATTAGTTTTAGATATTACAGTAATATATTAACTTAGTCTCTGAACAAAGTTGGTAGACACAGACCTTCACTAAAAAATCTGATCTTTCACTTTTCACTTTGTTTTCCATCAGTTAGTAAAATGTGGCTCTATTTATCTAACCAATCTTTTGTATAATTTTGCAGAGACGTCTTGATGACATAAATGTGAAGGACCTAAGAAGACTCACATCCCAGCTCCTCAGAAGGAAACAAGGCTTGATTCCCAGTTGCTGTGTGGCTACTGAAGAGCAGTTTCCTGATCTGCACAGACACAACATTGGTTTTATTTTTGGTGTTTGATTCTTTTTTTTTTTTTTCTAGTAAACCACAATTTAATAGCATTTCTGTGGAATCTATTGTTTACATGTTCGTTGATTGTATTGTTTCTTACTTATAACTTTGTGTTACTAATTAAGTAATTTGAGCTACTTTGTACACTTTGAAGCGTTTTTAAAATAAAGAAATTTAAATGCTTTTCCCCATTTATTCAATACATTCAAGTCATCTAAATAACTGCAGTAGGATGTGATCATACAGGAACAAGATAAAAGTTTATTACAATTTATGACTGTAATAAATACAGATCTAACAGTGTATAAACACACCACAAATCCCACAGAGAAAAGTCTATGATCCACAAACAGAAGACACAACTATATACAAAAGATGTGAAGTTTAGATTCCACAATAGAAGGTCAATAATTCCTGTTCATGTTTTATGTGTTGCACCCTCGCTGCTGACTTCATACACATTTGTAAACTTTTTTGTTCATTACACTTATGGAAATAATTATAAGATGCAGTGGCCCAAATTCACTCAGGCATCACAAAACATGTTGGTGAAGAGATCTGGTAAAGGACGTTGCTCTACGCTGCACGGCGTGCCCGTGACGCCATGGCAAAGTTCCATGCGGCGGCGTGACATCATAAATCACTATAAAATTGTCAATTTTGATCTGATCACCCTAAAACTTATAGGGATTAATAAGGGATCAGTCCTGAACAGATTAATGTGACCATTGCTGGTCTAGACCTAAGCCCCGCCCACTTACAACAGGAAGTGGTTTTTTCCACGTTTGAGGGTCATGCTTCTAAGCAAATGGTCCAAAACACTTGAGCCTCCTCCAAAACATGTCAAACCCTTTCATGATGCCACAATACAAACCTCAAGTCGCTACGCTAAACGGGACATGGCGAATAGCGGTCCAACGCCATGAAACAGGAAGTACCTGTGACCAAGCCATGGAACCTTGGACCACCACCAAACTTGTCATGACTGATGACAGTAAGGCCCTGAACTAAGCCCCATTGAAACATTATGGAATAAATGGAGCATGTCTCCATAGCGCCCCCTACAAAATTTCAATCAATCAGCCCCGCCCACTACATTGACTGACATGGATATGATTCGGGAAACTTGTAGACCCTCCCAGTACCTTCAAAAAAGTCTCTTGGACATATGGGCTAAATCAAACAGGAAGTCGGCCATTTTGAAAAAGGTGTCATTTTTGGGGCAATTTCTGTCATTTTCTTTGTCATGCATTTCTAGAAGTTCCTTCTAAGAATTTTGTCCAACTTTAACCCAAATGAGTCAGGATGCTCAAGAGACATGTGTGATTAAAAGTTGTGCTATTTCTTTTAATAGGGGCTATCATTTAGGAGAGGCGGGGCAGCAAAGCAGATCGTGATGCAATGAAAAAGAAAACTGACATAACTCCCACAAAAAACAACCAACCTGCACCAAATTTGCTACAGATGATGCCAGTCATATCCTTCACATTTCTGTATGTCAATAATTAGATTATAAATTAGCCCCGCCCCTTGGTGACAGGAAGTGACCGTTCATAAGGCCTAAATGGCCTGAAGAGCAGTCTGGCTGCACTTTAGGTTGAGAGAGGCATGGGAAGGATGTTGCCAGGGGAGGCGGTGGCATTATGCCGAGCGGCGCCATGGTGCGAGGGCCTATATCACCGCTTGCGGTTTTAATTATTATTATTATTATTATTATTATTATTATTATTATTTTTATTCGGACACTTCGCGTGCTTTTTTGGAGGCCTGAACGTGCTCGAAAACTCACCAAATTTTGCGAACCCCCCCAAGGGAATACGAAAAATTTGATATTTTGAGGTGCTCCAGAATGTTTGGGCGAAACTGAACGAGAGCGCCACCTATTTTAGGTGCCCCGCCACTGCATGTCGTTAATCTTTATGAAAATTCATACACATGATCTACATGCTAGGGTGAACAAAAAATCCTCTTAATGTCATGGTGAAATGTTGACAGGAAGGCGGCCATTTTAGGTCAAAGTCAATATTTTGGCATTTTAGCACCTCGCATTTTAACAAACTCGTCCTAGAGCTTTTATCCCACTGAGCCACAAATTGCTCAGGATGTTCAGGAGGCATGTGTGATTAAATGTTGTGTTATTTCTTCTAATAGGAGACTTAGTTTACGAGGGGCGGGGCCTCAAAGTTTGATGTCTCGCCAGGAAAAATTAAACGGATATAACTCCCACATAAAGCAACATTTCTGCACCAAATTTGCTAGATATGATGGCAGTCCCCTCCTACAGAGTTCTATATGTCAATATTTTGATTATGAAATAGCCACGCCCCCTGGAGGTCAAAAGTGTTGTTTTTTGCTCACACACCCATAACTCTGACTTGGTGGACACCACATGGCCCAAATTCACTCAGGCATCACAAAACATGTTGGTGAAGAGATCTTACAAAGGACGTTGCTCTACGCTGCACGGCGTGCCCGTGACGCCATGGCGAAGTTCCATGCGGCGGCGTGACATCATAAATCACTATAAAATTGTCAATTTTGATCTGATCACCCTAAAACTTATAGGGATTAATAAGGGATCAGTCCTGAACAGATTAATGTGACCATTGCTGGTGTAGACCTAAGCCCCGCCCACTTACAACAGGAAGTGGTTTTTTCCACGTTTGAGGGTCATGCTTCTAAGGAAATGGTCCAAAACACTTGAGCCTCCTCCAAAACATGTCAAACCCTTTCATGATGCCACAATAAAAACCTCAAGTCGCTACGCTAAACGGGACATGGCGAATGGCGGTCCAACGCCATGAAACAGGAAGTACCTGTGACCAAGCCATGGAACCTTGGACCGCCACCAAACTTGCCATGACTGATGACAGTAAGGCCCTGAACTAAGCCCCATTGAAACATTATGGAATAAATGGAGCATGTCTCCATAGCGCCCCCTACAAAATTTCAATCAATCAGCCCCGCCCACTACATGGACCGACATGGATAAAATTCAGCACAGTTAGAGAACCTGCCAGTACCTTCAAAAAAGTCTCTTGGACATATGGGCTAAATCCAACAGGAAGTCGGCCATTTTGAAAAAGGTGCCATTTTTGGGGTCATTTCTTTGCCATGCATTTTAAACAACTCCTCCTAGGGATATTGTCCAACTGACACCCAACTTGCACAGGATCCTCAGGAGGCATGTGTGATTTAAAGTTGTGTTATTTCTTCTAATAGAAGATTTAGTTTAGGAGGGGCGGGCCCTCAAAGTTTTATGTCTCATTAACAAAGACTTATTGCCAAAACTCCCATATAAAACAACATATCAGCACAGGAATCGACACATTTGATGCCAGTCCCATGATAAACAAAATCTACAATGCAATGATATGACTCTGAACTAGCCCCACCCCTTGGCAACAACAAGTGTCTGATATCGTGAACCAGGAAGTACCTGTAACAAAGCCATGAAACCTTTGATCTTCACCATACTTGCCATGAGTCATGACAGTTATGTCCTTAATAGAGTAAAATTACAATATAGTGGAAAAGATAGTAAATGGCTCCATAGCGCCCCCTCCAATATTTCAATCAATCAGCCCCGCCCACTACATTGATCGACATGGATCAAATTCAGCACACTTGTAGCCCCTTCCCGTACCTTCAAAAAAGTCTCTTGGACATATGGGCTAAATCAAACAGGAAGTCGGCCATGTTGAAAAAGGTGCCATTTTTGGGGTCATTTCTGTCATTTTCTTTGCCATGCATTTTGAGAAGGTCCTCCAAAGAATTTTCTCCAACTGTAACCCAAATGAGTCAGGATGCTCAAGCTGCATATCTGATTAAAAGTTGTGTTATTTCTTTTAATAGGGGATATCGTTTAGGAGAGGCGGGGCAGCGAAGCAGATGTGATGCAATGAAAAGGAAAACTGACATAACTCCCACAAAAAACAACCAACCATATTTATAGACATGTATGTACAGATGAACATGCAGGTCCATCTGAAGGAATTATTAATTATGTGAATCAGTTTCATATGTGTTTTATTGTTTAGAAGCAGACTGATTGGTCTTTGATTTATAGACATTTGTTCAGATTCTTGGATAGAGTGGTATTGGATCAGCTCTGTTGATGGATTGATTAAAACATCCAGTGCGGCTAATACTTACAACAATAAGTTACTGAAAACTATATTTATGTAAATGATGTTAACAGTTTTTAACAAATGTCACAGGCATGTTAATAAGCATAATGAATTAAAACTAAACTTGAAGCATTTATGTATTATTCCTCCCTGTTGCTCTTTGTCTGTACTGTGGGGGATTACATGAAAAAGAAAAAATCTGAGGCTTTGGTTCTGAGAATGAGCAGCTAATTCTTGTTTTGAATAAAGTAAAAATAATGTAACATCCATTTATGGAAAACTGGTGGGATTTTTTTTTTTCAATTTCATTAAACACTGTGGCATATTTGATCCACTTTTAGATTATTTTTTTCAATGTATTGAAGCCAGAGTATGTAAGATTTCAAAGCGATTCTTTCCAACACTAGGTGGCAAACGCCATGTAGTGAGCAAAACCACACAACTGCTACCTCTACAAACCACCACAGGGCGGAAGTAGTGAGCTAAACATGCTCCTCACCCCTCCCATCCTCTAAATACAGCGGAACCGTCACCGTCCACAAGACTCAAAGTTTATTTCCATCCAGTATTTCAGCTACACATGAACCGGTAAGTAACTGTTAACACAACAGGCTCTTCGTCATGCTGAAAATGATACTCTCTTATGGTGTTTTTTTTGCAAAGTAGTACGTAAAAATGACAATATCGCGTATGGAATAAACGGTGGTACTAAGAAGAGGCTAAGCTACGTGCTAAGCTAGCTATAGTTGTTAGGCTAATTCTAACTTTATTAATATTTCTGCATATATTCAGCTGATGTTAGACTGAATCAGCCTAACACAGGCAGTCAGACACTGACATAATGCAGAATTTACATGTTTGAATGTTGTTACAGCGATGATCCGTGTACACACTTGTTTTCAGTGATGAATATGACATGTTAAGGTTGCCAGGAAGGCCGAGGCAGGGCTGGTGGACGGTCCGAGGACAAGCGGGTCAGTCTGAGGAAGACGAGCTGCAGCTTCCAGAGATGTGACTGGCTAGCTGTAGTACAGGTAAAATGCAGTTTCATGTTCACTGTTTTGTCTCAAGATATTACTGATAAAAAACATTTATTACAGGAATTCCACAGTATTCCAATAACCAACAATGGTAAACGAGGCTGAAGTTAGCTTCCGATTCGCAATATGTGTAAAGGGCAATTCCACTGAATTTTTCGGAAACACCACATTAGACCAGGTCCTGACAAAAAACTACAACACTTGGACTCTTAAAACCTGGGTTAAAATATTCCACATACTATGCAGATTCAATAAAACATAGTGTCTGATTTGTGAAATCTTTATTCTATTTGTGAAAATGCAAATAAGGGTCATTTCATGACTTTTTTGGCATCTGGACCACATTACATCAGGTCCTGACAAAAAACTAAAACACTTAGACTCTTCAAATGTGGGCTAAAATATTCCACATACTATACCAGTTTTTTGTCAGTACCTGGTCTAATGTGGTGGTGTTTCCAAAAAATTCAGTGTAATTGCCCTTTACACATATTGCAGCCATAAGCAGCGGATCGGAAGCTAACTTCAGCCTCGTCAATGGTAACTGTTTTATGTATTATTTGTTGTTGTAACATAAATGTAATTTTATATTTGAGCTTGTTACCTACTGCTCTGTCTTCCATATGTTACTTGTTGCTTTGGCATCCAGACATTAGTTTTAGATATTACAGTAATATATTAACTTAGTCTCTGAACAAAGTTGGTAGACACAGACCTTCACTAAAAAATCTGATCTTTCACTTTTCACTTTGTTTTCCATCAGTTAGTAAAATGTGGCTCTATTTATCTAACCAATCTTTTGTATAATTTTGCAGAGACGTCTTGATGACATAAATGTGAAGGACCTAAGAAGACTCACATCCCAGCTCCTCAGAAGGAAACAAGGCTTGATTCCCAGTTGCTGTGTGGCTACTGAAGAGCAGTTTCCTGATCTGCACAGACACAACATTGGTTTTATTTTTGGTGTTTGATTCTTTTTTTTTTTTCTAGTAAACCACAATTTAATAGCATTTCTGTGGAATCTATTGTTTACATGTTCGTTGATTGTATTGTTTCTTACTTATAACTTTGTGTTACTAATTAAGTAATTTGAGCTACTTTGTACACTTTGAAGCGTTTTTAAAATAAAGAAATTTAAATGCTTTTCCCCATTTATTCAATCCATTCAAGTCATCTAAATAACTGCAGTAGGATGTGATCATACAGGAACAAGATAAAAGTTTATTACAATTTATGACTGTAATAAATACAGATCTAACAGTGTATAAACACAGCACAAATCCCACAGAGAAAAGTCTATGATCCACAAACAGAAGACACAACTATATACAAAAGATGTGAAGTTTAGATTCCACAATAGAAGGTCAATAATTCCTGTTCATGTTTTATGTGTTGCACCCTCGCTGCTGACTTCATACACATTTGTAAACTTTTTTGTTCATTACACTTATGGAAATAATTATAAGATGCAGTGGCCCAAATTCACTCAGGCATCACAAAACATGTTGGTGAAGAGATCTGGTAAAGGACGTTGCTCTACGCTGCACGGCGTGCCCGTGACGCCATGGCAAAGTTCCATGCGGCGGCGTGACATCATAAATCACTATAAAATTGTCAATTTTGATCTGATCACCCTAAAACTTATAGGGATTAATAAGGGATCAGTCCTGAACAGATTAATGTGACCATTGCTGGTCTAGACCTAAGCCCCGCCCACTTACAACAGGAAGTGGTTTTTTCCACGTTTGAGGGTCATGCTTCTAAGCAAATGGTCCAAAACACTTGAGCCTCCTCCAAAACATGTCAAACCCTTTCATGATGCCACAATAAAAACCTCAAGTCGCTACGCTAAACGGGACATGGCGAATAGCGGTCCAACGCCATGAAACAGGAAGTACCTGTGACCAAGCCATGGAACCTTGGACCACCACCAAACTTGTCATGACTGATGACAGTAAGGCCCTGAACTAAGCCCCATTGAAACATAAAGGAATACATGGAGCATGTCTCTATAGCGCCCCCTACAAAATTTCAATCAATCAGCCCCGCCCACTACATGGACCGACATGGATAAAATTCAGCACAGTTGGAGAACCTTCCAGTACCTTCAAAAAAGTCTCTTGGACATATGGGCTAAATTCAACAGGAAGTCGGCCATTTTGAAAAAGGCGCCATTTTTGGGGTCATTTCTTTGCCATGCATTTTAAACAACTCCTCCTAGGGATATTGTCCAACTGACACCCAACTTGCACAGGATGCTCAGGAGGCATGTGTGATTTAAAGTTGTGTTATTTCTTCTAATAGAAGATTTAGTTTAGGAGGGGCGGGCCCTCAAAGTTTGATGTCTCATTAACAAAGACTTATTGCTAAACCTCCCACATAAAACAACATATCAGCACAGGAATCGCCACATTTGATGCCAGTCCCATGATGAACAAAATCTACAATGCAATAATATGACTATGAACTAGCACCACCCCTTGGCAACAAGAAGTGTCTGATATCGTGAACCAGGAAGTACCTGTAACAAAGCCATGAAACCTTTGATCTTCACCATACTTGCCATGAGTCATGACAGTTATGTCCTTAATAGAGTAAAATTATAATATAGCGGAAAAGATAGTAAATGGCTCCATAGCGCCCCCTACAATATTTCAATCAATCAGCCCCGCCCACTACATCGACTGACATGGATATGATTCGGGAAACTTGTAGACCCTTCCAGTACCTTCAAAAAAGTCTCTTGGACATATGGCTTAAATCCAACAGGAAGTCGGCCATTTTGAAAAGGGTGCCATTTTTGGGGTCATTTCTGTCATTTTCTTTGCCATGCATTTTGAGGAACTTCTCCTAAGAATTTTGTCCAACTTTAACCCAAATGAGTCAGGATGCTCCAGAGGCATGTGTGATTAAAAGTTGTGCTATTTCTTTTAATAGGGGATATCATTTAGGAGAGGCGGGGCAGCAAAGCAGATGTGATGCAATGAAAAGGAAACTGACATAACTCCCACAAAAAACAACCAACCTGCACCAAATTTGCTACAGATGATGCCAGTCATATCCTTCACATTTCTGTACGCCAATAATTAGATGATAAGTTAGCCCCGCCCCTTGGTGACAGGAAGTGACCGTTCATAAGGCCTAAATGGCCTGAAGTGCAGTCTGGCTGCACTTTAGGTTGAGAGAGGCATGGGAAGGATGTTGGCAGGGGAGGCGGTGGCATTATGCCGAGCGGCGCCATGGTGCGAGGGCCTATATCACCGCTTGCGGTTTTAATTAGGCCCGAGCACCTTGGCGGTGCGAAGGCCTATTGTAATTGCAGCGTTTATTATTAGGCCCGAGCACCTTGGCGGTGCGAAGGCCTATTGTAATTGCAGTGTTTATTATTATTAGGCCCGAGCACCTTGGCGGTGCGAAGGCCTATTGTAATTGCAGTGTTTATTATTATTATTATTATTATTATTATTAGGCCCGAGCACCTTGGCGGTGCGAAGGCCTATTGTAATTGCAGTGTTTATTATTAGGCCCGAGCACCTTGGCAGTGCGAAGGCCTATTGTAATTGCAGCGTTTATTAGGCCCGAGCACCTTGGCGGTGCGAAGGCCTATTGTAATTGCAGTGTTTATTAGGCCCGAGCACCTTGGCGGTGCGAAGGCCTATTGTAATTGCAGCGTTTATTATTATTATTATTATTTTTATTCGGACACTTCGCGTGCTTTTTTGGAGGCCTGAACGTGCTCGAAAACTCACCAAATTTTGCGTACCCCCCCAAGGGAATACAAAAAATTTGATATTTTGAGGTGCTCCAGAATGTTTGAGCGAAACTGAAGGAGAGCGCCACCTATTTTAGGTGCCCCGCCACTGCATGTCGTTAATCTTTATGAAAATTCATACACATGATCTACATGACAGGGCGAACAAAAAATCCTCTTAATGTCATGGTGAAATGTTGACAGGAAGGCGGCCATTTTAGGTCAAAGTCAATATTTTGGCGTTTTAGCACCTCGCATTTTAACGAACTCGTCCTAGGGCTTTTATCCCACTGAGCCACAAATTGCTCAGGATGTTCAGGAGACATGTGTGATGAAATGTTGTGTTATTTCTTCTAATAGGAGACTTAGTTTACGAGGGGTGGGTCCTCAAAGTTTGATGTCTCGCCATGAAAAATTAAACGGATATAACTCCCACATAAAGCAACATTTCTGCACCAAATTTGCTAGATATGATGGCAGTCCCCTCCTACAGAGTTCTATATGTCAATATTTTGATTATGAAATAGCCACGCCCCCTGGAGGTCAAAAGTGTTGTTTTTTGCTCACACACCCATAACTCGGGCTTGGTGGACACCACATGGCCCAAATTCACTCAGGCATCACAAAACATGTTGGTGAAGAGATCTGGTAAAGGACGTTGCTCTGCGCTGCACGGCGTGCCCGTGACGCCATGGCGAAGTTCCATGCGGCGGCGTGACATCATAAATCACTATAAAATTGTCAATTTTGATCTGATCACCCTAAAACTTATAGGGATTAATAAGGGATCAGTCCTGAACAGATTAATGTGACCATTGCTGGTGTAGACCTAAGCCCCGCCCACTTACAACAGGAAGTGGTTTTTTCCACGTTTGAGGGTCATGCTTCTAAGCAAATGGTCCAAAACACTTGAGCCTCCTCCAAAACATGTCAAACCCTTTCATGATGCCACAATAAAAACCTCAAGTCGCTACGCTAAACGGGACATGGCGAATGGCGGTCCAACGCCATGAAACAGGAAGTACCTGTGACCAAGCCATGGAACCTTGGACCGCCATCAAACTTGCCATGACTGATGACAGTAAGGCCCTGAACTAAGCCCCATTGAAACATTATGGAATAAATGGAGCATGTCTCCATAGCGCCCCCTACAAAATTTCAATCAATCAGCCCCGCCCACTACATGGACCGACATGAATAAAATTCAGCACAGTTGGAGAACCTTCCAGTACCTTCAAAAAAGTCTCTTGGACATATGGGCTAAATTAAACAGGAAGTCGGCCATGTTGAAAAATGTGCCATTTTTGGGGTCATTTCTTTGCCATGCATTTTAAACAACTCCTCCTAGGGATATTGTCCAACTGACACCCAACTTGCACAGGATGCTCAGGAGGCATACGTGATGTAAAGTTGTGTTATTTCTTCTAATAGAAGATTTAGTTTAGGAGGGGCGGGCCCTCAAAGTTTGATGTCTCATTAATAAAGACTTATTGCTAAAACTCCCACATAAAACAACATATCAGCACAGGAATCGACACATTTGATGCCAGTCCCATGATGAACAAAATATACAATGCAATAATATGACTATGAATTAGCCCCACCCCTTGGCAACAACAACTGTCTGATATCATGAACCAGGAAGTACCTGTAACAAAGCCATGAAATTGTTGATCTTCACCATACTTGCCATGAGTCATGAAAGTTATGCCCTTAATAGAGTAAAATTAAAATATAGTGGAGAAGATAGTAAATGGCTCCATAGCGCCCCCTACAATATTTTAATTAATCAGCCCCGCCCACTACATTGACTGACATGGATATGATTCGGGAAACTTGTAGACCCTCCCAGTACCTTCAAAAAAGTCCCTTGGACATATGGGCTAAATCCAACAGGAAGTCGGCCATTTTGAAAAGGGTGCCATTTTTGGGGTCATTTCTGTCATTTTCTTTGCCATGCATTTTGAGGAACTTCTGCTAAGAATTTTGTCCAACTTTAACCCAAATGAGTCAGGATGCTCAAGAGGCATGTGTGATTAAAAGTTGTGCAATTTCTTTTAATAGGGGATATCATTCAGGAGAGGCGGGGCAGCAAAGCAGATGTGATGCAACGAAAAGGAAAACTGACATAACTCCCACAAAAAACAACCAACATGCACCAAATTTGCTACAGATGATGCCAGTCATATCCTTCACATTTCTGCATGGCAATAATTAGATGATAAGTTAGCCCCGCCCCTTGGTGACAGGAAGTGACCCTTCATAAGGCCTAAATGGCCTGAAGTGCAGTCTGGCTGCACTTTAGGTTGAGAGAGGCATGGGAAGGATGTTGCCAGGGGAGGCGGTGGCATTATGCCGAGCGGCGCCATGGTGCGAGGGCCTATATCACCGCTTGCGGTTTTAATTATTATTATTATTATTATTTTTATTCGGACACTTCGCGTGCTTTTTTGGAGGCCTGAACGTGCTCGAAAACTCACCAAATTTTGCGTACCCCCCCAAGGGAATACGAAAAATTTGATATTTTGAGGTGCTCCAGAATGTTTGGGCGAAACTGAAGGAGAGCGCCACCTATTTTAGGTGCCCCGCCACTGCATGTCGTTAATCTTTATGAAAATTCATACACATGATCTACATGCTAGGGCGAACAAAAAATCCTCTTAATGTCATGGTGAAATGTCGACAAGAAGGCGGCCATTTTAGGTCAAAGTCAATATTTTGGCGTTTTAGCACCTCGCATTTTAACGAACTCGTCCTAGAGCTTTTATCCCACTGAGCCACAAATTGCTCAGGATGTTCAGGAGGCATGTGTGATTAAATGTTGTGTTATTTCTTCTAATAGGAGACTTAGTTTACGAGGGGCGGGGCCTCAAAGTTTGATGTCTCGCCATGAAAAATTAAACGGATATAACTCCCACATAAAGCAACATTTCTGCACCAAATTTGCTAGATATGATGGCAGTCCCCTCCTACAGAGTTCTATATGTCAATATTTTGATTATGAAATAGCCACGCCCCCTGGAGGTCAAAAGTGTTGTTTTTTGCTCACACACCCATAACTCTGGCTTGGTGGACACCACATGGCCCAAATTCACTCAGGCATCACAAAACATGTTGGTGAAGAGATCTGGTAAAGGACGTTTCTCTACACCGCACGGCGTGCCCGTGACGCCATGGCGAAGTTCCATGCGGCGGCGTGACATCATAAATCACTATAAAATTGTCAATTTTGATCTGATCACCCTAAAACTTATAGGGATTAATAAGGGATCATTCCTGAACAGATTAATGTGACCATTGCTGGTCTAGACCTAAGCCCCGCCCACTTACAACAGGAAGTGGTTTTTTCCACATTTGAGGGTCATGCTTCTAAGGAAATGGTCCCAAACACTTGAGCCTCCTCCAAAACATGTCAAACCCTTTCATGATGCCACAATAAAAACCTCAAGTTGCTACGCTAAACGGGACATGGCGAATGGCGGTCCAACGCCATGAAACAGGAAGTACCTGTGACCAAGCCATGGAACCTTGGACCGCCACCAAACTTGCCATGACTGATGACAGTAAGGCCCTGAACTAAGCCCCATTGAAACATTATGGAATACATGGAGCATGTCTCCATAGCGCCCCCTACAAAATTTCAATCAATCAGCCCCGCCCACTACATGGACCGACATGGACAAAATTCAGCACAGTTGTAGAACCTGCCAGTACCTTCAAAAAAGTCTCTTAGACATATGGGCTAAATTCAACAGGAAGTCGGCCATTTTGAAAAAGGTGCCATTTTTGGGGTCATTTCTTTGCCATGCATTTTAAACAACTCCTCCTAGGGATATTGTCCAACTGACACCCAACTTGCACAGGATGCTCAGGAGGCATGTGTGATGTAAAGTTGTGTTATTTCTTCTAATAGAAGATTTAGTTTAGGAGGGGCGGGCCCTCAAAGTTTGATGTCTCATTAACAAAGACTTATTGCTAAAACTCCCACATAAAACAACATATCAGCACAGGAATCGACCCATTTGATGCCAGTCCCATGATGAACAAAATATACAATGCAATATTATGACTATGAATTAGCCCCACCCCTTGGCAACAACAAGTGTCTGACATCATGAACCAGGAAGTACCTGTAACAAAGCCATGAAATTGTTGATCTTCACCATACTTGCCATGAGTCATGAAAGTTCTGCCCTTAATAGAGTAAAATTAAAATATAGTGGAGAAGATAGTAAATGGATCCATAGCGCCCCCTACAATATTTCAATCAATCAGCCCCGCCCACTACATTGACTGACATGGATATGATTCGGAAAACTTGTAGACCCTCCCAGTACCTTCAAAAAAGTCTCTTGGACATATGGGCTAAATCAAACAGGAAGTCGGCCATTTTGAAAAGGGTGCCATTTTTGGGGTCATTTCTGTCATTTTCTTTGCCATGCATTTTGAGGAACTTCTCCTAAGAATTTTGTCCAACTTTAACCCAAATGAGTCAGGATGCTCCAGAGGCATGTGTGATTAAAAGTTGTGCTATTTCTTTTAATAGGGGATATCATTTAGGGGTGGCGGGGCAGCAAAGCAGATGTGATGCAATAAAAAGGAAACTGACATAACTCCCACAAAAAACAACCAACCTGCACCAAATTTGCTACAGATGATGCCAGTCATATCCTTCACATTTCTGTATGCCAATAATTAGATGATAAGTTAGCCCCGCCCCTTGGTGACAGGAAGTGACCATTCATAAGGCCTAAATGGCCTGAAGTGCAGTCTGGCTGCACTTTAGGTTGAGAGAGGCATGGGAAGGATGTTGCCAGGGGAGGCGGTGGCATGATGCCGAGCGGCGCCATGGTGCGAGGGCCTATATCACCGCCTGCGGTTTTAATTATTATTATTATTATTTTTATTCGGACACTTCGCGTGCTTTTTTGGAGGCCTGAACGTGCTCGAAAACTCACCAAATTTTGCGTACCCCCCCAAGGGAATACGAAAAATTTGATATTTTGAGGTGCTCCAGAATGTTTGGGCGAAACTGAACGAGAGCGCCACCTATTTTAGGTGCCCCGCCACTGCATGTCGTTAATCTTTATGAAAATTCATACACATGATCTACATGACAGGACAAACAAAAAATCCTCTTAATGTCATGGTGAAATGTCGAAAGGAAGGCGGCCATTTTAGGTCAAAGTCAATATTTTGGCGTTTTAGCACCTCGCATTTTAACAAACTCGTCCTAGGGCTTTTATCCCACTGAGCCACAAATTGCTCAGGATGTTCAGGAGGCATGTGTGATTCAATGTTGTGTTATTTCTTCTAATAGGAGACTTAGTTTACGAGGGGCGGGGCCTCAAAGTTTGATGTCTCGCCATGAAAAATTAAACGGATATAACTCCCACATAAAGCAACATTTCTGCACCACATTTGCTAGATATGATGGCAGTCCCCTCCTACAGAGTTCTATATGTCAATATTTTGATTATGAAATAGCCACGCCCCCTGGAGGTCAAAAGTGTTGTTTTTTGCTCACACACCCAGAACTCTGGCTTGGTGGACACCACATGGCCCAAATTCACTCAGGCATCACAAAACATGTTGGTGAAGAGATCTGGTAAAGGACGTTGCTCTACGCTGCACGGCGTGCCCGTGACGCCATGGCGAAGTTCCATGCGGCGGCGTGACATCATAAATCACTATGAAATTCTCAATTTTGATCTGATCACCCTAAAACTTATAGGGATTAATAAGGGATCAGTCCTGAACAGATTAATGTGACCATTGCTGGTGTAGACCTAAGCCCCGCCCACTTACAACAGGAAGTGGTTTTTTCCACGTTTGAGGGTCATGCTTCTAAGCAAATGGTCCAAAACACTTGAGCCTCCTCCAAAACATGTCAAACCCATTCATGATGCCACAATAAAAACCTCAAGTCGCTACGCTAAACGGGACATGGCGAATGGCGGTCCAACGCCATGAAACAGGAAGTACCTGTGACCAAGCCATGGAACCTTGGACCGCCACCATACTTGCCATGACTGATGACAGTAAGGCCCGGAACTAAGCCCCATTGAAACATTATGGAATAAATGGAGCATGTCTCCATAGCGCCCCCTACAAAATTTCAATCAATCAGCCCCGCCCACTACATGGACCGACATGGATAAAATTCAGCACAGTTGGAGAACCTGCCAGTACCTTCAAAAAAGTCTCTTGGACATATGGGCCAAAACCAACAGGAAGTCGGCCATTTTGAAAAAGGTGCCATTTTTGGGGTCATTTCTTTGCCATGCATTTTAAACAACTCCTCCTAGGGATATTGTCCAACTGACACCCAACTTGCACAGGATGCTCAGGAGGCATGTGTGATTTAAAGTTGTGTTATTTCTTCTAATAGAAGATTTAGTTTAGGAGGGGCGGGCCCTCAAAGTTTTATGTCTCATTAACAATGACTTATTGCTAAAACTCCCACATAAAACAACATATCAGCACAGGAATCGACACATTTGATGCCAGTTCCATGATTAACAAAATCTACAATGCAATAACATGACTATGAACTAGCCCCGCCCCTTGGCAACAAGAAGTGTCTGATATCATGAACCAGGAAGTACCTGTAACAAAGCCATGAAATTGTTGATCTTCACCATACTTGCCATGACTCATGACAGTTATGTCCTTAATAGAGTAAAATTAAAATATAGTGGAAAAGATGGTAAATGGATCCATAGCGCCCCCTACAATATTTTAATCATTTAGCCCCTCCCACTACATTGACTGACATGGATAAAATTCAGCACACTTGTAGATGCTTCCAGTACCTTCAAAAAAGTCTCTTGGACATATGGGCTAAATCAAACAGGAAGTCGGCCATTTTGAAAAAGGTGCCATTTTTGGGGTCATTTCTGTCATTTTCTTTGCCATGCATTTTGAGGAAGTCCTGCTAAGATTTTTATCTAACTTTAACCCAAATGAGTCAGGATGCTCAAGAGGCATGTGTGACTAAAAATTGTGCTATTTCTTTTAATAGGGGATATCGTTTAGGAGAGGCGGGGCAGCAAAGCAGATGTGATGCAATAAAAAGGAAAACTGACATAACTCCCACAAAAAACAACCAACCTGCACCAAATTTGCTACAGATGATGCCAGGCATATCCTTCACATTTCTGTATGTCAATAATTTGATTATAAATTAGCCCCGCCCCTTGGTGACAGGAACTGACCCTTCATAAGGCCTAAACGGCCTGAAGTGCAGTTTGGCTGCACTTTAGATTGAGAGAGGCATGGGAAGGATGTTGCCAGGGGAGGCGGTGGCATTATGCCGAGCGGCGCCATGGTGCGAGGGCCTATATCACCGCTTGCGGTTTTAATTATTATTATTATTTTTATTCGGACACTTCGCGTGCTTTTTTGGAGGCCTGAACGTGCTCGAAAACTCACCAAATTTTGCGAACCCCCCCAAGGGAATACGAAAAATTTGATATTTTGAGGTGCTCCAGAATGTTTGGGCGAAACTGAACGAGAGCGCCACCTATTTTAGGTGCCCCGCCACTGCATGTCATTAATCTTTATGAAAATTCATACACATGATCTACATGACAGGACAAACAAAAAATCCTCTTAATGTCATGGTGAAATGTCGACAGGAAGGCGGCCATTTTAGGTCAAAGTCAATATTTTGGCGTTTTAGCACCTCGCATTTTAACAAACTCGTCCTAGGGCTTTTATCCCACTGAGCCACAAATTGCTCAGGATGTTCAGGAGACATGTGTGATTACATGTTGTGTTATTTCTTCTAATAGGAGACTTAGTTTACGAGGGGCGGGGCCTCAAAGTTTGATGTCTCTCCATGAAAAATTAAACAGCTATAACTCCCACATAAAGCAACATTTCTGCACCAAATTTTCTAGATATGATGGCAGTCCCCTCCTACAGAGTTCTATATGTCAATATTTTGATTATGAAATAGCCACGCCCCCTGGAGGTCAAAAGTGTTGTTTTTTGCTCACACACCCAGAACTCTGGCTTGGTGGACACCATATGGCCCAAATTCACTCAGGCATCACAAAACATGTTGGTGAAGAGATCTGGTAAAGGACGTTGCTCTGTGCTGCACGGCGTGCCCGTGACGCCATGGCGAAGTTCCATGCGGTGGCGTGATATCATAAATCACTATAAAATTGTCAATTTTGATCTGATCACCCTAAAACTTATAGGGATTAATAAGGGATCAGTCCTGAACAGATTAATGTGACCATTGCTGGTGTAGACCTTAGCTCCGCCCACTTACAACAGGAAGTGTTTTTTTCCACGTTTGAGGGTCATGCTTCTAAGCAAATGGTCCCAAACACTTGAGACTCCTCCAAAACATGTCAAACCCTTTCATGATGCCACAATAAAAACCTCAAGTCGCTACGCTAAACGGGACATGGCGAATGGCGGTCCAACGCCATGAAACAGGAAGTACCTGTGACCAAGCCATGGAACCTTGGACCGCCACCATACTTGCCATGACTGATGACAGTAAGGCCCTGAACTAAGCCCCATTGAAACATTATGGAATAAATGGAGCATGTCTCCATAGCGCCCCCTACAAAATTTCAATCAATCAGCCCCGTCCACTACATGGACCGACATGAATAAAATTCAGCACAGTTGGAGAACCTTCCAGTACCTTCAAAAAAGTCTCTTGGACATATGGGCTAAATCCAACAGGAAGTCGGGCATTTAGAAAAAGGTGCCATTTTTGGGGTCATTTCTTTGCCATGCATTTTAAACAACTCCTCCTAGGGATATTGTCCAACTGACACCCAACTTGCACAGGATGCTCAGGAGGCATGTGTGATTTAAAGTTGTGTTATTTCTTCTAATAGAAGATTTAGTTTAGGAGGGGCGGGCCCTCAAAGTTTGATGTCTCATTAACAAAGACTTATTGCTAAAACTCCCACATAAAACAACATATCAGCACAGGAATCGACCCATTTGATGCCAGTCCCATGATGAACACAATCTACAATGCAATAATATGACTCTGAACTAGCCCCACCCCTTGGCAACAAGAAGTGTCTGATATCATGAACCAGGAAGTACCTGTAACAAAGCCATGAAATTGTTGATCTTCACCATACTTGCCATGAGTCATGAAAGTTATGCCCTTAATAGAGTAAAATTAAAATATAGTGGAAAAGATAGTAAATGGCTCCATAGCGCCCCCTACAATATTTCAATCAATCAGCCCTGCCCACTACATTGACTGACATGGATCAAATTCAGCTCTATTGTAGACCATCCCAGTACCTTCAAAAAAGTCTCTTGGACATATGGGCTAAATCAAACAGGAAGTCGGCCATTTTGAAAAAGGTGCCATTTTTGGGGTCATTTCTGTCATTTTCTTTGCCATGCATTTTGAGAAGTTCCTTCTAAGAATTTTATCTAACTTTAACCCAAATGAGTCAGGATGCTCAAGAGGCATGTGTGATTAAAAGTTGTGTTATTTCTTTTAATAGGGGATATCGTTTAGGAGAGGCGGGGCAGCAAAGCAGATGTGATGCAATGAAAAGGAAAACTGACATAACTCCCACAAAAAACAACCAACCTGCACCAAATTTGCTACAGATGATGTCAGTCATGTCCTTCACATTTCTGTATGTCAATAATTAGATTATTAGTTAGCCCCGTCCCTTGGTGACAGGAAGTGACCGTTCATAAGGCCTTAACAGCCTGAAGTGCAGTCTGGCTGCACTTTAGGTTGAGAGAGGCATGGGAAGGATGTTTGCAGGGGAGGCGGTGGCATTATGCCGAGCGGCGCCATGGTGCGAGGGCCTATATCACCGCCTGCGGTTTTAATTATTATTATTATTATTATTTTTATTCGGACACTTCGCGTGCTTTTTTGGAGGCCTGAACGTGCTCGAAAACTCACCAAATTTTGCGAACCCCCCCAAGGGAATACGAAAAATTTGATATTTTGAGGTGCTCCAGAATGTTTGGGCGAAACTGAACGAGAGCGCCACCTATTTTAGGTGCCCCGCCACTGCATGTCGTTAATCTTTATGAAAATTCATACACATGATCTACATGCTATGGCGAACAAAAAATCCTATTAATGTCATGGTGAAATGTCAACAGGAAGGCGGCCATTTTAGGTCAAAGTCAATATTTTGGCGTTTTAGCACCTCGCATTTTAACGAACTCGTCCTAGAGCTTTTATCCCACTGAGCCACAAATTGCTGAGGATGTTCAGGAGGCATGTGTGATTAAATGTTGTGTTATTTCTTCTAATAGGAGACTTAGTTTACGAGGGGCGGGGCCTCAAAGTTTGATGTCTCGCCATGAAAAATTAAACGGATATAACTCCCACATAAAGCAACATTTCTGCACCAAATTTGCTAGATATGATGGCAGTCCCCTCCTACAGAGTTCTATATGTCAATATTTTGATTATGAAATAGCCACGCCCCCTGGAGGTCAAAAGTGTTGTTTTTTGCTCACACACCCATAACTCTGGCTTGGTGGACACCACATGGCCCAAATTCACTCAGGCATCACAAAACATGTTGGTGAAGAGATCTGATAAAGGACGTTGCTCTACGCTGCACGGCGTGCCCGTGACGCCATGGCGAAGTTCCATGCGGCGGCGTGACATCATAAATCACTATAAAATTGTCAATTTTGATCTGATCACCCTAAAACTTATAGGGATTAATAAGGGATCAGTCCTGAACAGATTAATGTGACCATTGCTGGTCTAGACCTAAGCCCCGCCCACGTACAACAGGAAGTGGTTTTTTCCACATTTGAGGGTCATGCTTCTAAGCAAATGGTCCCAAACACTTGAGACTCCTCCAAAACATGTCAAACCCTTTCATGATGCCACAATAAAGACCTCAAGTAGCTACGCTAAACGGGACATGGCGAATGGCGATCCAACGCCATGAAACAGGAAGTACCTGTGACCAAGCCATGGAACCTTGGACCGCCACCATACTTGCCATGACTGATGACAGTAAGGCCCTGAACTAAGCCCCATTGAAACATTATGGAATAAATGGAGCATGTCTCCATAGCGCCCCCTACAAAATTTCAATCAATCAGCCCCACCCACTACATGGACCGACATGGATAAAATTCAGCACAGTTGGAGAACCTTCCAGTACCTTCAAAAAAGTCTCTTGGACATATGGGCTAAATTCAACAGGAAGTCGGCCATTTTGAAAAAGGTGCCATTTTTGGGGTCATTTCTTTGCCATGCATTTTAAACAACTCCTCCTAGGGATATTGTCCAACTGACACCCAACTTGCACAGGATGCTCAGGAGGCATGTGTGATGTAAAGTTGTGTTATTTCTTCTAATAGAAGATTTAGTTTAGGAGGGGCGGGCCTTCAAAGTTTGATGTCTCATTAACAAAGACTTATTGCTAAAACTACCACATAAAACAACATATCAGCACAGGAATCGACACATTTGATGCCAGTCCCATGATGAACAAAATATACAATGCAATAATATGACTATGAACTAGCACCACCCCTTGGCAACAACAAGTGTCTGATATCATGAACCAGGAAGTACCTGTAACAAAGCCATGAAATTGTTGATCTTCACCATACTTGTCATGAGTCATGACAGTTATGCCCTTAATAGAGTAAAATTACAATATAATGGAAAAGATAGTAAATGGCTCCATAGCGCCCCCTACAATATTTTAATTAATCAGCCCCGCCCACTACATCGACTGCCATGGATATGATTCGGGACACTTGTAGACCCTCCCAGCACCTTCAAAAAAGTCTCTTGGACATATGGGCTAAATCAAACAGGAAGTCGGCCATGTTGAAAAAGGTGCCATTTTTGGGGTCATTTCTGTCATTTTCTTTGCCATGCATTTTGAGAAATTCCTACTAAGAATTTTATCTAACTTTAACCCAAATGAGTCAGGATGCTCAAGAGGCATGTGTGATTAAAAGCTGTGCTATTTCTTTTAATAGGGGATATCATTTAGGAGAGGCGGGGCAGCAAAGCAGATGTGATGCAATGAAAAGGAAAACTGACATAACTCCCACAAAAAACAACCAACCTGCACCAAATTTGCTACAGATGATGCCAGTCATATCCTTCACATTTCTGTATGTCAATAATTAGATTATGAATTAGCCCCGCCCCTTGGTGACAGGAAGTGACCCTTCATAAGGCCTAAATGACCTGAAGTGCAGTCTGGCTGCACTTTAGGTTGAGAGAGGCATGGGAAGGATGTTGCCAGGGGAGGCGGTGGCATTATGCCGAGCGGCGCCATGGTGCGAGGGCCTATATCACCGCTTGCGGTTTTAATTATTATTATTATTATTCTCCTAATAAATGAATTGCTTTTTTGGAGGCCTGAACATGCTCAAAAACTCACCAAATTTTGCGTACCCCCCCAAGGGAATGCGAAAAATTTGATATTTTGAGGTGCTCCAGAATGTTTGGGCGAAACTGAATGAGAGCGCCACCTATTTTAGGTGCCCCGCCACTGCATGTCGTTAATCTTTATGAAAATTCATACACATGATCTACATGCAAGGGCGAACAAAAAATCCTCTTAATGTCATGGTGAAATGTCGACAGGAAGGCGGCCATTTTAGGTCAAAGTCAATATTTTGGCGTTTTAGCACCTCGCATTTTAACAAACTCGTCCTAGAGCTTTTATCCCACTGAGCCACAAATTGCTCAGGATGTTCAGGAGGCATGTGTGATTAAATGTTGTGTTATTTCTTCTAATAGGAGACTTAGTTTACGAGGGGCGGGGCCTCAAAGTTTGATGTCTCGCCAGGAAAAATTTAACGGATATAACTCCCACATAAAGCAACATTTCTGCACCAAATTTGCTAGATATGATGGCAGTCCCCTCCTACAGAGTTCTATATGTCAATATTTTGATTATGAAATAGCCACGCCCCCTGGAGGTCAAAAGTGTTGTTTTTTGCTCACACACCCATAACTCTGGCTTGGTAGACACCACATGGCCCAAATTCACTCAGGCATCACAAAACATGTTGGTGAAGAGATCTGGTAAAGGACATTGCTCTACGCTGCACGGCGTGCCCGTGACGCCATGGCGAAGTTCCATGCGGCGGCGTGACATCATAAATCACTATAAAATTGTCAATTTTGATCTGATCACCCTAAAACTTATAGGGATTAATAAGGGATCAGTCCTGAACAGATTAATGTGACCATTGCTGGTCTAGACCTAAGCCCCGCCCACTTACAATAGGAAGTGGTTTTTTCCACGTTTGAGGGTCATGCTTCTAAGCAAATGGTCCCAAACACTTGAGACTCCTCCAAAACATGTCAAACCCTTTCATGATGCCACAATAAAAACCTCAAGTCGCTACGCTAAACGGGACATGGCGAATGGCGGTCCAACGCCATGAAACAGGAAGTACCTGTGACCAAGCCATGGAACCTTGGACCGCCACCATACTTGTCATGACTGATGACAGTAAGGCCCTGAACTAAGCCCCATTGAAACATTATGGAATAAATGGAGCATGTCTCCATAGCGCCCCCTACAAAATTTCAATCAATCAGCCCCGCCCACTACATGGACCGACATGAATAAAATTCAGCACAGTTGGAGAACCTGCCAGTACCTTCAAAAAAGTCTCTTGGACATATGGGCTAAATTCAACAGGAAGTCGGCCATTTTGAAAAAGGTGCCATTTTTGGGGTCATTTCTTTGCCATGCATTTTAAACAACTCCTCCTAGGGATATTGTCCAACTGACACCCAACTTGCACAGGATGCTCAGGAGGCATGTGTGATTTAAAGTTGTGTTATTTCTTCTAATAGAAGATTTAGTTTAGGAGGAGCGGGCCCTCAAAGTTTTATGTCTCATTAACAAAGACTTATTGCTAAAACTCCCACATAAAACAACATATCAGCACAGGAATCGACCCATTTGATGCCAGTCCCATGATGAACAAAATCTACATTGCAATAATATGACTATGAACTAGCCCCGCCCCTTGGCAACAACAAGTGTCTGATATCATGAACCAGGAAGTACCTGTAACAAAGCCATGAAATTGTTGATCTTCACCATACTTGCCATGAGTCATGACAGTTATGTCCTTAATAGAGTAAAATTACAATATAGTGGAGAAAATCGTAAACGGCTCCATAGCGCCCCCTACAATATTTCAATCAATCAGCCCCGCCCACTGCATTGACTGACATTGATATGATTCGGCACAGTTGTAGAACCTTCCAGTACCTTCAAAAAAGTCTCTTGGACATATGGGCTAAATCAAACAGGAAGTCGGCCATTTTGAAAAAGGTGCCATTTTTGGGGTCATTTCTGTCATTTTCTTTGCCATGCATTTTGAGGAACTTCTCCTAAGAATTTTGTCCAACTTTAACCCAAATGAGTCAGGATGCTCAAGAGACATGTGTGATTAAAAGTTGTGCTATTTCTTTTAATAGGGGATATCGTTTAGGAGAGGCGGGGCAGCAAAGCAGATGTGACGCAATGAAAAGGAAAACTGAAATAACTCCCACAAAACACAACCGACCTGCACCAAATTTACTACAGATGACGCCAGTCATATCCTTCACATTTGTGCATGTCAATAATTAGATGATAAGTTAGCCCCGCCCCTTGGTGACAGGAAGTGACCGTTCATAAGGCCTAAATGGCCTGAAGTGCAGTCTGGCTGCACTTTAGGTTGAGAGAGGCATGGGAAGGATGTTGGCAGGGGAGGCGGTGGCATGATGCCGAGCGGCGCCATGGTGCGAGGGCCTATATCACCGCTTGCGGTTTTAATTATTATTATTATTATTCTCCTAATAAATGAATTGCTTTTTTGGAGGCCTGAACATGCTCAAAAACTCACCAAATTTTGCGTACCCCCCCAAGGGAATGCGAAAAATTTGATATTTTGAGGTGCTCCAGAATGTTTGGGCAAAACTGAATGAGAGCGCCACCTATTTTAGGTGCCCCGCCACTGCATATCGTTAATCTTTATGAAAATTCATACACATGATCTACATGCTATGGCGAACAAAAAATCCTCTTAATGTCATGGTGAAATGTCGACAGGAAGGCGGCCATTTTAGGTCAAAGTCAATATTTTGGCGTTTTAGCACCTCGCATTTTAACGAACTCGTCCTAGGGCTTTTATCCCACTGAGCCACATATTGCTCAGGATGTTCAGGAGGCATGTGTGATTAAATGTTGTGTTATTTCTTCTAATAGGAGACTTAGTTTACGAGGGGCGGGGCCTCAAAGTTTGATGTCTCGCCAGGAAAAATTAAACGGATATAACTCCCACATAAAGCAACATTTCTGCACCAAATTTGCTAGATATGATGGCAGTCCCCTCCTAAAGAGTTCTATATGTCAATATTTTGATTATGAAATAGCCACGCCCCCTGGAGGTCAAAAGTGTTGTTTTTTGCTCACACACCCATAACTCTGGCTTGGTGGACACCACATGGCCCAAATTCACTCAGGCATCACAAAACATGTTGGTGAAGAGATCTGATAAAGGACGTTGCTCGACGCCGCACGGCGTGCCCGTGACGCCATGGCGAAGTTCCATGCGGCGGCGTTACATCATAAATCACTATAAACTTCTCAATTTTGATCTGATCACCCTAAAACTTATAGGGATTAATAAGGGATCAGTCCTGAACAGATTAATGTGACCATTGCTGGTGTAGACCTAAGCCCCGCCCACTAACAACAGGAAGTGGTTTTTTCCACGTTTGAGGGTCATGCTTCTACGCAAATGGTCCAAAACACTTGAGCCTCCTCCAAAACATGTCAAACCCTTTCATGATGCCACAATAAAAACCTCAAGTCGCTATGCTAAACGGGACATGGCGAATGGCGGTCCAACGCCATGAAACAGGAAGTACCTGTGACCAAGCCATGGAACCTTGGACCGCCACCAAACTTGCCATGACTGATGACAGTAAGGCCCTGAACTAAGCCCCATTGAAACATTATGGAATAAATGGAGCATGTCTCCATAGCGCCCCCTACAAAATTTCAATCAATCAGCCCCGCCCACTACATGGACCGACATGAATAAAATTCAGCACAGTTGGAAAACCTGCCAGTACCTTCAAAAAAGTCTCTTGGACATTTGGGCTAAATTCAACAGGAAGTCGGCCATTTTGAAAAAGGTGCCATTTTTGGGGTCATTTCTTTGCCATGCATTTTAAACAACTCCTCCTAGGGATATTGTCCAACTGACACCCAACTTGCACAGGATGCTCAGGAGGCATGTGTGATTTAAAGTTGTGTTATTTCTTCTAATAGAAGATTTAGTTTAGGAGGGGCGGGCCCTCAAAGTTTGATGTCTCATTAACAAAGACTTATTGCTAAAACTCCCACATAAAACAACATATCAGCACAGGAATCGACCCATTTGATGCCAGTCCCATGATGAACAAAATCTACAATGCAATGATATGACTATGAATTAGCCCCACCCCTTGGCAACAACAAGTGTCTGATATCATGAACCAGGAAGTACCTGTAACAAAGCCATGAAATTGTTTATCTTCACCATACTTGCCATGAGTCATGACAGTTATGTCCTTAATAGAGTAAAATTACAATATAGTGGAAAAGATAGTAAATGGCTACATAGCGCCCCCTACAATATTTCAATCAATCAGCCCCGCCCACTACATTGACTGACATGGATATGATTCGGGAAACTTGTAGACCCTTCCAGCTCCTTCAAGAAAGTCTCTTGGACATATGGGCTAAATAAAACAGGAAGTTGGCCATTTTGAAAAAAGGTGTCATTTTTGGGGCAATTTCTGTCATTTTCTTTGTCATGCATTTTGAGAAGTTCCTTCTAAGAATGTTGTCCAACTTTAACCCAAATGAGTCAGGATGCTCAAGAGGCATGTGTGATTAAAAGTTGTGCTATTTCTTTTAATAGGGGATATCGTTTAGGAGAGGCGGGGCAGCAAAGCAGCTGTGATGCAATGAAAAGGAAAACTGACATAACTCCCACAAAAAACAACCAACCTGCACCAAATTTGCTACAGATGATGCCAGTCATATCCTTTACATTTGTGCATGTCAATAATTAGATGATAAGTTAGCCCCGCCCCTTGGTGACAGGAAGTGACCCTTCATAAGGCCTAAATGGCCTGAAGTGCAGTCTGGCTGCACTTTAGGTCGAGAGAGGCATGGGAAGGATGTTGCCAGGGGAGGCGGTGGCATTATGCCGAGCGGCGCCATGGTGCGAGGGCCTATATCACCGCTTGCGGTTTTAATTCGCTTTATATTTAAACTTTAAATGAAATTGAATCAAATGTCAAGTTACCTGAAATTATGTTTCTTTTTGTATTTAATCACTTTACTAACATAACTATCATGTTTTTGTTAGATTTGCTTGATGTGCAGCTGCCATATCTGTGCCACCATTTCCTCCCCCGGTGTCTCTGAATGGACAAACAACTGTGTTTGAAGAGCTGGCTTAGAGCACCGTTTGGGATAACTCATCCTTCCCTTTTGGTTTTGTCCAGGTTGTCATAGTGAATCACCTGCTCCCACCTGCCGATCTGGTATAAAAGCCATATTCTCAGGTTTTTGTTGGGACATTTTACATTGGATGCCCCTCCTGATGCAACCCCTTCATTTATCCATGTTTAGGACCAGCACTCAGTAAGCACTGACTTGTGCCCTCCTTGGGGCTGCATCGTGGGGAGCTCGAACCACAATTCAACACCTTTAAAACCCTATAGAAGAAGACTGAACCTGAGGCCACTGGATCCACTCACAGACAAAAACATCTGGAAGAATTTTGGCCACTGATGGCCACCGTCCATTCACAACTGAACATGGCCTTTGAATTCATTTCTATGAATATCTTTTCCATTGTGTCAGTGATTCTTACTTCTTGAACCTTTAGAAGTAAGTGTAGGATACAAATTTAAATAAAATCTTGCAATAAGCTATAACTGAGCTTTTTGTGGCATAAATAAGTCAAAACAGGATCTATCAGCTGAACTTCATTCCCTCTGGTCCCCTGTGATCAGCTCCATCACTTAGTATGGGGGGAGAATGTGACCTTATTGCGCTCGGGGTTGGTGGCCGGTTGGGGGTCTCTGGAGGCTGTGGGTCTGTGGTGGGCTCCTGGGGGGATCGTGACTGCTTCACTGCTGGGGTGGCTAGGTTTCTAGCCCTACTGTGGACCTGGATGGGTGGCTGGAGTTGCCACGCGGTAGCGGGGCGAGGTCGCTGGCAGGTGCTGGTTTGCGGGCTTTGACTCCGTAACGGGCGCCTGTGCCATCGCGGGGTGGGCTGGGCGGGGTCCCAGGCTCCGATGCCCGGGGTTGTTCCCCGTGTCTCGGGGGTGGGGGGTCGGCTTGTGCCGGGGGGGGCTGGGCTGACCTGGACCTGCCGCTGCGGCGGTGGGCAGGTACATGCTCTGGTGCCTGGTTGCGACCCTGGGACTTGGGGAGTGGGGTTGTTTGATAGTGTGGATGGGATGTGTGTGTGTGTGTGTGTGTGTGGAGGGGTGTGTGTAGGGGGTGTGTGTTGAGGACTGGTGGTGGTACATGGGTGTGTGGATGTGTATGGGTGGGGGAGTGGGTGGTGCATGTGTGTGATGGGTTGGTGGATAAGTGTAGATGTGGTGGATGGGGGTGTGGGGATGGAACGGAGGATGGGGTGGGGAGGGGTGGGGGAGATTTGGATGTGATGTGGGGATCAGAAGGATGGTTTTGAGGGTGGGCTGAATGTGTGTGTGGGTGGACCTGTATGTGTCGGGAAGTGTGTGTGTGGCTGTAGGTGTGTGTGCTGAGACAGTGGCGGATGTGTGTGAAAGTGCCGATGTGTGGACAAGGGGGGACTTCATGTCCCCAGGTGGGGGTGTCCTCTGTGAGTGAGGGGGCGGTGGACAATCGGTCTGGGATTCCCCTTCTGCCGCCCCGCCTCCTCTTTGTCCTCGTGCCCCCCTTCTGCGTGTGGTGAGTTGGTCCCCTCTGGGGTCGGTGATGACTCTCTGGTTAGAGTCGCCGAAGGCTCTGATTACGGGGATGGCTGTCCCCGGCTTGTCCTGGTCCTTGGGGGGCCCTGGGAGTAGGGGGCATGCCTAGTGCGGCTGGCGGCTCACCTTCTGGAGGAAAACTCACTTTCCTCGAGACTTAAATCCCTTGACCCCTCTTCCCCCTCGCTCCCCATCAAAAACAGGCAGGGTATTGGGAGGTGTGCACGTGGCCCTGGGTGGTGAGAAAGGCCATCAAGGTGGTCTTGATCGCTGCACCCAGCCTCGGCTCACCTCCCAGTTTTAATTACACTTAGACATCAAAACACCAAAACACTGACAACTCACAAGAGTTGGGGGGGGGCATGCAGTGTATGGTGGGAAGGGCTGCTTAGGTCATCCCTCTCCCGACACCGCATGGGCGATAAGGTCCTCTCATGCCCCTATTCTCGGGGCTTTACTGGGGGGGGGGGGTACGGGTGGGGGAAGAGTGCCATCCATTAGACCTAAGTCTAGGCTGGCCTGGCTGTAGGATTGTTGTCGCCAGCCCTGGGGGGTGCTGGGTCAGCTGCATCTGTGGGGTGGTGGGGGGGACGCTGGGAGTGGTTGGCGGTAGTTATGGGGGCCCTGATCGGGATCATCCTGTCCTCTGCCCCTTCTGGGGCATCTCACATGGGACATGATGGAGGGGTGAGGTGAGGATGTGTGGGAGCGGGTGTATGGGGTTACAGATGGATGGTGGGATGGCTGGAGGGGGGACTAGGGTTGGGGATATAGGTGGGTTGGGGGGGTGAGGGTATAGGGATGTGTGCGCATGGGTAGATGTGTGTGTGTGTGTGTGTGTGTGTGTGTGTGCGTGTGTGTGTGTGTGTGTGTGTGTGGAGGGGTGTGTTGGTGGGTGGGTTGTATGTTATGGGGTGTGCCTGTGTTAGGGTGAGGGTGTGTGTGTGTGTGTGTGTGGGGGGGGGGGGGGGGGATCTATATGCTGAGTGGGATGTGTGAGTGAGGGTGAAGTTTGGAGGGGGGCTGTGGGAGGGGTGGAGGGGTGTTTGGTGGGGCATGTGTGGTTGGGTGGAAGTAGAGGGATGGGGTGGCGGGGTGTGAGCGTCTCTAGGGGCAGGTTGGGCTGGGGTTTGTGTGACTTGGTATGGGTGAGTGAGTAGAGGTGGGGTGGGGTTGTGTATATGATGGGGAATGTGTGTGGATTGCGGAGGGGTGTGTGGATGGGGGTTGAAAGGGGAGTGCGTGTTGGGGGAGGAAGGGTGTGCATGTATATGTGTGTGTGGTTTGGTGATGGGGGGGTGGTGTCCTGCACCCGGGAAGCAAAGCTGGTGCACTGGGATGCGAGCTGGCTGCCGCTAGGTGGCGGTCTGGGGATCCTGGTCCTCCGTCGGTGTGCATTGATCTCTTTCTTTTGTTTTCTCTGTTCTCTTTTCTGTTCTCTTTCTGCCCCTTTTCTGTCCTTTCCGGTCAGGTCCAGCAGCACAAACTCTGTAATACAAACTATTATCCAAAACAAATAGGAAAATAAAATAAGAATCAAGAAATACAAGGGGATCATCACATCTATAAAAGTTCCATCCATCCATCCATCTTCTGCCGCTTATCCGGGGTCGGGTCGCGGGGGCAGCAGCCTAAGCAGGGAAGCCCAGACTTCCCTCTCCCCAGCCACATTTGCCAACTCTGCGGGGGGGATCCTGAGGTGTTCCCAGGCCAGCCGAGAGATATAATCCCTCCAGCGTGTCCTGGGTCTTCCCCTGGGTCTCCTCCCAGAGGGACGTGCCTGGAACACCTCACCAGGGAGGTGTCCAGGAGGCATCCTGACCAGATGCCCGAGCCACCTCAACTGGTTCCTCTCGATGCGGAGGAGCAGCAGCTCTACTCTGAGCCCCTCCCGGATGACCGAGCTCCTCACCCTATCTCTAAGGGTGAGCCCGGCCACCCTGCGGAGGAAACTCATTTCAGCCGCCTGTATACGAGTCCGCATTAATGCAGACGCCGCACCGATCCGTCTGTCGATCTCGTGCTCCATCCTTCCCTCACTCGTGAACAAGACCCCGAGATATTTAAACTCCTCCACTTGAGGCAGGACCTCACTCCCGACCCGGAGAGGGCAATCCACCCTATTCCGGCTGAGGGCCATGGTCTCAGATTTGCTGCTGATTCTCATCCCAGCCGTCCCTCCCCTAGACACCTGTTTGCCATGGGTGACCCTACCAGGGGCATAAAGCCCCCAACAACATAGCTGTTAGGATCTTCGGGACGCACAAACCCCTCTACCACGATAAGGTGACGGCTCGGGGAGGGGATCTATATAAATCTATAAAAGTTCCCCTTGGCAATTTGCTCAGCAGAACACAGCATCCAGAACATCAGTCTGCTTGCTTAAAAGCTGGACAAGACAAAAAAAAAAACAAAAAACCTGCTGGTGAGGATGGATGCAAAGCAGCGTTACAGCATCAAAGTGGGTCATAGTTGGGCATAATGAATTATAAAAGAATAAAAACGAAGGAAGAAAGGCAGTAAAAGAACAGAGGTAAGACTGCTGTTTATAGGGGTGGGGGAAGGTGTAATATCACGTTCTTAGCAAGTGTGCAGGCTGCACAAGTACAGGAAGTCCTTACCGCCTCATTTTTATCCATCGAGTGTGAAGCACCAACAACAGCAAGACAGCATGAAGGTCTCAGCCTTGTTCATCCAATTCCGTAAGTTTCTGCTTTTTCACTTTTGAACCATCTCAAACATCACTAATACAAAATGTCTCCACATAGAAGAGTGTTTGCCAGGTGTCTGATGTGAAGTTTTCTGTATCTGCAGTGAACATGTCGATGCTTCTGGTGGCAGGAGATCAGCGCTGTCACGGTGCTGAGAGAGCTGGTAAGATCTGATACAGACATTTCTAAGATGTTCATACCAACATGTTTTCATGAAATATGTGTCCTCTAATGAAACTCAAAGTTGTGCTGAAAATAAAAGAACACACATTTAGAGTGCTGCGGTAGGATCTAGCTGATATATCACACAGTGAGTCATTGTGTTGTTGCATGTAGGTGGGGTTTGAGACACCAACATATCTTGTCTTGGAGGTGGCTCAAAAGTTTGACACCCACCAGAATAACAGACAATTTAGCAAAAAGCTTGTCAGCACCATAGACAGTATATGAAAGATGGACGGAGCTTCCAGCGGTAACAAGTGAAGCCTATGCGGAAGTGCATAAAACTGCAGTTCCACCTTCATCCACTAGGGGCTGCAAAACAGAACAAATCCCCATAGTCTCTCATTTTAAAAAGACCAACTTCACAGCAGAAATAAACTTGTTTACAGCCTGGGTCAAAAATCCATTTTCAGTTAATAGGTCAGGTTTATCTTCATGACAACTGTGGGGGGAGTGAATTTTTTTCAAACTCACCCCTTTCAAAGTAATCTAATCTTGAAGTTCGTAATATTTAGGGGCGTGTCTATTTGATTGACACGTACCAATCTCCAGCTTCAAGTCAGAAGAATGTAGAACAACCGCAGTTTTTAGTCGGTTAACAATGTGACTTAGCTTTAGCCCGTTTACCTTTAGGTGGTTAGCTCCTGTTATCTCCGGGTTAGATCGGTTAGCTCTCAGCTACAAAAAGCTCGGAGTTCGTTTGATGTTAATTATTCACCATGACACTCACAGCTCCCCTCTCAGCTCTGCCTCTTTGCCCATATTTGTATTTTCTGGGCGAGACGACACGTATGCCTCTGCCAAGATGGTGATGGTAGGAACCGCCCACCGAGCTTCAGTTCAGCTCTTCAGAAACCTATGGGTGACATCACGGAGGCTCTGTCCATCCCTATATACAGTCTATGGTCAGCACCCAGCTTGCATGTCTATGTTTCACCACAGAAAAGGATCCCAACTGGGTTTGTCTGCAGTTTCCATGGTGGCATCATCTATGTTTGCTCATCTGTGTTTCATGTTGGTTTTGACAGGATTTCAACTGGGGCCCAACTTGGGGCCCAACATTTTTAAAAAGAATTTGGGCCCTATTTATGCTTGTGCCCACTTAGCCAACCTACATTCCTTGTGAGGCTCATACAGCCGTTGTCGGCTTCACACACGATGTCCATGTAACTGAAACCACAAGACACCTGCAAATTTTAGGTACTAAGTGGTTCATGTCCACTTAGTACCCACATAGCCAACGTTTAACCTTGATGGCCCCACATGGACATGCTGGCTGCAACACAGAGAATCGTCAGTTGTTCTTTTGTTGCATCTATAAAAACAAGGAAATATCAGACAGTTTGACAGGCAGAAGGTGGGATTCCCAAAAAGGCATATCTCATGTATCAGCATGGTGTGAGGCATGTCCTAAAAACATCTGAGAAAACTGGACAAGTGCAGAATAAAGGGTTGGACTCCGCCAAGGCTGCCCTTTATCACCGATTCTGTTCATAACTTATATGGACAGAATTTCTAGGTGCAGCCGAGGTGTTGAGGGGATCCGACTTGGTGGCCTCAGGATTGGGTCCCTGCTTTTTGCGGATGACGTGGTCCTGTTGGCTTCATCCGGTCGTGATCTCCAGCTCTCGCTTGAGCGATTCGCGGCCGAGTGTGAAGCGGCTGGGATGAGAATCAGCACCTCAAAATCTGAGACCATGGTCCTCAGCCGGAATAGGGTGGATTGCCCTCTCCGGGTCGGGAGTCAGGTCCTGCCTCAAGTGGAGGAGTTTAAATATCTCGGGGTCTTGTTCACGAGTGAGGGAAGGATGGAGCGCGAGATCGACAGACGGATCGGTGCGGCGTCTGCAGTAATGCGGGCTCTGCGCCGGTCTGTCGTGGTGAAGAATGAGCCGAGCCAGAAGGCGAAGCTCTCGATTTACCAGTCGATCTACGTTCCTACCCTCACCTATGGTCATGAGCTGTGGGTCGTGACCGAAAGAACGAGATCTCGTATACAGGCGGCTGAAATGAGTTTCCTCCGCAGGGTGGCCGGGCTCACCCTTAGAGATAGGGTGAGGAGCTCAGTCATCCAGGAGGGGCTCAGAGTAGAGCCGCTGCTCCTTCGCATCGAGAGGAACCAGTTGAGGTGGCTCGGGCATCTGGTCAGGATGCCTCCTGGACGCCTCCCTGGTGAGGTGTTCCAGGCACGTCCCTCTGGGAGGAGACCCCGGGGAAGACCCAGGACACGCTGGAGGGATTATATCTCTCGGCTGGCCTGGGAACGCCTCGGGATCCCCCCCGCAGAGTTGGCAAATGTGGCTGGGGAGAGGGAAGTCTGGGCTTCCCTGCTTAGGCTGCTGCCCCCGCGACCCGACCCCGGATAAGCGGCAGAAGATGGATGGATAGATGGTATTGTTACACCCTCCCAAATCTTCTTCACTGCTGTTAAACTGATAGAAAATATGAGACTGATGTCATGTCTTATCATCTGCCCATCAACCTCAATCCTTTAGTTACTCCTGCCAAAACCGCCAGTTTACATGTGTCAGGGTACAGTACAGAGGACAGAAACTGCCAAGTGTCTGTCAGGAATAAATACAGATATATGCAAACAATGTATATAGCTCCATCCACTAGAGGGCAGTGCAGAGTTCAGTGTTCACTTCTGCTTTTATATCTGGTTAGTACAGCTATTACACTCTCCTCTGCAGGGGGAATAAGAATCTATGATTGGCCTGTTTGTGTCTATGTGTGTGAATATGTAGGTACATGCGTCTATATAGGATAATGCATACGGGTGTATATATGCGTACGTTTATGCAGATGTCTGTTTTTTCCTTCTTTCTCTTTCTATCTCTCTCTTTTCCTCTCTCTCTCTATGAGGTGTTTTCTTTCTCTTTCTCTTTCCCTTTATCTTTCTGTTGCTCCTATTCTCTCTGGTCTGGTCCAGCAGTAGAAACTCAAAAATTTACACAAAATAAATAATGAAATGAAATAAAAAAAAAAAATCAAGGGGATCATCATACCAGTAATGCTCCCCTTGGCAAAGTAAATTTGCTCAGCAGAATACAGCATCTAGACCATCATTCTGCTTGCTTAAATGCTGGACAAGACAAAAAAAAAAAAAAAAGGATAATGTGGTTTTCCGTATTTTTTTTTTTCAGTTACGTCTTTTCTTCGTGTTGTTCCGAACAAGCTGCAGCTCTATGAGTATGACTCCATGTCTTTTGACTGTGAGGGATTTGATGAATTCAGCGAGTGGCGGGTGATGAGGAAGATCATGGGAGTGGAAGCCTTATGTGGTACCAATAAGGATGCGTTGAGACGTCGTTGTGAAATTCATCACGCGTTTGCAGCGGACAGTGGAGATTACTGGTGTGAAGCTAAAGGAATTGGAAGGAGCCACTCGGTCAGCATCGCTGTAACAGGTGGGTTGACAGAATCAACTCCACAATATTTATTGTATTTCTCATACCTTATGAGAAAAACCCTTAAAATCTTGTCTTTCAGATGGTTCGGTGATACTGGAGAGTCCAGCCCAGCCTGCGACTACAGGAGAAACTGTAACCCTTCAGTGTAAGAACAAGACAAAGTCTTCGGACTTTGTAGCTAATTTCTATAAAGACGGTAATCTAACTGGGACTGGTTATGGAGGAACCATGACCATCCACAGCATTTCCAAGGCTGATGAAGGACTTTACAAGTGCAGCATTGTTGGTGCTGGAGAATCAGCAGAGAGCTGGATGGCTGTAAGAGGTGAGCTGCAAGAAAGTATGGCACATTTAAATGTGGCCCTGTGATGCAGCATTAAATCCTGTCATACAACTCCTTCCTTTACAGCCTCCCTGTCACCTAGCAACGAGACACATCTTCCCAACCTTCTCTGCCCACCTCTTTCCTTCTTCCTCATCACAGCGATGATAGTTGTCGTGATTCTGTCAGCGCTCGTGGTGGGACTGTGTGGAAAACGCAGAGGTAGTGCAGATTGATACGAGAAAAATGTGAAGTAGTTTATAAATCCCAAAGAAAATGTTCAAAAGTTGGGAAATTCAACCTAATCCTGCATGAGTCTCGGACAAGGATCCCCAACCCTGGTCCTCGAGGACCGGTGTCTTGCATGTTTTCCAAGTGTTCTTACAGGAACACACCTGACTCAGACTCAGACAAGCGCTGCACTTCTGCTAAGTACACACTGGTTTAAATAAGGCGTGGTGCAGCAGGGACGTTTGGAAAACCTGCAGGACACCGGTCCTTGAAGACCTGAATTGGGGAACCCCTTAAAACAGTTTACCTGCTTTGTTCTGTATATTTCTTTTAACTAGACACTAGACCCAAAATCACACAACAGAAAATTCAAGAAGGAAAGTTTTATATTTGAGTGTGAAAACCACAAATGTGTAAAAAAAACCATTTTTGTAACTTTTTAAGAAATTTAGTAAAATTCAGTACGTTGAACACAAATATTTACATCAAAATGTAGCAAATGTCTACTGACACTTTCTAGTCAGTCTATCACCATAAGACGACACATCAATAATTTTTTCCAGTCCAAAAGAACAGTTCCTGTCCACCAGAGGACAGAGAGGACATCACAGGTTGGACATTTACACTGTCCTCCTGTCCTCCTGTCCACCAGAAGGCAACACTGCAATCTACCTTTGTGAATTTTAATCTGTTTCTCAACTTTTACTCTTTCTCAGCAACCAAATACGTCACATTGTCATAGAAATTTTTGACTGGTTGATTTTTCACCAATAGGAAAACGGTTGTTAGGCTTTTTTTTATTATTATGTTTCTTCCTGCACCAAATGTTGCAATACAGGAAATGTTTTTATGTTGTATTTGGTTTATCATCTCACTTTAAAAACTGGTGTTTGGAAAAGTTGAAATAAAGATTCTGTATTGGCGTTGTCTTAAATCAGATATGTGATCTGGATGCACCAGCACATGATTTACCAATAGCATAGCATAGCAACACTAAATATTTCATACAGAACTTTCTTTTGTTGTATTATAGGGATGTTCGGCTCTTCTTTTCAGTTGAGGACATCAAGATCACAATTATCCCAAAATGAAACAGGTAAAGTACAAATGTTCCTTGAAGGAACACACTTATCACTTTACCTCTTATATTTCAGTTATTATTCTAAAATTCTTTGTTACATTTCAGTTTGTGACACCAGCTAGAGAAATGCTAACAAAGTCCGTCAAATCAATGTTAGCACATGCTGATAAACTGTGTCTTTCAGGCTTTTTAGGCTCAACTTTTTTCCAAAATTTGAGACAATTCTTGTCTAATTTTTTAAAAGCAACCAAGTCTGTAAGATGGAAGTAAAACGAACAGACTTGGTTGCTTTTACTGATGTTTGACTTAAATTAAAAGCTAAATAATATGCAATACTGGCATCATTCATCCTGATCATCCTGTTATTCAGTGAATCCAAACTGTACAGACACATTATCAGGTCCACCTTGCTAGGACCGGGTTGGACCACTTTTCCTTCAAAACTGCCTTCGTCCTTGTTGCCATAGATTCAGCAAAGTGACGAGAATCTCCTGTTCCACCACATCGTGATGAGATGTTGAAATAATTACGCATTTTTTTCGATTATTGTTTAAAATCCAGATGAAAGATGAGACATGCAACAACAATAAATAAATTATAACTTGCAGTCTGTAGCTTTATGTCAACACCTTTCATCTGTGCTCTTCCTCAGCAGACATCAACCCATCTTCAGCAGATGCAGCTGCAGGTCCTCTCTATTACATGCTACAGTAAGTTCATGCATATCGAACTAATTTAAAAGAATCCTACAGCTTTTTACAAGGTGTTATAGAACTGAACAAGTCTGAATAACTGTGAATGAAGGCTTTAAAATACTAGACATGAGCTGCAGATGTAGAGTTTGTTCCTCATGAATTAAAGTTAGCATCACTTTGTGTACAAACGTCAACGACACAAAGGGCCTAAAGTGATATTTTCTGCTTTGGTGATGGTTTTAAAACCTGAATTTTGTTGAAATCTTTTGTCTTCCAGGTGATGGAGAGACTTTCTGGCGACAAGTTGCAATTTATGTTGCTTTACATTCTGAAGAGGCGTTTTGGTCAAACTCCTCTGGTGTTATTTGTGATGTTTATTTTGTGTTGTGAAAGAGTCTGACTGTGTTGGTTTTTTAGTTGACACACCTTTAAAAAATACCCCCACATGCTCCTCATCTTCATCGTCATCGTGGTCGTCATCAGCTGCAGGTTTATTCTGAGGCCCGAGGCGTCTCGCAGCATCGGTGTTTGTTCTTTACAGCGTGTGGTTTAGAAAGGCTTCACGTTCAGACCAGCTTGTTCCATCTGCTGTTTGTTAACACGTCTGATCTGAGGTGGATTTTAAAAACACTCGCTGTGGTCAAAAACTTTCCCTGACGCAAATGAAACTGCTGTCCTGAACGTTACCCAAACTGTCCGAGTTACTTACGTTTTTTTACAGTGTACCTCAGTCGGTTGTGCTCTATGTTTGAATTTCAGTTGCTTGTTTACATGCATGATTTACCTTTAATATTTATTATTAATTATAAAGTGGAATAAAATACATGTTTGTGACCTTCCAGACCAGTACTAAGGAAAATATTCGAAGCATTTTAGCATCGGGCCGGCCGATATGACCAAAATCTTATATCCTGATATCGCTCATTTCATATTCTCCTAACGATATACTCAGCAGTTCAGTGGGCAGTTTCTCTGCTCTTCAGGACTCTAACTGTGGGGTCAAAGGTGTTCCTAAATCTGGTAGTCCTGCATTTCACACTTCTGTACCTCCGACCTGAAGGTAGGTGTGTGAATCGTCCATGTTGGGGGTGGGTGGGGTCTTTGATAATGGAGGCAGCCCTCCTGAGGAGGTAAATGTTCTGCAGAGAGGGTTGTGGGATCCTGGTGATCTTTGTGGCAGTCTTTACCTCTCTCTGCAGCCATTTATGGTCCTTCACAGTAGAACTCAAATGAAACGACATTTTCTATCGTCTAGATGATACATATCATCATATCGCCCAGCCCTATTTCAGCCTGTCATCATACTTTTGTTCAATAAAAATGAAAGTGTTAACAAGGGATCTGCAGCTCTTTGGACCGTCCACAACAGCTCCTGATAACATAAACTGAAAACATAAACAGGCAAATGTTTTTATATGCAGATATAATAAATGCAGGTTTAGATGTTTTTTTCTGGTTCTGTTTGTTTTTTTTTAATTTTTGCGTTGTGATTAAAATCTAATTTTCAAACATAATGAATTAATATTTTAAAACATAATTTTATTTTTAAAAAAAAAATAAGGAAAAGCCTATTGATCTTGATTTTGAAAGGTTTTACGTTTTCTTTATTTTGAAATCAGAAAAAGACATAAAATCTTTAAGAAACTGAAAATAGCTCATTTTCTCTCGATGGTATTTATAAAAAAATAAGTTTTTATTTTCTTTCTTCTAAAGTTCATTAGCGTCTCTAAAGGAGTTTTATTTGGCTGAGCTGCAGTAAAAACCAGATGTCTGATTTGTAAAGGCTTCAGACCCCTGTGTCAACATAATACAATATAATGGCAAAAAGTTGACCTGAGGATACAGTTTTAATCCAAGTTTTAGATCGGAACCAAATCAAAAAATAATAATTTGGGTGACAATGTTAACTATTTATGTCCGGGATGCAGGGAAATGTGTATCTATATGAATATATCTATCTCATAAGGAAAGTGATTTTACCCTGTTTAACAAACTAAATGACCTGCTTTGGCTGACAATTTATTTTTTATGCTTAACAAATATAAATGTCAAGCTGAATATTGATCAATATAAAAGTGCAAAGTCATTTTTATGTGTGTGTTCTAGTTTTCCCATTAAACGTAGGACTGAAAGACTCACCCTGGTTTATTTTTACTGTCACAGATTTGGCTTTTATGTGTTTCTGAACAAGAGAAATATAAGCAAACACTGATAAATCTTCCAAAGTAAGAAAAATGATCATTTAAACTATGTTAATATTCAAAATAACTGGAACTGTTCAGCAGTTCAATGCAGGACAGTAAGAATAACGTAAATTATCTTTTATGAAATTCATTCAGGTTACAGTTCATTTCAGTATCATGTCACATTGGATGTCATTGCTCTGTTTTGTCTTGTTTGCATATTTATACATCACATTCACTACTTCACACTAACGACACCATCGCTATTGTATGTTATTGTTATTGTATGTGCAGGATGTATACAGGTATTTACAGAAATTCCCAGTGTTGAATTTCCAGTTTGGACATCTGCTATTAAAATCCTTATCCTTAACCTTAATGTAGATCTTCCTCACTGATTGCAACTGATGGAGTAGCTGTAGGTAAATCATCTAGGCTTTAAGTGGAACTATTATTAGCATTTCAGGCTAATTTATTTTTATTTCTGAGACCAGAAGGGCTGGGATGTCACAAGGATTTCCAATTAGAAAAAACTCTCTAAAACTATGTGTTTTTCGTCGCCATGGAAACCGAACGGAGAGACTGCTGGAACTCAAACTCAAACATGCGTTTAGGTGATAAAAAACAGTGTCGTTCACATGTCTGATGAGGATTCAACACTGTAACACTGTAGAAAGCTCAGAAAACTCCAAATACCATAATAGCACCCCTTTAAATAAAGGACAAATACTATCAAGACCTTAAATTCTATAATAGTTTCTATTCTATTCTATTCTACAGTCATTTAGCAGACACTTTTATTCAAAGCGACTTACATATGAGTGAGAAGGTAGGTGGATACTGACATAAAAAAAATATTAAAAGCCAATGAGAGACAACTTGAGGGCTGAAATGAGGCGTTTAATCAAAAGTAAGTATTCATTCATTTTCTGAACCGCTTATTCCAATTCAGGGTCGCGGGGAAGCCGGAGTCCACACCAGCTGGCCCCGGGCGACAGGCAGGGCACACCCTGGACAGCTCGCCAGTCCATCGCAGGGCCACACAGAGACGAACAACCACTCACACTCACACTCATTCCTAGGGGCAGTTTAGAGTAACCAATTAACCTATCATGCATGTCTTTGGATGGTGGGAGGAAGCAGGAGTACCCGGAGAGAACCCACGCATACACGGGGAGAACATGCAAACTCCACACAGAAAGACCACTGACCAAACCCCTCCCCAGCCAAGGATCGAACCAGTGACCTTCTTGCTGTGAGGCCACAGTGCTGACCACTGTGCCACCGTGCAGCCTGAAACCGTGCAGAAGTAAGTAAATGAAAAAATTAGAAGTTTATAAAAAAAACCTTTTCTAACATTCATTCATACCCTGAGAGGAAAAACAGTAAATCACATGTGCAAACATGGTTTTGAAACAATTCTGTGTGATAACATGCACAGAACATGTTAATTACATGCAGATTACACATGGTTGACATGTAAATCACATTCACCAACGTCGACTCCATGCCAAGACATCTTTAACAGAAATAAACTGGTCACATGACCCCTGAAGTGTCCAGAAGTTTGAAAAACCACCTCATGAGAGCGAAGAAACTTTTTGGAAAATCAGAGAGGGTTTGTTTTATTTTATGTAGGTGTTTCCATTGTCATAATTTAAATAAGATATTCAGGTTTGATGTAATGGTAGAGTAATGGAAACACAGCGTGTAAGGCAGAAGTTAGTTTACAGTAGCGCCTAACACAGTGCGCCCTCCAGTGGTGACTCTATGCAACACACATGCAGCAAGTTATACTGCAGTTTTTCTTCCTTTCAGACACAGATAAGGAACTAAAAAATGAAAACGTTGCAGAGAAGTCTGTTGAACCTTGTTTTCAACTTAAAAACTCCACCACGAACTGTGCAAATATCAAAATAATATTTTAACCATTGATTCTTTGCATGTTGTTACTCTTCATCTGTTTCAAGGATACACATAAAAAACCCTGTTAGATCCAAGCTGCTGGACATGTTGATCTGTCTTTCCTGTCCTCTCCACCCCAACCAGTCCAGGCAGATGGCTGTCCTCCCTGAGCCGGGTTCTGCCAGAGGATATGTCTTCCTGCTAAAAGGGAGTTTTCCTTCCCACTGTCGCCTTGTCCAGCTCAGGGTGGGGATCGGGTCGAAGTCAAGATTTGATGCCATCAGTTGGTTTCCATTAACGAGGCTATTTATGATGAATTGGCTTGAACAGATGTGTCTGTAAAGTGTCCTTAGCACACAGATAAAGCCGAATCAGAATATGTGATGATCCATCATTTTTACTGGGAGTCACGTAGACGTAGACGTGCTAGACGAGATCCTGTGGCAGTACTCCACCCAAGTCAGAACCAGGAGACACCCAGTTGCTGGGTTTCATAACATACGTCAATACCTGGAATACAGCTAAAATGAAGAGTAAATAACTTTGTGGAGGTCTGCGGTCTCTGCATTCTAGTTATTTCTATCATCTACCACTACCGATGCTATGAAATCTGTTTTTGTCAACACATCAGCTGCAGAAAGAAGCCAAACAGGAAGAGACCTCTCTTTGCTAACTTTTTTCATCTGCCTGACACTCAGACAGAAGCGAGAAGACATGGAGGCCACTGCTCTCTGCTTCAGACTGAGTGAGTACCGACTTTGCCCTTCCTTCTAAGGATGAACAATCAGTTTAAAGCCTACGGTATTGCCACCAAGACGATGAAGCTCCTACCATGAAGCTTTCATCAAACATTTTTTGTCTTTTCAGCGCTGACTGTGGCGATCCTGGTGGCTGCAAACGATCAGATAGCCAGTAAGTACCTCACTCATGTCAACAAAGTTTTGGCTTTGTCATTGGAAGTGTTATGTTACCAAAATTGAAATGCTTTTGTCAATAATGCCTCTGTCATTTGCAGCTTGGTTTCATATCTCTCCCAACAAGCTCCAGTTCTTTGAATACGAGTTGCTAACGTTAAAATGTAATGAAGACAACTACAACAGAGTCATACATAAGCTCAACTCGTACAAGACCTATGAAAAGTTAAGACTGGCCGGATTTGCCTCCATCAACCTTTATGAAGGGGACAGCGGGGAGTACTGGTGTGAAGCTGATGGAGGGAACAGAAGCAACGTCATCAATATCACTGTTACTGGTACGTTTGTGCTGAAAGAACTTCCATAACTGATTCTTTCATAACTTTAGCTAAACTTGAAACCCTTTCTGTTCAGTCGGTTCTGTGATCCTGGAGAGTCCAGCTCTGCCTGTGATGGACGGACAATCTGTGACTCTGAGCTGCAGAAACAAGATGGCTGCCGCCAACTTCACAGCAGACTTCTATAAAGATGGACTCCACATCAGCAGCAGCTCCACAGGAAACGTGACCATCCTCATGGTTTCCAAGTCTGATGAAGGTCTTTATAAGTGTAGAATCTCAGGAGTTGGAGAGTCTGCAGAGAGCCGGCTGACTGTCAGAGGTGAGGCTTCTTTAAGAAAATACTGGCACTTTATATACAAAAGTATTTAGGAAATCTGACCAATCCTTTGCCTCTGTAACAGCTTCAGTTAAGAGTGTTAACAATGATGTCTGACTTGCTTTGACGTTGGTCTTTTTAACATAGGACTCTACAGAGATTTACTCAGCTTTGGACCCCTAGTGGATGAAGAGGGGAACTGCAGTTTTATGCATTGACTTCACTTTGAACCGCTGAAGGTTGCCGCTTGGTCTTGATGCAGCTCTCCCTCAGGCCAGGAGGAGAATTTGTCATTCGAAAAGTTGGATTTGTTAGACTAAGTGCAGTGAAAAAGCCAAGTCAGACCTAGCTTGAGCCGAATCTTGTGGACGATTGGCTCTGAATGCAGACATGCTGTAGATTCAGCCTCTCCTCATGTGGACACGAAGGCCAACTTGGGCCAGAAATGTTGACATCTTTCTGCTTTTCAGTCTAAAACCGAAGCCTACATCTTTGATAAGGCTAATGTTTGACTTAACTTTTGGTTTGGCTGCTTTAATTCTCACATTTCAGCGTTTCTCTTCAATAATCTTTATTAATCTGATGTATGAAGATATTTCCATGTTCAAACATTTGAATGCTTCTTTCTTTTTTGTTTTGGAGAGCATTTTGTGACTAACTTGTGTTTGAAAGGTGCATCAGGTTCTGTGATCCTGGAGAGTCCAGCTCTGCCTGTGATGGAGGGACAATCTGTGACTCTGAGTTGCAGAAACAAGATGGCTGTCGCCAACTTCACAGCAGACTTCTATAAAGATGGACTCCACATCAGCAGCAGCTCCACAGGAAACGTGACCATCCACATGATTTCCAAGTCTGATGAAGGTCTTTATAAGTGTAGAATCTCAGGAGTTGGAGAGTCTGCAGAGAGCTGGCTGACTGTCAGAGGTGAGAACTGAACTGGTTCATCTTCATGCAGCAGTGATAATATCCTGTCAGCACTACATTATCTAAAGATTTACATTCCCAGAAACTGCATCTTGTCTGAAACCTCATGTGTGTCCTCTCTGCAGGGCATTGCCCGCACACTCAGCCTTCCCACCACGGCTGTCATGTTCACGTCGTCCTGAGGACCATCTTCACCGTTGTGATGGTGTCTCTGCTGCTGCTGCTGCTGCTGGGACTTGTTCAGTGTGGGAAACTAGAAGCTAAAGGACAAAAGTCACGTCCTGTCAGATCTAAATGTAACTGTAAAACATCTCAGTCTGGTCTGTGAGGAATCGTAGAAGCTACTTTAAGCGCTAGCGCTATTTCTGCTTCATTTGGTCACGTATGTTCTGCATGTTCTGCTGCGGTTTAAACTTCTAAAAGAGGATGTGAAATGTTCTGTGGAATAAAGATGTCACGAATAAAGTGGACTGTTTTTTAGACTGGGCCCAACTTTCCCACTACAAACTGGTGCATGGCCCATTCAATCAATAACGCTGTACTGGTTTAATTAATCTAAACTGTTCTCATTCGCGTACTATAATGAATCCACTTGCAGTTTGACACGCTGAAAGTAGCTTGTAAGTTGAACAAAGTCAAGCTATAGGGACACATTTAAAAGCTTATTAAGACAAAATAAACAGAAAATGTGCAAAATATAACATTTTACAACAGAAAAAAAAAAATTGGCGAGACTTTAATGATACATAGTATAAAAGACGTTACCAAAGAGCTGAATTGAAGCTCATTGGGCGGTTCCTACCATTGCTACCTTGGCAGAGTCAAGTGTGTCGGCTCTCCTGGAAAATACAAATATGGGCAAAGAGGGGGCTGCACGGTGGCACAGTGGTTAGCACTGTGGCCTTACAGCAAGATGGTCACTGGTTCAATCCTTGGCTGGGGAGGGGTTCGGTCAGTTCTGTGTGGAGTTTACATGTTCTCCCTGTGTATGCGTGGGTTCTCTCCAGGTACTCCTGCTTCACCATCCAAAGACATGCATGTTAGGTTAATTGGTTATTCTCAATTGTCCACAGGAGTGAGTGTGGTTGTGTGTATCTGTGTATCTGCGATGGACTGGCGAGCTGTCCAGGGTGTACCCTGCCTGTCGCCCAAAGCCAGCTGGGATAGGCTCCAGCTTCCCCACGATCCCCACGACCCTGAAGGTGGAGCTGAAAGGGCAGCTGTGAGCTTGAGGGGTGGATGATTGACATGTAGCAAACTCTGACCTGCCGAGTTCTAACCTGCTACCTGAGGTTAGCAGACTAATGCTAAACCATGCTGTTAACCATGCATGTTCTACATCCCTCCTTCTTGGAGCGGGATATTGGGTACCTGTCAATCAAAAAGCCACGGCCCCAGTTATGCCATGTTATTTCAAGAAAAAAAATTCACTCCCCCCACAGTTGTCATGAAGGTAAACCTGACCTATTAAACTGAAAATGGGTTTTTGTACCAGGCTGTAAACATGTTTATTTCTGCTGTAAACATGTTTATTTCTGCTGTGATGTTGGTCTCTTTAACATTGGAGTCTATGGGGATTTGCTCTGTTTTGGAGCCCCTGGTGGATGAAGAGGAAACTGCAGTTTTTGGCACTTTACTTTTAACCGTCAGAGGTTGTTGTTTGGAAAAAAAAGGACGGGACAAACATGGAAATTTAATTCTGCAATTTTTGATGACAAAACTGATGATTTGAGACGAAATATGTTTTGACCATAAAAAGCTTTTGTCAACATTTTTTATTTCATTTTAGTTTTGATAAGTCTAGTTTGGGTCTACAACATGTTACAGCACTTTTTACTTTCATAAAAAAAACTTTTTTTCATACTCTCTATCAGAAAACTGATATCTGATGTTAAAGCTGAACCAGATCATCTGGGAGGAGGAGCAGAGCTGATCATCTCCTGCTCGGACTGCAGCTGGGAGGTGACCAAACTTCTACTCACTGCCTTTGGACGTAGGAGAGGCATGTGCATCAGTTTAGAAAAGTTTATTGATAAACTAATATAAACAAAAAAAAACACCTGCCTACACGTCAGTCTCCAATAACAGCAGAAAAAGTCGCTATATATGTTTCTAGTCGCTTTTTGGAAACAAAACTCACCAAGTGTTCAAAAACCTGGTATGTATAGCGACAAACAGTGCATGGGGAGGCAAACCCTCTTAAGGGGCTGAGCTTAACTTGGATGCAGCCAATCACGTGAGGAAAGACGAGGATCATACCATTATGTGAAAGGGGGAGGGTTAGACACGAAGTGACAGAACGAGACAAATTTAAATGCAAACAGGAAAAGTGGAGATATCAGTGAGTTTTATCAGTTTGTGAATCTGAAATGTCTTTAAAGTTTGATAAAAATACAACATAGTAACACAATTCATAAAACATGAAATAAAAATATGTATTTCCATAAATATCAGTTTTTAGTCACTAAATCTGTCTGACAGAGTAACGCTTAACGAAGAACTATTGAGGAGTGGAAAGAGTCAGCTCCTTTCTGGCAGCTTGGCCAGAAGAGCCAAATCTTTACAAAGATCTGGATCAGCTGTAACAGGGGTGGGCCGCTCCGGTTCTCTGATCTCATGCAAATGTTCTGATTTTCCCTGCTGCAACACACCTGACACACACAGCAGACTTAATTAGTAAACTTGTGCAGCGCGTGAAGTAAAACTCTGCACAAGTCTGCTAATTAGCCATTGATTTGAGTCAACTTCGTTGCAGCAGGGAAACTCCTAACACTTGCAGGAATATGGCCTTTGAGGACCTGAGCGGGCCACCCCTGACCCATAACACCCAGAAGCATATCGTGTCATCTGGGAAAATACCTTAAAAGGTATTAATGAACTGTTTCTTTTCGGCTCCCCCTTCCAGAGAAACCACACGCTCCCTGCTCACGTGGTCGACATGTGGATGCACATCTTGTTCTGTCGCTATGAAAACATTTGTTTCCATCACATCAGCAGCAGCAGAGAGAAGCCACACAGGAAGAGACGTGTGTTTGCTAACTTTATTCGACCCGCCTGATGCTCAGACAGCAGTGAGACGACATGGAGGTCACAGCTCTCTGCTGCAGACTGGGTGAGTGCAAAGCTCCGCTTCACTTCCTGCTCATAGAAAGCAAAGAGATAAACAAGTTGTTTCAATTTAAAGCTGAAATATTGAATTTTTCTTTCACGCATAACATGACTAACAGCATGCATCGCTCATTTGTCATTTCAGTCACAGTGATGATTCTGTTGTGGCTAAAAGATCAGGAAGTCTGTGAGTACCAGCTGGTGTTTAATGTTGCTTTGTAAGGAGGGACTGAAAGTGGTATTGGATGTTGGTCTGATACTATGTAATTGGTATTCTTTAGAGTGTTCCGGCACGACATAACCTGATACCACTGCAAAAAAAAAAAACAACAGAAAATACTAGGTTTATCCATATGAATGGACACAAAAAGATCAACCTGTACAATTAACAAACATTGTTTATCACATTAAAAATGAAAAAAAAAAACCAAAGATTTGACTCACACCATGTTGAAAATCTGATTTTGGGATCAACTCACAAGAGAAACTGCGTTTCAAAGCTGTGAACCAAATCCGCTAAAAGCTGCTTTATCCTCCTTATTTACGAATTTTCTGACAGTTTTCCAGCCTTACATTGAGTCAGAACATTTGACGTTCTGGTCCACACTCCTTACAGAACTGGAATAGGATTTATCAGTACTTGTTGCAGGACTCGATTATGGCAGGTGTTTAGATGAAACTTTGGTATCAAGATATGAGAGGGGAAAATCTGATGAACCCTCTATAGTAAATATCTAATTAATCTCTTTTTTTCTGTTTCCAGATGCATCTTCTCTTCGTATCGCCCCAAACAGGCTGCAGTTCTTTGTGTATGAACAAATAACTCTCCACTGTGAGGTGGGCTTTGACTGGGGAGAGATACGGATCTCTAAGGGGGGGTCACCATCATGTGGTAGAAATGGAAAGACAACCCCAACAGGATCGACCTGCACGATTAAACATGTTTATCCAGAGGACAGTGGGGAGTACTGGTGTGATGCTGGAGGAGAAAAGAGAAGCAACGTCATCAGTATCACCGTTACTGGTAAGTTTGTGTTGGAACAACGACATGCGTGACTGAACTTTAGCTAAACATGAAACCCTTCCTGTTCAGCCGGTTCTGTGATCCTGGAGAGTCCAGCTCTGCCTGTGATGGACGGACAATCTGTGACTCTGAGCTGCAGAAACAAGATGGCTGTTGCCAACTTCACAGCAGACTTCTATAAAGATGGACTCCACATCAGCAGCAGCTCCACAGGAAACGTGACCATCCTCATGATTTCCAAGTCTGATGAAGGTCTTTATAAGTGTAGAATCTCAGGAGTTGGAGAGTCTGCAGAGAGCTGGCTGACTGTCAGAGGTGAGAACTGAACTGGTTCATCTTCATGCAGCAGTGATAATATCCTGTCAGCACTACATTATCTAAAGATTTACATTCCCAGAAACTGCATCTTGTCTGAAACCTCATGTGTGTCCTCTCTGCAGGGCATTGCCCGCACACTCAGCCTTCCCACCACGGCTGTCATGTTCACATGGTCCTGAGGACCATCTTCACCGTTGTGATGGTGTCTCTGCTGCTGCTGCTGCTGCTGGGACTTGTTCAGTGTGGGAAACTAGAAGCTAAAGGACAAAAGTCACGTCCTGTCAGATCTAAATGTAACTGTAAAACATCTCAGTCTGGTCTGTGAGGAATCGTAGAAGCTACTTTAAGCGCTAGCGCTATTTCTGCTTCATTTGGTCACGTATGTTCTGCATGTTCTGCTGCGGTTTAAACTTCTAAAAGAGGATGTGAAATGTTCTGTGGAATAAAGATGTCACGAATAAAGTGGACTGTTTTTTAGACTGGGCCCAACTTTCCCACTACAAACTGGTGCATGGCCCATTCAGTCAATAACGCTGTACTGGTTTAATTAATCTAAACTGTTTTCATTCGCGTACTATAATGAATCCACTTGCAGTTTGACACGCTGAAAGTAGCTTGTAAGTTGAACAAAGTCAAGCTATAGGGACACATTTAAAAGCTTATTAAGACAAAATAAACACAAAATGTGCAAAATATAACATTTTACAACAGAAAAAAAAAAAATTGGCGAGACTTTAATGATACATAGTATAAAAGACGTTACCAAAGAGCTGAATTGAAGCTCATTGGGCGGTTCCTACCATTGCTACCTTGGCAGAGTCAAGTGTGTCGGCTCTCCTGGAAAATACAAATATGGGCAAAGAGGGGGCTGCACGGTGGCACAGTGGTTAGCACTGTGGCCTTACAGCAAGATGGTCACTGGTTCAATCCTTGGCTGGGGAGGGGTTCGGTCAGTTCTGTGTGGAGTTTACATGTTCTCCCTGTGTATGCGTGGGTTCTCTCCAGGTACTCCTGCTTCACCATCCAAAGACATGCATGTTAGGTTAATTGGTTATTCTCAATTGTCCACAGGAGTGAGTGTGGTTGTGTGTATCTGTGTATCTGCGATGGACTGGCGAGCTGTCCAGGGTGTACCCTGCCTGTCGCCCAAAGCCAGCTGGGATAGGCTCCAGCTTCCCCACGATCCCCACGACCCTGAAGGTGGAGCTGAAAGGGCAGCTGTGAGCTTGAGGGGTGGATGATTGACATGTAGCAAACTCTGACCTGCCGAGTTCTAACCTGCTACCTGAGGTTAGCAGACTAATGCTAAACCATGCTGTTAACCATGCATGTTCTACATCCCTCCTTCTTGAAGCGGGATATTGGGTACCTGTCAATCAAAAAGCCACGGCCCCAGTTATGCCATGTTATTTCAAGAAAAAAAATTCACTCCCCCCACAGTTGTCATGAAACTGCCTATTAAACTGAAAATGGATTTTTGTACCAGGCTGTAAACATGTTTATTTCTGCTGTAAACATGTTTATTTCTGCTGTGATGTTGGTCTCTTTAACATTGGAGTCTATGGGGATTTGCTCTGTTTTGGAGCCCCTGGTGGATGAAGAGGAAACTGCAGTTTTTGGCACTTTACTTTTAACCGTCAGAGGTTGTTGTTTGGAAAAAAAAGGACGGACAAACATGGAAATTTAATTCTGCAATTTTTGATGACAAAACTGATGATTTGAGACGAAATATGTTTTGACCATAAAAAGCTTTTGTCAACATTTTTTCTTTCATTTTAGTTTTGATAAGTCTAGTTTGGGTCTACAACATGTTACAGCACTTTTTACTTTCATAAAAAAAACTTTTTTTCATACTCTCTATCAGAAAACTGATATCTGATGTTAAAGCTGAACCAGATCATCTGGGAGGAGGAGCAGAGCTGATCATCTCCTGCTCGGACTGCAGCTGGGAGGTGACCAAACTTCTACTCACTGCCTTTGGACGTAGGAGAGGCATGTGCATCAGTTTAGAAAAGTTTATTGATAAACTGATATAAACAAAAAAAACACACCTGCCTACACGTCAGTCTCCAATAACAGCAGAAAAAGTCGCTATATATGTTTCTAGTCGCTTTTTGGAAACAAAACTCACCAAGTGTTCAAAAACCTGGTATGTATAGCGACAAACAGTGCATGGGGAGGCAAACCCTCTTAAGGGGCTGAGCTTAACTTGGATGCAGCCAATCACGTGAGGAAAGACGAGGATCATACCATTATGTGAAAGGGGGAGGGTTAGACACGAAGTGACAGAACGAGACAAATTTAAATGCAAACAGGAAAAGTGGAGATATCAGTGAGTTTTATCAGTTTGTGAATCTGAAATGTCTTTAAAGTTTGATAAAAATACAACATAGTAACACAATTCATAAAACATGAAATAAAAATATGTATTTCCATAAAAATCAGTTTTTAGTCACTAAATCTGTCTGACAGAGTAACGCTTAACGAAGAACTATTGAGGAGTGGAAAGAGTCAGCTCCTTTCTGGCAGCTTGGCCAGAAGAGCCAAATCTTTACAAAGATCTGGATCAGCTGTAACAGGGGTGGGCCGCTCCGGTTCTCTGATCTCATGCAAATGTTCTGATTTTCCCTGCTGCAACACACCTGACACACACAGCAGACTTAATTAGTAAACTTGTGCAGCGCGTGAAGTAAAACTCTGCACAAGTCTGCTAATTAGCCATTGATTTGAGTCAACTTCGTTGCAGCAGGGAAACTCCTAACACTTGCAGGAATATGGCCTTTGAGGACCTGAGCGGGCCACCCCTGACCCATAACACCCAGAAGCATATCATGTCATCTGGGAAAATACCTTAAACGGTATTAATGAACTGTTTCTTTTCGGCTCCCCCTTCCAGAGAAACCACACGCTCCCTGCTCACGTGGTCGACATGTGGATGCACATCTTGTTCTGTCGCTATGAAAACATTTGTTTCCATCACATCAGCAGCAGCAGAGAGAAGCTACACAGGAAGAGACGTGTGTTTTCTAACTTTATTCGACCCGCCTGATGCTCAGACAGCAGTGAGACGACATGGAGGTCACAGCTCTCTGCTGCAGACTGGGTGAGTGCAAAGCTCCGCTTCACTTCCTGCTCATAGAAAGCAAAGAGATAAACAAGTTGTTTCAATTTAAAGCTGAAATATTGAATTTTTCTTTCACGCATAACATGACTAACAGCATGCATCGCTCATTTGTCATTTCAGTCACAGTGATGATTCTGTTGTGGCTAAAAGATCAGGAAGTCTGTGAGTACCAGCTGGTGTTTAATGTTGCTTTGTAAGGAGGGACTGAAAGTGGTATTGGATGTTGGTCTGATACTATGTAATTGGTATTCTTTAGAGTGTTCCGGCACGACATAACCTGATACCACTGCAAAAAAAAAAACAACAGAAAATACCTGGTTTATCCATATGAATGGACACAAAAAGATCAACCTGTACAATTAACAAACATTGTTTATCACATTAAAAATGAAAAAAAAAAACCAAAGATTTGACTCACACCATGTTGAAAATCTGATTTTGGGATCAACTCACAAGAGAAACTGCGTTTCAAAGCTGTGAACCAAATCCGCTAAAAGCTGCTTTATCCTCCTTATTTACGAATTTTCTGACAGTTTTCCAGCCTTACATTGAGTCAGAACATTTGACGTTCTGGTCCACACTCCTTACAGAACTGGAATAGGATTTATCAGTACTTGTTGCAGGACTCGATTATGGCAGGTGTTTAGATGAAACTTTGGTATCAAGATATGAGAGGGGAAAATCTGATGAACCCTCTATAGTAAATATCTGATTAATCTCTTTTTTTCTGTTTCCAGATGCATCTTCTCTTCGTATCGCCCCAAACAGGCTGCAGTTCTTTGTGTATGAACAAATAACTCTCCACTGTGAGGTGGGCTTTGACTGGGGAGAGATACGGATCTCTAAGGGGGGGTCACCATCATGTGGTAGAAATGGAAAGACAACCCCAACAGGATCGACCTGCACGATTAAACATGTTTATCCAGAGGACAGTGGGGAGTACTGGTGTGATGCTGGAGGAGAAAAGAGAAGCAACGTCATCAGTATCACCGTTACTGGTAAGTTTGTGTTGGAACAACGACATGCGTGACTGAACTTTAGCTAAACATGAAACCCTTCCTGTTCAGCCGGTTCTGTGATCCTGGAGAGTCCAGCTCTGCCTGTGATGGACGGACAATCTGTGACTCTGAGCTGCAGAAACAAGATGGCTGCCGCCAACTTCACAGCAGACTTCTATAAAGATGGACTCCACATCAGCAGCAGCTCCACAGGAAACGTGACCATCCTCATGGTTTCCAAGTCTGATGAAGGTCTTTATAAGTGTAGAATCTCAGGAGTTGGAGAGTCTGCAGAGAGCCGGCTGACTGTCAGAGGTGAGGCTTCTTTAAAAAAATACTGGTATTTTGTATACAAAAATTTGGGAAATCTGACCGATCCTTTGCAGCTGTAAAAACTTCAGCTTCTGTTGGAAGACTTTCCACGTGATTTTGGAGTGTCGACCATGACGTCTGGCTCGCAGGCTTCCCTCTAACTCAGGGGTGTCCAGCTCTGGTCTTCGAGAACCAGAATCCTGCAGGTTATCTATGTATCCCTAAACCAACACAGCTGACTCAAATGAAATGGATCTCACACACACCGTCAGTCTCTACACAAGCTCGTTAGCGATCTGTTTAGTTGAGTCAGGTATGTTGCAGCAAGGAAACATCTAAAACCTGCACGACTGTCGTCGCCCTCTCCCTTACAGAAAAACCACATGTAAACCACATGCACAAACATGTGGTTTTGGAGCAATTTCATGTGATCTACATGTAATCACATGTCAAACACGCAATCACATGTGAACCATGAATAACGCACGCGTGATTTTCTTGTTCTTTCACGAAATTCCCATATGAACACTGTTTTATGTATTTATTTTTTATACACGTGATTCACACGAGGATCACATGGAAATGATCTTCTGAAAGGTGTGCACATGCATGTAACATGTGGAGCATGTACGGTTTTGCTGTAATCAAGAGGAGTGAACCGACATTGTGAATTCATTGGGTAGGTTTTAAATATTAATCACTTCTCACATGCTTTGGATAAAAGTGTCTACCCAGCAGCCCCGAGGGGACACGATTGTTCTGAGGTCCCAAGCCCTGATTAATGTTGAGGCCTGCGTCAGGCGGTAAAATATGTAATGAGTTACCGTGAGGATCCGAAATTACAGCCACACACAAGGAGTTATGGACAAATGACCAGTTTATTGGCGAAGGAGTATGAGCAGAAGATCAATCCAGGTGACTGGTCTGCAGAAGAAACCAGGCTCCAGCTGGGAGGTAAACGGAATGGCAAAATACTCGTCCAGGCAAAGACAAGGCTCGGAGATCCAAAGACAAGCAGGGTCGGTAACCAGAAGATCCGAAAAGTAGCGGTGTCCGTCAAGGGCAAGGCAAGGTGGGTAATCCGGGTACATGAAGCAGAAGGTCGGCAACTGAGGAACAATCCGTAGAACACTGGAACACAACTAGACATAGGTCTGATTATTATCTGGCAGAGAAGGAGAGATTGGAGGGAGCTTAAGTAGGCAGTGCGAAAAGGAAACCAGGTGAACTGAATGACACAGCAGAGGCAATTAGGAAGCCAACAGGTGGATCGAGTAACCAATGATGAGCGCCAGGAGATCAGGATGGCAAAAACATGACAAAAATATGTGCCAGATTTGCGGCAGCGACACCTTCAGAGGGACAAGTTGAAAGGATTTGCCAGAAGACTGTAGTGGAAATATCTGTATTTATGATTCATATTTAGTCTTTTCAGTAACGTGATATGTTCTCCTTGTAAAACATGTTCTAATTTATAACTTATTATACATTAAATGCAGAGGTTCCTGGTGTTCCCTCATCTGGAAAGTCATGGTGGATCGTTGTGGTGGTCTCATTAGCGCTTCTGTTGGCGGCAATGGGACTTTATTGTTTCAGGAGAGCCTACTGTAACAGAGGTAATTAAGAACACCATGTTGTTTCACATTGCACTCCTTGCAAAACTGGGAAAAATGTTTTTATTTTGTAAATTAACGCCTGCATTTTTAATATATTACATTTAACTAACGGATGCACCACTTCTACATTTCTGTCCTGCAGGGTTGCAACTCCTGTTGACTTGTGTGCGTTCGGGTTCAGCAGAAGATCAGACAGGTGAGTACAGAAACAATGTGTCAGTCATCAGGTACACGTTTGCCATCTGACATTAAAAGGGATGAATAGTTTCCAAATTTTGCAGGTTAATCAGTGTGAGAAACTGTAGACTGATTTGTGTGGTTAAACTGTCTCGTTATCCTCGATGTAGCAGGTGTTAAAGCACTAGTATTCTCATCAGATGTGGGTATGATTAGAGTCTCTTCGGTATCATCCTCCTTGTTTTCCAGTTAAAGTGCCTGGACAAAAGACGAGGTCCAGCAAATCATTGAGATGGTTCCATTAGGCAGAAGCTGAGTCCACATGGCAGCCAGGATGTAGCACGTAAAGGTCCATTTTTGCTCCCTTACCTACGTAAATGGGAATGTCCATTTCAAACGTTGTCTTACGTCGCTGCCCTCATACTTCCATGCATCTTTTACAATTTCACTGCTAATAAGTCAGTTTATCCACTAGAGGGCAGTGCTGAGTTCACATCCATGTTCTGATGCGGGTTGGTAGCGGCGATGCACTGAAACAGATTTGACCAGTCAGAACTTGATCAGAATTTCTGGGAGCATCTGGAAAATTGTTGAACATCTGTCAGTCTTTGTGGAGTGTTTTCGAGTTTCTAAATTTCAACAATATGAGGCCAGTATCCTTACCAGTGGGTTTAATGTACTGCAGAGACCCTGGTCCTAGAAGGCTGGGGCACTGCAGGTTTTAGAAGTTGCTTGACATCTGTCTGTGGTTCATAAGCCCCATTTCCTCTGAGTGGTTCAGTTTGGGCCGGTTCTGTCGGGTACACTATGATATGAGTTTTACATATTAAAACCCTTCTTACACAACCAAACCAAACTGCACCATTAATGGGCCTCCTTCTGTTGTAGATCCATGGAAAAATGGTTCGGTGCAGGTAGCAAAATGCACACAAAGCCATTGTTCCGTCCATGTTGGAAAGATAAATGAAAAAGGGCGCCTGCTGGCAACAGTAAGGTCTGGTTGGATCTGGACCTACAAACCTTCTGAGCCACAGCTATTTTTTTTCCATTGTTGTTGTTGCACTCATATATGACACTAGTATGATGCTTCTAAACCCTGCATGTACAGTGGCGGTTCGGAAACTTTTTAACCAGCCTTAACCAAACCACTCTGTGGAAACAGGGCTAGACTTACAACTTCTAAAACCTACAGGACCCCAGCTCTTGAAAAACAGGGTTAAGGATCCTTGACGTAGGACCTCCTTAAACTTTAAGGCGATATGATGACATGTTGGCCACCATATCGGCTGATGCTGCATCTGATGTATCTCTGGAAACTGTAAAATGTGTTTTTCAGTGTCTGAAGCTGATGGAGAAACACCAAAATATGCTGCCGTGACAAAAGACAGAACAAATCAAGGTAGAAATGAGCTTCTATTCTGGATTTTCCTGGTTTTGTTGGGTTTGTCCTTTGTCTGTTCTTACTCTTCTATTCCAGTCAGCCTGGCTTGTGTTCATGCTGAGATGCTTATTTCTTCCATCTGTGTTGCTTTCTCCATTTAGTCCAGTTTACACTTCTTGGTTGTTTCAGTTTAGGTTTGCTTCCTAAGTTTGGATCAAAGCAGATTTTTGATGATGATGAAACTCAACTGGTTTCGGTGATGACAAACAAAAATCAATATGGAAAAGAGTTCTGTTACTTTATTTTACAAAAGTAGTCAGTGGTTTTTCTGGTTGATTACGGGCAAGTCTGCCTCTGAAGCTCTTCTTTCTCATTGTATGAGACCACAGTTACCAGAACAACTTAATCTGATCAGCTAATGTTGTTCCATTCTTCATTTATCCTGTCAGATGCAGATATGGAGGCTTCTCAACTCATTTACTACTCTCAGATACAAGGTGAGACTGCAGAATCATTTCAGTAGCAATTGTCAGATTCCCCCAAATCACCAAATAATTCATTCAATCATTCAATGAAAATTGTTGTGAAAGAATTAATGACCGCTAGTGATCCTGAGACAGTTTACCTGGGGGTCCTACAGTTAATAGCAGGGCATGTAAAGGCTCTGTCCATCCTGCTCACCTGCTCAAACAGACTTTGTAGACATTTGCTTCAGTATTAAACTTGCTCATGTATTTGTAGTTTATAGTGGGAACGACTGCTGCTAAAGGTTTTATATGAGAGGACGAACAAACAGTCTGTTTTATTTAGGGGAGCTGTTTGGGTGATAACTCATGAGAAACCACTGACTTGTATGTGGAAACACTGATGTAATTCTGTTTCCAAATCAGAACCAGGACTTTCCAACTCTTCAGCTCCATCAGCACATGCTGGTCGACCTCTACAAGAGGACTCCTTCTATTCAGTCATCCATTAGGTAAGAACGAAGGCAAAGCTGGATTTTATGCTTCATTCTCGTAATGTTAAAAATGAAACACAACCAGGTTACAACTCCGGAACAGAAATATTTGTATGCTTTATGGGAGATTATCCACGTTTGTTTATTTTTTCATCCTCTCCCAGATAGCATGTTTGGGATGAACCCTGCTTTCTGGCCTACATTTGACCTATTTCAGGCCTACTTTTGACCTACATCTGTTCCACTTCTGTATACTTCTGGCCAACTTCTGGCCTACTTCTGGTCTATTTCTGGTCTATTTCTGGCCTTCTTCTGACCAACTTTTGGCCTACTTCTGACCATCTTCTGTCTACTTCTGGTCTATTTCCGACCTACTTCTGACATACTTCTGGTCTATTTCTGGCCTACTTCTGTCCCACTTCTGGTCTACTTCTGACCTACTTGTGGCCTAATTCTTGATTTTTTCTGGTCTTTTTCTGGCCTACTTCTGACCTACTTTTGGCCTACTTCTGGGCAACTTTTGACCTTCTTTTGGCCTACTTTTTGTCTGCTTTTGGCCAACATTTGACCTACTTCTGGCCTGTTTCTGATCTACTTCTGGCCAATGTCTGGCCAACTTCTGGTCTTTTTCTGGCCTACTTTTTGTCTACTTCTGGCCAACTTCTGATCTACTTCTGGTCTATTTCTGGCCTACTTCTGGCCAACTTCTGGACTTCTTTTGGCCTACTTTTTGTCTGCTTCTGGCCAAAATTTGACCTACTTCTGGCCTATTTCTGATCTACTTCTGGTCTTTTTCTGGCCTACTTTGTCTACTTCTGGCCAACTTCTGATCTACTTCTGGTCTATTTCTGGCCTACTTCTGGCCAACTTCTGGACTTCTTTTGGCCTACTTTTTGTCTGCTTCTGGCCAACATTTGACCTACTTCTGGCCTATTTCTGATGTACTTCTAGTCTACTCCTGGCCAATGTCTGGCCAACTTCTGGTCTTTTTCTGGCCTACTTTTTGTCTACTTCTGGCCAACTTCTGGTCTTTTTCTGGACTTCTTCTGGCCTACTTCTGGCCCTTGTGGCTTAGTTTGGCAGGAGAATATATTTGTACATACAACATGTAAACACTGCTACTTATCTTATCCCAGTTTTCCAGAACATCTACATCAACAACTTTGGGACCAAGTGTAAATTTTAAAGGACATTTGTGAACATGACTGTTTACCATTGAGTCAGCGTATGAATAAAGCTTTAAAAAAAGAAGCTAAATTCCCAGTGAACTGATTGAGGTTCTACACCCTGATAAAGGTCATCACAGAGAGACAATTCTTTATTTTAGCTTGTGTTGCTTCAGGATTATTGAAAATAATGTTTCTCATTAAACTTTGGCGTGTAGTGCAGTTAATTTACTATCTTCTAAAACATTTGTTAATTTAATCAACGTTTCCAAAAATTCTCTTGGAGTTGTGAATGTAAGACAACGTCTAGTATGGTGTATTTCTACAAAGTCAGCCTGAAAACTGCTGGTTCCTCTGGGACTAATTGGCCTGAATTGATGTGTCTGTAAAGAGCCCTGAGATTACACTGTTGTAAAGTGGAGCTGTACAAATAAAGCTAAATTTACTTGTTCAAAAATTAGAGAAATTTTATGTAAAGTTAGAATGTATTGATAACACATTAGTTTCAGTGGTTGTTTCTATATTAATTTGTGTTTTGTGTTTTACAGGTTTCTGAAGAAGAGCTGACGGATGGAGAAGCATCAAAAATCCTGTTCATGGAGGGTGGGATGGGGGTTGGAGTGTTTTGGTAGGTATGAGTTAGGGGGGGATGGGAAAGTGGGCTGGGAGGAGTTGAGCTGTGCTTTGTTTCCACCAATGGGTGCAGGTCTGGATGGGACGCGTAGGGTACGGATATGGTCTGTAAACTTACCTGACAGGTGGAGTATCAGCTGGTTAGCTTTATATGCATCAGCTTCTCAGAATTCCACTTTAAGGTGCTGCATGATGAAATTTTCAATGAAGATTTTAGAAGCCAAATTAAAATCTGTTGTTGTAAACATTCCTGTTATTTTTACCAGATTGCATGGGAAGTGCATTTTTTTTAACTAATCAACCAATTGCAGTGTGTAAAGCTCCACCCACTCAGGTTTAACATATTAGATTGGTACACCAACAGAAGGATAATAATTCGTATAAAATTAGTATTCATACTTTTAATTTGACTTTAATTCTGTTTAGCACTTTGGTCTATAGAGGTTAGAGGTTCAGATAAAATGTGAATTGAATTGAATCATATAAAAGTAAGATGAATGGCTTGGATGTAAGGGTACCCTTCCCAGTTGTTGCATGTGGAAATGCAACAAACAGGAAGTTTATGGGACATCTTTGGACCTTCCTGCTGGTGGGGCCATGGGTCTGGAAAGTTATGTCCATTTCAGATGAATATAAATCCTGTATTACTGCTGAGGAGCTGTGTACACATTCACTCGCATATGTTGCATTATAAGATTACTAATGTTTCCACTTTGAGCATATTCAGAGCAAATATGAAGCCTGTTTACTTCCAGACGACTGTATTCACATTAAATGATGGTAAAACTGACGCATCTTGTCTGTATGTTGTTACTTCAGTCACAAAACCGTAGTTTCTAAAAACAGTGAAACCACTTTGTTCCACCTGCTTGAACTCTTCACATGAACTCTGCAGCAGCTTTTAATAACATCGCTCATCTGAAGGCGTTAAAACACACATGAAACCCTTGTAAACATCACTGTGTGTTTTCAGAAGCTCGAAAGGTGACCACAGAGTCTCAGTTTCCAGCAGGTTTTTCATCAACATTCATCAGACAGAGATCTGGGTGTCAGGGGTTCAGCTCGGTTCCTGCAGGTTCTGACCTGATCTGAACCCAGGTATTGAATAATAATAACTTCAATGGTGATGGTCTAGAACCGCTCAGTCTCCCTAAAAGAATTCACATTTCTAAAACTAAGCTGGTGTCTAAGTGGCTGAAAAGTTGTCAGATTAAAAGGTTTTCATTGTTTTGTCTTTATGAGGAATCCTTAATGTTAATGTGTTGCAAATTTATTATTGTATTAATGACATCGTATAGTTTTTCTGCCATCTTATCCATTTGTCTGTCCATTTTCTGTGAACGGGTCTTGGTCTAACTTAGACTCCATTAATTACTGAGAGTGATCCGGATCAGCATCTGGATGCAGGAATGTTCTTTAAGATTCTTCCTCATTGTCAGATGGAACCATTTTCAGTATATTAGTATAAAACTCAACAATAAATGCTGAGAAAATCCAGGAGAAGTTCCCAACAGGTTTTCCATGATATCAAAGATGATGTAGATCCAAAATGTTAAGTAAAGAACAAAGAACAGTGTGATTCAGTGTCTAAATGCACCTTTATACTGAATTTCTGTCGTATTTCATCAGGAATGACGCACCAACACTGTGCTAGACACAGCACCCGGAACCAGACAGAACCGGCCCGTTGGCGCTGTTAAAACCCGTCTCATCAATCCTGAAGAAGTTGACGTGAACCACCCACATGAAACGGTTGTTGCGACACAATAACTGGAACATTCACACAGGACAGAAGACAGCAACAACAAGCTAAACCAGTCTTTTTTTGTTAATCTCTACAAGTTGTGTAGGAGGCTCTCCCACCTTAATGTTTGCTCTCTGTACCCTAAACATGGTCACTATAAAGGAACCAGTATCTTGTTTACTGATTTATTTTGTCATCTTGTCACCAAGATCTTTGGGAAACACCATGGTTGTCTCCAGAGATGGTTTCTGTTCTGACATTTAGACAAGGAGAAATGGGAATTATTTATTGTTGTTACACAAACAGAAATCAATAAGCTACAAATGATTCATAACAGCAGTTATCAGAGGTACAGATTACACAAAAGGGCTTTTTCGCTCGCTTCATCTCCAGACAGGTCGCTGCACGTGGCCGCCATTTTGTGAGTCACACAAAGGAAGTGAAAGCCTCCTTGAAGCTTGTAACGACTTTGTATGTGGTGACCATAAGAGTTAGATGCAGTGATACATGCAGTCATGTTTATTGCTTTAATGCAGGATTCTTCATGCCATCGAGTCTGAAACATGATCAGTACTAGAAAAGCACTCAGAGAGCGAGAACCTCCGCCAAGCAGAAGTTCCTGGATCCAAACAGTGATCCGGATCATCACCAAAATTTAATCATTTGTTCTTTTTCACATTTCCAACAACTCAACTCAACAACAATTTCATGGAAATTCGTCCATAACTTACTAAGTTATGTTGAACACAAACAGAAAAACGTCGTACCAGACAGAATCAAGAACTTTCCTGATTCTGATTGTAGAAGTACTTCCTAGATCTAATTCCATCAGAACCACCCTTATCTATCTAGCTATCTATCTATCTATCTATCTATCTATCTATCTATCTATCTATCTATATATATATCTATATATATATATCTATATCTATATATATATATAGATATAGATATAGATATATAGATAGATAGATATAGATATATATGTATATATATAATTGTTATTAGTCTTGCTACTAAGTTACAATCATATTCTGTTATTATTACTGTCATTATTGCCGTCTCACAAGTGCCTATAATTAATTATATTTCATTTTATACACTTATTATTTTATCTCATTGTGTTTTGTGTGTGTGTCTATCTTGTGCACTGGACCAAACTGCTTGCACCGTCCATCCATCCAGATGAAACACACATGAAGCATCCATATTTACTTATGTACACATGATTATTAAAAAATGCAGATATTAAATGGCAAAATATAAAACCCATCATAAAAGACACCAAAAATGTCAAATGTTGCGCAAGTTTATGACAAACTTGATGCATTAACTTTAACCACGGATAAGAGGAGAGAAATTCCAAAGAAACTGGCAGCAGTGAAAAAACACCTCTATCAATAATAACATCTGATAGCTGTGTGTGGTGGGTGTGTGTGGCCTGCATAAAAGCCTGTAGATCCACATGGAGACAGCCTGATTCCAGCTCCCTGCTTTCAAACATCCTCTGACGGTAAGACATCCAGCATGGAGACGATGCTTGAATAATTGCATTGCTGTAAATGTAATATACATGTTGTAAAGTAAACAAAGCCTGGAATAAGAGTAGAATCTGTATAAATGTGGTTGCAGAAATCAAGTTAAAACTTTATCTTCAGTTTGGATGCAAATTAATTCTGTGCAAAATACGAAAAAAACCAAAAGACAAAGATAAAATAAGAAGGTACATGTGTGTTGAATGTGTGAGAAGAGCGAAGTGTGAAAATGATCCAGACTCACTGGATCACTGCTTTCCTCTCCTGTACTGAAATAACTCGCATACAAACATGAACTTTAACTCGTTTCTGTTGTTCTGGTTTTATTCGACAGGACAAACTAAACTAAATGGATCCCTGGGCAGTAAAATGGATTTCAGGTAAGAATTCTCTCCTTTTTTTGTCTCATTTTTCAGAGAACAGCAAAAAATGTAACATTTAATACAAATAATATTAATAAATGAAAAGAATAGCAATTCATTTCACAAAGAATGTAGCTTTTTCCTTTTTTTCTGTTTTGTTTAGTTGAGTGTTGTTTGTTTTGTGGTACACTGATAAAATCCTTTCTTTTAAGCCTTCATTTGGTTTCGTTTGGAGGCTTTTTGTTTTTTAATCAGTTAAAATGGTTTTTGTATCATAACCTGCAGTATTTTGCCTCTTATGATGTTCTTTTGTTCGTGTTGTCTGCAACCTAAAACAGTCTGGATGAGTGTCCTGCCGTCAGCTGACATCTGTATGATCTGTTTGTCTGTGTCTAGTTGCTTTCAGCCTGGTGCAGCTGCACCACGGCCTCTCTGCTGATATGACCCTAAAAGAAACGCTGGCTGACTGTTTGAATGACTCCGACTACGGCGAGCTGCTGCAGACAGCAAAGTCCGGCCTTCCAAGCATAATTACACCTAATCGTGTTATCATCGTTGGAGCCGGGATAGCAGGACTCACAGCAGCCAAACTCCTTAAAGACGCAGGACACACGTGATTATCAGTGGCTTTATGTGCTGCACCTGCAACAGACACATTTAAACACTAGATAATCAGCCATTTTCTTGAATATCTTTAACCCTTTTAAAGCCCAGCCCAAGATTTTTCTTTGATCTGATGTCGTCATTTGGCTCTTTAGCACTACTTTTTTTTAATGTAGGGTTCCCAAGTCATAGCTTGGGAGTTTAAAATACAAAAAGCAAAGATGCTGAATCCATAACCTGTCACAAATCACAGATTAGCGCTATGGCAGCAGAGGACACTGAGGTCTGAAGCTGCTCTTATTCTGCTCTGCAATAAAACAAGTAAAACAAAGGCTTATAAGCCACTTGGCCCGGGGTGGGCAACTCCAGTCCTCGAGAGCCGCAGTCCTGCTAAGTAGCCACTGGTGCTCTGACCTCAAAGTTCATTTAGTTTAGTAAATTTGCAATGTTTTACTTCTGGGTTTATTTGCCCCTTTTCCAGACCTGCAACTGGTCATATTTTTGAAGGTTTTACAATCTGTTGCATGAAAATGGCAAACTGTGTTGCCAGATCTTGTGAGTAAAGCTATCAACCAGCTTGATGAAAACGAGCTGAAAAAAAACGAGCTGAATATATATATATATATATATATATATATATATATATATATATATATATATATATATATATATATATATATATATATATATATATATACACAGTCCTGGGATCGTTGGAAAAGTAATGTGCGGGTCGTCTGTACGTTATCGATCACAGTCTTGGGAAAGCTGGAGTGCGACTTGATGTCTAGGAGCAAAAATTGTTCAGCCAAAATTGGATGAGGTTTTCTGGTGTTAAGCAGTAAGGGGATTTACTGTAATAAAAAAGAAGACAAAGACGGCGCTGGGTGGACAAAAACAAGACTAAATTAAACCAAGACGAAAACAAAAGAGAAAAAGGAAAAAGAACAAAGAAGAAAAAAATTAAGAGAGAGAGGAACGAAGAAGAGGATGAAAAATGAAAGAGAAGAGAGAAAACGACAAGAGAGAGCGAATTCCGGGAAGACCCACAGTTAAATTTGCGGGTGCTCTGGGGCGGACTTTAGATTATCCAATCAGAGCGCAGGGGTCAGGACATGGGGTCTGAAGGTTTGATCAAAATACTAAGTTCTTGGGGAATTAAACTTAACATTTTTCCAACCTCAAAACATGTCTATAAAATCCATTCATAGATGAGAAGAAGTATGAATGATCCTTATAAACATGAACCTTAAAACAGTTTTGTTAACAGGTACAAGACATTTCAAATACATTTCATCGATGATTTTCACTTTCCACGGACCTGGTGGGTCAAGAAATCATTTCCACACAACAAGTTCTTACTTTGAGTCAGAGTTGTTAATAACAACAGCATATAATGTTAATCACTGGGTATTTAATCAGCCTGAAATGCATATCTCAACCTGTTCGAGGGTGTCTGCTAGATGGCGCCATTGCTCCATCCAAGGAATCACAGACATGAACTAACTTGCTAACTTCTGTGGATTTCACATCTGAAAAACGGTTAAAGTCTTGGATTAATTGAGAAAGGAAGAAGAGTCCATTTATCCAGGTGTGCTGAGGATACATCCAGTATTTTATACAGTTTAGAATTCAGAACTTAAAGGTTCTGCTCTGGAATTTGGTGTTTGTGTGCTGTGGATACAAAGGGATCTCCTGGGGTGATGGACAACAGGCTCTCACCAGGGTCCAACTTCAAAAGGGTGCCACAGTCTGTCTGTGTAGACATTTCCTACCAGGAACAAGATAAAACCAGCAGGGTTCCTGGTTTAAAGTGGAGGCCTGTCTACCCGGATTAAGATGGATCTGATTTTTAGGGCTTTCATTGAGCCCTGTTTCGGAGATGTGGATGGACTTTGTTTGAAGTAGAAAATCTTGAGTTCTTATCTGATTTGGGGGTTAGTACAGCCTTGGGAGGTTGCTACAATATATATATATATATATATATATATTTACTGTTTCTTACTGAGATGTCTCACTTCTTGCTGTGTGTTATTCAATGTCAGATTTAGTTCAACGTGGCTTAGAACAAAGTTTTACATTTAATAATTGAAAATGCTTCAGACTGAATGTATCATATATGATGCATACAGCATGAAAGGGTTCATATGGTTTGTAATTGAAATATTTCATTTAGGTGACCATACTGGAGGCAAGTGGACGAGTTGGAGGACGGGTGGAGACCTACAGGGATAAAGATGGGTGGTACGTGGAACTGGGCGCCATGAGGATCCCAAGTTCTCACCAGTGAGTGGAAAATGAACCTTATTGCTCTTTATTCTAATTCTGCTGCTTTGCACTCACTGTCTGAACCTCTTCACATCATCTTCCACTGGTATGCGTAAAATCTGAGTGTCAATCTACAGCCCTTCACCATGGACGACAACAACACCTTCGTCAGAGTGAATGGGGAGACGCACCGAACCTCTGCAGTGAAAATCAACCCGAACATCATGAATTATATCTTGCCAATAGCTGAAGCAGGAAAATCAGCCAGTGAACTGCTATCCAAAGCATTAGAACCGGTACAGTATATGAAAAGTTTGACTGGTTCCAGTTGCTAGAAACTCTGTCAATGACAAAAACCTGCCAAGCTGCTATTTTTATATTGTTGGTTTGCTTTTGTTTGAAGGGAGTGATTTTACTCAGAGCAAATTAGCATAAATATGGCCATAAATACCTAATCTCTGACTTGTTCTGCTACTGTTGTCAGAGTATGAAGCAACCTGGCATCCAACAAGCCTAATAACTGTGGATTTGCCTAAAACTTTGCTCTTCCTCTCAACCACTGTTTCTCAGATGGGGATATGCATACCCTTTGGGGTATGTCAAGACATTCCAGGGGATATGTGGAATTTTTTGAAAGCATGTCAAATGTCAAAATTGGTTTAAAAAAAAAAAAAGATATTGTAGATCGCTGATTTTATATCCTTATTTATTATATAAATATGCAGCAAAGAAAAAATAAATAAAATATAAGAAAATTATTTTTCCACACGGATTGGATTTGGAACGCCGTGCGGTGAATTACTGACATCTAGTGGTAAACATGGGCATAGCAGTGGCTTCAAACAGGAGGTTCAGTTGCTGTAGCTGCATGGTGGCCAGACACCAGCGGCCTGTTCCACCAAACAGATGAAACTCAGAGAAACTCTCAGTGAGTTAACCCTGAGTTGGGGAGAAAATCTGGGTTTTTCATTCCACAAAGCGAAGAAGTACGTTACCGTGGTAACCAACGCTGTGAAGTAAATGGCCTCACTGGCAGGTTCACCTTAAAGAAACCCGTCTCCTCCACCTGAAGGAGCTGCCGGATGTGGGTTGTCATAGCAACAGGATTCCAGAGGGTTAGAATCTGAATTAACACCCGGTGATTTTACGCAGAAGGATCAGAACATATGTCTTCCCATTTCCTGATTCATCAAACTGTTTTAATTCTCCAGCCGTACAGATCCAACGTGACACAGCAGGAGAAATTTATGCTGCATGCTGCAATACTTTCCAGAAGTTTTTGTAAAGGGGACCGGTCCTTGCAACGGCAGTAACACGAAACATTTTAGAAACACAGCATGTTGCATCATGAAGAAAGTCCTCAGTAGAGCGCTTCTGTCGCTTTCCCACCATCCTCTACCTCCCTCAATAACCTCCATCATGTAGAAGAACAAGGCTTTCCCTCTATGTGCGCTATCTGCCTTGGCTGCTGGATTCTTGGGACTGGGAGCTCTCTTGGTCCGCCCCTGATCCTTGGAGGGGGCGGGGTTTCAATTGCATGATCACACAAAAAAACCCGCCCCTTAATGTGTATTGAACACACATACATGCACACGGGTGTAGAGACACGCCCATCCCCCTGCACGTACACTAGTTGTGGCTCTGTTCATAGTTATCCATGGTTTTACCTCCTGATGATGTTTCTGGTGTTTCATTTGAAGCTTTAGATACTTTTAGAAAGAAACCACATGTTCCTGTGAAGGTGCAGAAGATCTCCAGTTTTCCCATTATCTTTCCATCCAGTCCAGCAGTTAGAAGCAGAAATAATAAAATAATAATAATAATAATAATAATAATAATAATAATAATAATAATAATAATAAACATTTCAACAACAATAGGGCCCTGCCAAACTTCGTATGGCGAGGACCCTAATAAAAACTATTTATGAGAGTAAATTTGTTCAGCACAACATGGCAGACAGACCATCATCCTGCTGTCATGATGCTGGACAGGACAGGTTAAAAACAGGTCATTTCCTCCCAGAAAACCCAGACTTACCTTTAATTCAGAGACAACATCGTCTGTTTCTACGTCAGTGCTTTCTGGAACTGCTCCCTACTCTTCCCATAGAGCACCAATTCTGTCCCTTAAAGCCTCAGCAGCCCGTGATATTTCCACAACTTCATCGAGTCAAATGGATGAAATCAGGATTCCTATGTTTTACCTCGAATGATTTCAGTTGTTGAATTTTTTCATTTCTAAAACTAGCAAGTGTTATGTAACATTTCTTGTTATATAAAAGCTTCACGTTGTGTGTAAGAGGGAATAATTCCCAATGCGTCTGGTACCAGAACAGGGAAAACGTAGACAGGCAGGTTAACATGATTTTATTTGTAATCAGATGCAGAATGACAAGATAGATAGATAATTACATAGATAGAAGCTGCTTTTACATTCAGAGTTACATTAAAACTAGAAGAACCAGAGCAGATTACATGCTCATTAACATCATACATAACTTTATGACATCACATGCCATCAAAATTAGGTTCAGAGATCATTTGATTTGCAGGATAATAAATCTAAATAGTTACAGGAAAAAAATTACTTTATGCATAACTTTTCATCATGTCATAGAGGTGGTGGAACCATCGTCTATTTAACAAGCCAGTAATCTCCAGTTTCTTAGAGCTTAAAATATGCTGCATGTGTAGAGTTACTTTCCACAGTACTGCTGTATGTATGTGTGTGTGTGTGTGTGAATAAAAAAACACCTCATAAGAACCTAGACATGGTTAAAAGACTATTGTAGAAATGAAATGTGCACAACTCACTGGTTTTTCTACTGGGAGACTTTAATTGTTGGAACAGAGATGCTTCCTGGCATGTTTCTTTGGGTTTGATTCTTTCATATTGAAATATTGTTAAAGTATTGTTTTTGTTTGTTTTCAAGAAGTTGGTTTCTGGAGTATCCGAGGTACGGGATGTTTTTGAGGTTGCATGCATGATGATGCAACAGGCAGACTTACGCTAGCAGAGGCTACAGCGGCGCTAATGCTAGCTTCCTATGCGGCTACTGATAAAGGTCGGTGACTTAGATGACTACTACACAGATGGCTGACAGTTTGGTCTATTTCCTGCATCAGTGTGTGTGATTTGGTCTGTTTTCAAGGGGCTTCGTCATCTGTCTATAGATGCAGAAAATGGAGCAATACTGCTGGGCAGTGTTGTATAGCTGACACCAGTCCTGTTAAAGGAACAAACCAGAGACGAAAAGCAAATCACCAAATAATGCGCAAGAAGTTCAGAACAGCAAAATAAAAAGAAAAAGGTCCATTGTTGTACTTCTGGTGTTTTTAGGACAGTTGTAAACAACTTTATAGTGATTTGAACTATTTGCACTCTGTACTCAACACTGCACACTAGTGGATGAACCCACTAAACACCATGGCAACGTGAAAGACACATGGAGGTATGATGGCGGCGACGTATGACAACGACTGAAGCAGATGGTACTATTTATGTTAATATTTATTTAAACTGGCTACCAAGGGGCATCATATCTATCTATCTATCTATCTATCTATCTATCTATCTATCTATCTATCTATCTATCTATCTATCTATCTATCTATCTATCACTGACATTTTGGGTCTTCATCTGGGTAAGACTCAGTAACAGGTGATATGAAACACCGTTTTTCACCAGGAAAGACGTTAAATTCTATGTACTTTTTGCTCAGTTCTTCATTCAGTTCCCCCACAGTCTTTTTTGGGAGATATTTATTTGCAGAGTCAGCAGTGTTGTCGCCCCAGTGTGCACCTGAAAGCCACTTCTTCTCGGTGGAACTGTAACAGCAAAATGCTGACCAGAGCTTATCAGGAATGTTTACGCGATCATTTAGTTTCTTTTCCTCACTTGGCTGGGCTCCAACAACTACATATCCTTCAACGGTGTTGTTATTGTTGATGCAGAACTTTTCCATTACACACTTTACCTTTCTCTCCATTTTACTCCAGCTGCCGCTGTTAAATTTTTCTACTAACATGTTAACAATATAACAGTTGGAGCTGTTTGTTAAAGTCGTTGAAATGACTCTTTTACTATAGGTCTGTTTATTTCTGTCATTTTTCACCCTTTTGATTTGAAATGGACCTAAATGCCATTTTCCAGACAGTACTAGATCTTAGTTTACAGTATTAATGTCTGTGTTTGTTATTTGATTCATTCGTCCAATAAAATCCATTTTCTCCACCTCTTGTTCCCATCAAAGGTCGCGGGGAGACCAGAGCCTATCCCGGCAATCGCCAGGTGAAATGCAGGGTACATTCTGGACAAGTTGCCTGCCCATCGCAGGGCTAACACAGAGAAACGTCACTAAAATATTAAATTCATAATATTTATTTAGGGGCAAATATTTTTATGCATTTATAATTAAATACAAAACATCTAATCAGTTAGATTAATTTTGTTGATCACACTGCTGATATAAATATGTTCTTTTTAATTCTACTTCCCATTCAGTCAGGTCAGCTGTCTGTAAAGAGCCTTGAACATGTGATTCTGTGAGCTCTCTGATCTAGTTAACCATCCACCGTTCCATCAGACATCCTCCCGGTGTGAGTTGGCTCGCCATGGACGTCTCAATGAAATGGAGGAAACTGGGCGTGACTGTACTCTCATCTTTATGTTACCGTTTGAAACAAAACTGGCTCATGTAACATTATTTTCTCATTTATTCATAAATGAGAAGCTTTAATGTGCTACTGAGTTCTGAGTAATTCATTTTTTGTCGTCTTCCAATCCTGGGAAGTGACTTTTTATTGGTCAAATCAGCGACAGCTTTGACAAGAATGTAGCAACATGAATATTTAGTAGACCTTTGTTCTGTTTCTGAGCCATGGATATGTTAAACATGGCTGATGTTTTTGATTGGTGGTCAGTAGATATGACTACAGGTATTGTGTTATTGAAGGGCTCGTTATTTGTCTTCAACATCAAGATATTGTCATGTTTAGTGGAAATTTAAGCCCTCGTTCCAATCACGCACCGACACTTCTGTGCACAAGCATTAACAAAGTTTGTAACACACTGCCTAGCATTTCTCATGCACCTCTGCAGTGTCTCTTTACAGGCCTGAGTACATTCTGCAGCATATCTCCAAGCACACCTCAGGGGTTTGGGAACAATGTTCCATGTTTGTTGTTCAGGCAGATTTGGCTCCGCCGTGTCAGGAATACAGTCGGTGGATTCGAGGTTTGTGGTAGCTGAAGTGTCATCTGTATCGGGTAAAGTGGGTGGGCATTCACATTCTTCACCTACGGCTTGGGAAACTTTGTCACTCGGGAACTTTGACCTGAGACACTGTTGTTGTCCTGGAAAGATGTCAAATCTTGAGTCTTCTGTGCTCAGTTTTTTATTCAGTTCCTCCACAGTCTTTGTTGGGAGACGTCTGCCTTTAGAGTCTGCAATGTTAGCGCCCCAGTGTGCACCTGCAAGCCACTTCTTTTTGGTGGAACTGTAACAGCAAAATGCTGACCAGAGCATGTCGGGAATGTTTACCCTTTTGTTTAGTTTATTGTCAACACTTGGCTGTGCTCCAACCACTACAAATCCCTCAATGACACCATTATTGTTGATGCAGAACTCTTCCATCACGGATTTGATGAGTCCCTCCATTTTTGTCCAGCTGCCGCCATTGAAACTTACTGCTTGTGGAACGATGTTAGTCAGAGTGAATGTGGACTTTTTATCATCTTCCTTAGGTGCATGGCAACATGGATATAAATGGCCCCGATTATAGTGTTTGTTTTTATTCACGGATTGCAAATAATCTTTGTTACTGGCCTGCTTGTCGTAGAAAACATCTTCACTCGGCATCATGTTCTCGTCTGTATGTCTTGAAAGCTGGAAAGTTCAGAAGCCTGAGTCAGTGGAATCAAATCAACAACACAAACAAAAAGAGGAAAATACTTTTTGGATGCACAAATCAAAGCTGGTTATAGGGTGTGTTTATGAACCAGAGATCAGGGTCAAACAGAAAATAACTCCTGCTGCCCAAAGCGTACAATCTAAAATACGACCGAGTACATAAAAGTAAAACAAAACAAAATAAATAAAATACATGACAGTAAGAAACAGAGAAAGTAAGACACACCTGTGGCTCGATCATCCAGGGTGTTTCCGGTCTTCCCTTTGATGTTATCCTTTGGAACTTGTAAGCAGAAAACACTGGGATCCTGTTGTGGGTGTCGTAGAGGGTCAGATACCTTCGCTCATCATTGTAAGTCTGGCAGATGACTTTGTAACGGTTCTGGTTCTGAATGTTGCCATTCTCGATGATGCCTGGGATACGTGGAGGAGTTTCCTTCAGAAGAAACTCTGAACAATCAGACACTGAGTTCACCACCTCAGTCCCAGTTGGAGCGATGGGAAAGAAAGCAGCAAGGAACAGGAACCACTTCATCGTCTTCATCAGTCGCCTGGAACGTAGGAGAACGAAGAATAGAACAAGGTAAAATGTATCTTACAGCTGAGTTCTTCATGTTTTCATCTGGTTTGTTTTATCAAACTTCCTGTTTCATATTGAATGTTTTTACTACAAGCTTTAGCAATAAACACGACAAAGCAGTGTCAAGCTTTTCCTTCTCTCAGCCTCCCGAGCTGGTTTGGAGGCAAAATGTTTCACGGCTGTTTCTGTGGTAGTTTTCAGACAGTGGAGACAACAGAGCAGCTAAACCGTCATAGAAATGTTGCACTGCAGGACCAAAAATACCAGACAGAAAGACGAGGAAAATAACTGGTTTTGTTGGAGCTGAATGCTAATCTTGGTGTTCAGATCACCTGGGAAAGCAGCCAGGTGTAAGGATCAATTCCCACATCTCCCTGACCCACCTTCTCATCTACTGCTGGAAAGTAACAGGATACAAATACGGTGTTTTACAGTTTCCATTTCCACCACATGTAGAAATGAACAAAGACCTCATAACAAAATGCAGAAAAGCAGAGAGGAAATGGAGGAAAAAAATTAAAACTATTTAGAAATAATAATAATAATAAAATTAAAAAAAAAAACTCCAATGAAAGTGTCAAACAGGCCAGAATCCTTTATTTCTTTGCTGCTCTGTATGTGGATGTATGTGTGACTGCATGGGAGAGAGAATGAGTGTGTTTTTTATGTTTCCTTGTTGTTTCATTCTATGTGTGGAAACCTGTTTATTTTTAATAGACAAACTGTTTTCATCACGTAAAGCACTTTGTGCTGCCTTCACAGGGAAAACGCTTTAAAAATAAAACTTGATTAATATTATATACGATAACATGATATGATATATAATATATATATATAGAGTACAATGGAACAGAATAGAATTTATTTAGAAAAAGCAGGTTTTAGCTGAGAAAAGGTCATTTTGACTCACCATTTTAGCTAAATTTGGAAAAAAATTGGCCCCAGGCTAAATCTAGTTGCTGACCTCTGATCTAAGAGCTGCACCAGCAGGAGCTCTGGTTCCAGATGGGACACCCAAGCTGGAGACGTATTATCACCTGACAAACTGCTGTCAATTAGTTGGGAGTTGGACAAACACTTTAACAACAAAAAAATTGAGATGAAGCATGAAGTGGAGACATGATGGCCCCTTTACATCTCTGCTTGCCTCCTCAGGTATGCACCTCTGGAGCCAGCCTTGTGCTGTATATGCTGACGCTCACACTCCAAGTTTATACTGAAAGTTTCTCAAGTGAATGGTGGACGTAGTCGCATCGCTAGACAGGCCGTCCTCGGTCATGTAGTCATTTTCATGGCAAGATCAGAAAACAGTTCATCTTAGTAAGTTCTACCAGTAAAACATGTTTGTAGAAAAAAATGTCTCAACTTAATATATACCGAATTATAAGTATTTCTAAATTAGAGTTTTAAGATGGAGTTATTTTTATTGTTCCTGGAAATCCGATAAGATGAGATGAAACGTGTTGGTCTTGTAAAAAAAATGTTTTTAGTGGGATTTCTTTGTGACTTCATGTGGACATCATCTGCCAGTTCCTTGTTATTATTAGGTGGTGTATTTTTCCAGTATGTGTAGTCAGTCAGGAACCGCTTGTTCTTATTGAGGGTCGTGGGGAATTTCCCAGCAATCATTGGGTGAGAGACAGGCAGACCTGAACAGGTCGCCAGTCCATCACAGAGAGACAAACAAGCATTCACACTTACACACACTCCTACAGGCAATTTAGAGTAATTAGTTAATCTATGACTCATGTCTTTGGATGGTGGGAGGAAGCAGGAGTACCTTTAGAGAACACACGCATACACGGAGAGAGCATGCAGACATGAAGGCCCCCCCAGCCAAGGCTAAAAGTGACCTTATTGCTTCGAGGCCACCGTGCAGTATGTGTAATATCTTATTTCATCTCTAGGTGTGGGGTGATGTGGAGTTTGAATTGCTGGGAGTTAAATTTATTGCATGTAATTATTTGTGTTACTGCTTTTTTACGTGGAAGACGAGTTGCTGCCTCGGCAGCATCCAATGAGATGTAAATAAATAAGATGACTTTCCTGCCTAAAACCACATCTCGCTACTTTATTGTGCAATAGGAACCATTACAAGGAGGCGTTAACCACAGTGATTCTGTTGTTTTCTGTGTTGCATCAAGTATGAAGAAATATCTCTCATGTTCAGAAATATCTGCAGATCGGTCTCCAGAGCGTGTGCTTGACTTGATGCACTTTTATTCCAACTGGACGTTCGGTCAAAATGAAAAGGCTGCGAAGACCCAAAGCTACTGATGAAAGCTTCCTGAACATCGTGTTGGAAACAAGATGCCTTGTTGTGTTTTTCACATCTTAAAACACACAAAAAATGATGTGTTAATGATTATGAATCAAATTCTCTCCTCTGCGTTACTGTTGTTTTTTTTTAACTTGTTCATCTTTTGTTTAGACTGAAAGGATCAAAATGTATCGAATGACATCAATGAATTGGCTTTTTAATTGTATTACCAAATTATAACAAATTCTGTCTTTTTTTTTATATTAAGAAAAAACTCAAAACATAAACAAAAAAAAAGTAAAACTTCAGGAGATTTTCAAAGATATTTTAGTGGAAAAAAAGTCTTTGAACACCATTAAAATTCAACCCAATCTTGAGTATTCGGTTTATTATGGATTTTAAGGGAATTATTATATATATTTTTAACGTGACTCCACAAATACAGAGATTGTTCTGGAAGACCTGAAAGTTATCTCTCATGTAAGATTTGACAAATGCATGAACTTTAGCTTGTAACAAATACAAACATTTTATCCATTTTAGACCAAATATAATATAATTTGATGCAGTTAATGAGTTCAAACACAGATTTTGTTTGTTGTTTTTTACCTGAATGATGCAGGAACCAGAAGAAGAAAAGGTTTTCTTTTACTCACCCAGATACCTGCTTGCGGTTGAACCTGCAGGTGGAAAAAGGAGATCAGCAGGTGTTGTGGTCATAAAAATCTCTGCAGCATCTGTCTTTTCGCACGTCCGTTTATAACCCGAGAGGTGGAAGAGGAGTTCTCTGTCCAGCCTATCAACAGCTTTGCTTTCTACTTGACACCAAATTAATAACAAGTCCTGAGTTGTCTGAAAGGCATTTTGTGCATAATTAGCTTCTAAAGCATCTGATTGGTTGCTTGATGCTCACATGATCAATTCAAAGTAGAAACACGTGATTGGTTCCCTCCTTTTTCATCACTGAACCACTTGGTGTAAACCTGCTTCTGCAGCTTCATGCCCAAACCAGCCAAAGGCAGGGGACCAGAGAGAGTTGACATCATCTATCTGACCCTCAGAGGAGGCAGGCGTCGTCTACTGATGGAATCTGAAAGAAGATTCCTGATCTGCTTCACACACACATTGTTTTTTATGGGGATAGTTTTCTTGTGATGCACAAAGCAGTGAGGACCATGTGTGATCTGATGTCACCCAGATCACCAAGTGGGCACAGTGTGGGGTGTGCAGGAAAAAAAAACACTAAAAACATGCTGAGAGGTTCTCCCATACTTGAAGCCAAAACTTCTGGACAGGTGTGCAGGACCACAATGTGTGCAAATAGTCATCAGGTGTGTTATTAGTGCGATGTGAGCAGGTGTTTGAGTCGGTGAGGCCCATCCTGAACATCCTCTGTCCTGTGCCGTGGGTTCTGTGGACAAATTTATATTACACAAGCTGTAAGTTTGAATTTTTAGTCATTTTAAATGTATTTAAACATATTTGTGACCAGAATTTTCCATTAAAGCTACTGGATAAGTCGGTTTCCCACTTTAAGGACAGGACTGAGATGGAATCCACCATTTTGACCAGTAATCTGGTGAGTTTTGATGACAGCCTTGAGATCTATGAACTCTGCCGACCCTCATAGGAAGCTGTATTTCTGTTTGGCTGAAGTTGTATTTTTTAGTTATTATAGATTTAATTAGCTGATTTTCCAGGAATTCCACACTAATATATTATACAAAGTTGTTATTTTGTAATATGTGATGTAAATTCTTTATTATTTCACTGACTAAAGTTGATTTTTTTGTTTTTATTGTTCAGCAGAAAGTCAGCGTTCTTCCAGATGGGTGTTAACTTGCATGGAAAAAGCAAGGACTTGGTTAGTTTAAGAAATTCCCACCAGGAGCTGATGTTGATGCTTTTACAACATTTCTGCTGTTTGATGGCTGAGCTGGTAAATATCCTCACATAGAGCTTGTTCTGTATTAAGCCGTGGTTCATCTAGATGGCACCACCATTTTTAGTCTTTTGAAGTGTTTTTACTTTTAGTGATGTAAGAGACCAACCTGAATCAGGTGGAGGGAGTTTTAATAGGAGTTGGGTTGGGGGGCTAGGGAGGGTATACGGTAGGAATGTGGGGAAAAGAGTGTGGTAAGGTTATAGAAGTGAGATTTCAGAAGAAAATTTGTGAGTCATAAAGGCTTAACCACAAACAAGAGATGTTGAGTAAGAGCTTGTCAACAGGAAGCAGGTCTGTGACTACTCACTGAATTTACGTGAAAAAACACCATGCTGTTTGGTGAAATAAGGTATTTCCTGTCATGTTTCAGGTTTTTACTGCAGGTTTGAGGTGAAAAGTCACTCCTCGATTCACCACAGCCGGAAGCTCTGCCCAGTTTTCCACCTGGCATCCTGTCCAACCAGGACCAGCCACGGCTGGACTCTCCAGTTCACTCCATGACAGCACGGTAGTTGATTCATTTTATGGGTATTTAAAGGCAACAATAAACCAGAAAACAGTTATTTAGCAAGTCAGACCAGTTGTCACAAGCTTCCTCTTTATTTCTGCATAGTAAAGGACTCTACATACCGGAACCGATGCGAATAAAGGACACGAATATGTGAATAATCCTCCAATGAATTATCAGCGTTTCTGTCTATGCACACCAAGTGCGATACAAAATTGTGAATAAATCATAGAATCATAGAAAACAAACTCACAATGTGGATTCCACATCAAGCCATGACAACAGTGTGTTGATGCTGCAGAAAGGGGTACCTGCTTAACCCTGTTCTAGCAAAGAGGAAAACAGTTGCTTCAGGACAGACTTTAGGACAGACCAGGGTGTCCAAAGTCGGTCCTTGAGGGCCGCTGTCCTGCAGGTTTTCCATGTATCCCTGCTCCAACACACCTGGCTTCTATTAAATGGATCCAACAGCCAAAGAAGTTCTTCACAATGGCCAATTAGTTTGGGTCACGTGTGTTGGAACAGGGAAAACATGGAAAACCTGCAGCATTGTGGCCCTCACGGACCGGAGCTGGACACCCCTGCTTTTGGACTGTTGGAAGATCTTTTTTAGCAGCTAGCTGCTTGCTTGAGGAAGCAGAGAAGAAAGTCGCCGGTTCAAGTCCTGTTCTCCTACACTGATGCAGGCCCAGAGAGGATTGTTCTGTTTTAGGTCGGTCACAAGCCCGGATAAATGTGGTTGCGTCAGGAAAGGCAAAAAACATAACGACGTAAAACATGCGCCAATTCACCCAAGCGATGATTCACTGTGGCTACCCCTTTCTGAAAACAACAGCATTACTAGCAACTGGTGTCAAAACGTGGAAGTGACCCTAAACTCAGAGCTGCCCACGAGTAGAGGAACAAACTTAATAACCATGGCAACGTAAAAGACACATGGAAGTCTGAGGACGACAACTTATGAAAATGTGTGAAATGGACGTCCACATTAACTTAGGTAAGGGGACATAAATTGTCTTCGAGAGTGAAAACCAGGATGGATCTGCGTTTGTAAGCCTGCACTGATGAAGATGATGCCCTCATGCGGTCATGCAGGCTGAACTAGCTTGCAGATCATTACACGCAGTTTACAAGCTCAGACGGAGCAGAATGCACATAAGAGGAAGCTGAGACCCTTCAATGTCTGCACCAAGGTGTTGCATGTCTTCTAGTTCCCCGGACTATCCTCAGTCAGGCTGGTTCTGATCTGTTGCTGACTGTTGCACAAGCCGCTAAACATGACAGCGTTTCTTAATCATTTATGCAACACAGACAATAGGAACAGAATCACTGTGGTTAACACCTCATGGAAACGTGTCATATTGCACAGAAAAGTAACCAAATGTGTTTTAGTACGCAGTAAAGTCAACCGGTGAACATGACACAGCTTCACCTCTTCATGAAAACCACCAAAATGCAGAGACTTCATCGTGACTACAACTGTTTGTTAAAGATAAAGACAGCTTAACACTGCTATTCATCAGAGGACTTGGGGAACTTAGCCCAGTTCTTTGCTTTTTTTTTTTTTTTTTTTTTCGTCTTGTCCAGCATTTAAGCAAGCAGAATGATGGTCTAGATGCTGTATTCTGCTGAGCAAATTTAATTTCCCAGGGGGAGCATTACTGGTATGATGATCCCTTGATTTTCTAGATTTTTATTATATTTCTTTATTTATTTTGTGTAAATTTTTGAGTTTCTACTGCTGGACCAGACCAGAGGGGATAGGAGCAACAGAAAGATAAATGGAAAGAGAAAGAAAACACCTCGTAGAGATAGAGAAAAAGAGAGAAAGAGAAAGAAGAAAAAAACAGACATCTGCATAAACGTACGCATATACACCCATACGCATTATCCTATATAGACGCATGTACCTACCTATTCACACACAGACACAAACAGGCCAATCATAGATTGTCATTCCCCCTGCAGAGAACATACTATCAAGTTTGAAGAGCACCATAAACTATCAGGTTAAATATTAATGGGAAACAAAGAAAACAAGCTGCTGGTAGTGAGTAATCCTGCACACAACCCAGTGAATGTGCCACATGCAGAACATACAGAGTGGAACGTGTTCAGAGAAGAGTGATCATGCCAATCTGACCCCGCCCTGTCATGATTTGGGTTTTTCCCTTTGCTTTGTTTTCGGGCTTCCTGTTTTATTTAGTAGTTTTTCCTGTTTAGTTCCCTTGGTTCTTGTTCAGCTTCATAGATTTCCTACTGATTTAGTTCACCTGGGTTCATTTAGTTAATTTGTTTCACCTGTGTCTCGTTCTGTTCTGTGTATTTATACCCTTCAGTTTGATTCCTTGGTTGCTGGATCATTTTGTTACCAAGTTAGTTTGTTCTTAGTTCACTAGGTTCCTCTGAGGAAAATAAATTGGTCTTGAACCTGCATCTCTGTTCCCTCGTCTCTGCGTTTGGGTTCACTCCTTCACCATCCCCACTGCCCGCCGTGACATGCCCACACAAAGGCCAGAAGCAGGCCAGGGGACCCCGAGACCCATGTGACAGGTAGCCACCCCCGAGCATGGGATCCAACAACCCTACCCTGGAGCCAGGTATGGACCGACCCGGGAGGCAGCGGAGGAGAGCCCCAGCCGAGTCCCCCGCAGTCATTGCGAACAGGCCCCAGCAGCCCAGACCGGCAGGAACCGGCCCCGCCGGGCACCGGCCGCCCAGGGCAGACAGAGCGCGGGCCCCAGGGCCCCAAGAACCCGAAGGCAACCCCCTGGAAAGAGGGTCCAGCCCACACCAATGGAGAGCCAGGCTCTCCATTGGTGGAGCCAGGATCCACAGACGGCCACCGAGCGGAGGCCAGGCCGAACCCCAGTGCACCAGCCGCGCCCCCCGGGGCACAAGACCGCCCCCCTTCAACACTCCTCTATATGCCCCTCTATCCTCCCATCCCTCATACACATGTACCACAATGCACCCATACACTTGCAGCCCAAAACTCCCTCAACACACACACCTACCCCCATCACTGTGTATCACTACACTCCCCCATACATACGCCCTTACACCTCATCCACATGCACCAACACACTCCCCCATACACGCACCTCTACCCCCCCATCCACTTGCAGCACCACACTCCCTCATACACACACTCCTATCCTGCTACTCTACCCTACCCTGCCACCACACTCCCCTACTCTCACACACCACAACTCTCCTCCATACATACCCCATACACACATGTGCACACTCACACACAACCACACGCGCACACACAAACACGTGCACACACACACACACACACACACACACACACACACACACACACACACACACACACACACACACACACACACACACACACACATACATGCACGCGCACACACACACATACATGCACGCACACACACCGATCCCAACCGTCTTGGTCCCGGGTCCACAACCAGGCACCAGGGCAGGGACCTGCCCCCCACCGCAGCAGCAGATCCAGGTCAGCCCATCCCCCCACGGTGGAGGCCAATGTCCCCCACCCCCAAGAGACAGGGGACAGCCCCAGGCACCGGAGCCCAGGGCCCCTGCCCAGCCCACCCCGCAGCGGCGCGGCCACCTGCCACAGGGCCAAAACCCGCCGGGCAAGCCCTTGCCAGTGGCCTCGCCCCTCTGCCGCAAGGCAACCCCAACTGCTGACTCACCCAAGGCCCCTCCCGGATGACCGAGTTCCTCACCCTATCTCTAAGGGTGAGCCCGGCCACCCTGCGGAGGAAACCCTTTTCAGCCGCCTGTATACGAGATCTTGTTCTTTCGGTCACGACCCACAGCTCATGACCATAGGTGAGGGTAGGAACGTAGATCGACTGGTAAATCGAGAGCTTCGCCTTCTGGCTCAGCTCCTTCTTCACCATGACAGACCGGCGCAGAGTCCGCATTACTGCAGACGCCGCACCGATCCGTCTGTCGATCTCGCGCTCCATCCTTCCCTCACTCGTGAACAAGACCCCGAGATATTTAAACTCCTCCACTTGAGGCAGGACCTGACTTCCGATCCGGAGAGGGCAATCCACCCTATTCCGGTTGAGGACCATGGTCTCAGATTTGGAGGTGCTGATTCTCATCCCAGCTGGTTCGCACTCGGCCGCGAATTGCTCAAGCGAGAGCTGGAGATCACGACCAGATGAAGCCAACAGGACCACGTCATCCGCAAAAAGCAGGGACCCAATCCTGAGGCCACCAAGTCGGATCCCCTCAACACCTCGGCTGCACCTAGAAATTCTGTCCATATAAGTTATGAACAGAATCGGTGATAAAAGGCAGCCATGGCGGAGTCCAGCCCTCACCGGAAACCAATCCGACTTACTACCGGCAATGCGGACCAAGCTCTGACACCTGTCATCCAGGGACCGGACAGCCCGTACAAGGGGGTCCGGTACCCCATACTCCCGGAGTACCCACAGGAGCCCCTGGGGGACACGGTCGAATGCCTTCTCCAGGTCCACAAAGCACATGTAGACTGGTTGGGCCAAACTCCCATGCCCCCTCCAGGACCCCAAAGAGGGTGTAGAACTGGTCCACTGTTCCGCGACCAGGACGAAAACCACACTGCTCCTCCTTAATCCGGGATTCGACTATCCGGCGGACCCTCCTCTCCAGGACCCCTGAATAGACCTTACCAGGCCCAGAGAAAGGAGAGTCCACCCCTGAGTCCACCAGCTCTGCTTCCTCATCGGAAGACGTGTTGGTAGGATTGAGGAGGTCTTCAAAGTATTCCTTCCACCGACCCACTACGTCACGAGTTGAGGTCAGCAGCTCCCCACCTCCATTGTACACAGTATTGATGGAGCACTGCTTCCCCCTCCTGAGGCGCCGGATGGTGGACCAGAATTTCCTCGAAGCCGTCCGGATGTCTTTCTCCATGGCCTCGCCGAACTCCTCCCATGCCCGAGTTTTTGCCT